>NC_137267.1:14956877-15349377 GCF_053477335.1 Acartia tonsa
CTAATATTTATGGTTAGAACTGGAGTGTTACGATGAAGCCTGTAGAACTAGGGCGAACTGATATATACATTTAACATTTCTTCAATTATTTGCTTTGCTAGTTAAGTATTTATTTGGTAATTTTTCAGGATAGATACTGGACATTTTGGTTTCTCCACTTCATTAGGTAAGTTTTCCTTTTTTATGTAAATATCCCATAATTTTAATTGATGAAACAATTCTATTGCTTGATAAATCATGGAAAGTACAATAAAGCTCAACAGGACTGAAAAAGTTATTTAATTTTACACAATCTTTAATACTTGCTACCTATTTAAATATTTTTTTTTTTTAATTCAGGATTATTTCTCACCAATGGATAAAGTTCAAAGGATGTCTCTAAAGGTATTACTTACTTACAGGGAATAAAAACCTAAAGAAAATAAAGTTTTATTTTCCATCCTCTACATATTTTTATTATTTTCGCCCACCTTAATAGGGTATCCCATGAGAATATACACCCTTGAGTCTTCGTCCCTTTATAATTCTAAAACTTTTTATATGATGAAAAATTTAATCTATGAAATTAATGATTATATTTTAATGGTTTACCTCACTGATCTAAATTAAGTAAACTTTTCTCTCTATGTCCTAATTTCCAGAAAGCCAACAATTATTGCTTGTTTAGGAATGAAAGCTCAAAGATGTTAAACAAAGAGAAAGTTCTGTGAAGGTAGAAACTGCTTTTTTAAAATTTATATTGAACCAATTCTTAATAAAAATTTTATCTGATGAGAAACGACACCATTATTTTCTGAGTTAATGATTAAGAATTTGTCATGCACCACACTGAACAGTTTTTTATTTAATATTTGATATTCATACTAAAACTAGTCTAATGTGTAAAAATTTCAGGAGATTTCATGGTTTTAGATATCAATAACACTTGTTTAAAAGGTGAAAAACATAACTATTTTATTAAAGTGTAGTAATATGTTGGTAGTCTTAATTATTTAGTAAAGTTAATGATATATTAGTTTTAATTATTCAAAAGAAATGTTTATTTTTATAGCCTGGCTTTAGAAATTTTTGGTATAGAAAATTAAAGTACGCTTATGCCTTTATTCATTTTAAATTAAATTCTAATGTTTAAATGCTTTGATGCATGAAGTTTGAGAAAGTTTATTTAAATAATAAATGATTAGTTAAAATTCAGAAGTTCTTTTAAAAAGTCTAATTCTTTTGGTTTACTCCATGGTTCAGTCAGCGGGCCAGGACCATTTTTTCCACGCGTTACAACCATGGTAGACAATCTGGTTGAGATACACTAGGGCTAGCTCTGTGTGGCCGTTCTGGTCCGCTAGGCAATACAGCTCCGGTTCAATCCCCGGCCTGAGAGTTTGGGTTGGAACCTTAGTTTCTGATTCTTTAGTAGCGCCGGATACATTTTTATTTTAATCCTGTATAACCTTGTTTGACAGCAAAGAATAACTTTAAAAGACTCTGTATTTTTAGGATGAATAGTTGTGCATTACGTTTTAAATTGGAATGGAACAATTCATTAAAGGTACCTAATAAAATAATAAAACTGAGCATATTAATATTTCTGACCAATAAGGTATTAATCATAGATTTTTTGTGCTTTATCGATATTAGTTATATTAACTTTCTAAAGGATGAGAAACTCAATATTATTTGATTTTATGATAATAAACTTGTAGCACGTTCTGAACCCAATATAGAAATTATTTTAACCTTTTTCTATCCATTGTTGTAGCTATAAATGCTAATTTAGGTCAAATGGATGTAGTGTCTTGGAGGAAATTTACCTGGACATGATGGAAATTTAAATCCTGTGTTTTTCTGTTTAGAATTCTGGATTCTAGGTGAGTTTCCGCACATTTGCATGCTGATAATGTTATTGTCGTTTTAGTAATTTTTAATTTTTTGCCTAACCAGCTACAGCGCTCGGACCGGGGTGGGGGGGGGGGGGGTGTATAAAAATTGAACAATATATTTAAGAGGTAACTCTTCAAAAAAATAACTTTGGAAAAGTAATGTTTAACTGTTTCGGAATATGCACACTTAAAATATCATTCAAAATTTTTATAAAAATAATTTTGAACCCCATTATGGCTTGTTTTATACATAACTAGGGGTGTATATTTTCAAAATTGACCATGCCTAGGGAGGGGGGGGGGGGGGAGAATAAAAAACAAGTGGTTTTAGGGAAAAATATTTAAATTAAGTTAACTGAACCTTTTTTTCTATCCCTCCCCCATTTTCGCCCCCTATTTGGTTAGAAAAAAACTAGGGGGGGGGGGGGGGAAATAAAAAATTTTGTTTGCTGAATATACACCCCTGTACAAATACATAGCCTCTCAATCTAATATTTGATGGAAGATAAAAAAATCCTGGTTTCATTTTGATTCGGGACTAGGAGACGAACTAATTTAAATGAAAATAATAGTTTTATTATTTAGGTTAAACGAGGAATAATTTTAATACACTAACCAACTCGATGGACATTGGTCAACAAGGTAATTTATTATTAATTTAATTTTCTTAAATATCTTACATGATGATTGTATGTTAATCCGTTCCCTGAAATTCGATGATTGTATTTATTTACCTAACCTGATACAATATATTTTCATTCCACATTTTTCTTATAAAATGCAAATTTAATATTAATTTTTTTCTTAGAATATTGAAATTGGAACATAATCTGAAGCAAAACACCTACAGGTAAGCAATCTCTAACCTTGCACAATATAATAATTTGATATTAAAGCCTTTTTCGAAGCTCGATTCTCCCCTTTATGGATGATAGAGTCAAAGAAAGGCAAGATAGACTTCTCTTCTTAACGGTCTCTGGACAAGTATTAATAATATTGTACTAGAATTACCCATGAAGTGTACATTACAGACTCTGAATTACCACTTTTTTGAAATTCAATGGGCGCGCTATTCCATTCCATACCATTGATATAATGACCATTGATACCAAAAAGTGTTCTGGTAGCTTTTCTAAGCAATATGTCAATTTCGAACATCATAAAGAAAGGGAAAGGGTTCCCACTGCACATAGGGGCAACAAGGGGCAACAATTCACCACCCCCAAATCAAGTTTTAAACATTCTATGAGTATTATCATACCCAATGTACATCAGATTTCAAAGGAATCGTAAAAATACGCTTTTTAAGTAAGCATTCTAATGCATGGAAGTCAAGAAATGCAAAAATTTTCTTACAGAAAAAGGCATACTTTTTGTGTTTCACCAACAATTTTAAAAGTATTATAAAATCTCTTAGAATTAACGTAATTAGACAAAATAACTTCTGATGAGTCATGCATTACATATATTTTGACAGTATAAAAGAAAAAAACACAAATTGAAGAAATTAGTCCTTAATAATTCTAGTTGAAGTCAAGATTTTAGTTTTTATTTGTTTGTTTTTTAATCAACATTTAAGAAGACAGTATCAGGAAACATGTTTTCACCGGTTGCCACCGGCTAAAAATACGATATTTGATTACCCAAAGACATATTTTAATCGCCAGTACTGGTTTCATTTACCCCCCCGCGCCCCCGTAGGGGTTTTTAGCCCGTTTTCTGAACGTGGGTGCACGAAAAGCTTGTAAGAAAAGGCGTTTAAATGCGCTTTTAAAGTCAAAACTTAAGATATAATTCAAATAAATAAAAGACACAAAAACATAGACATATTGGGAAATATTTATTCTGACTTAGAATTAAAGTTAATAATAAATATTTTCAAGTTCTATCGTACTAAATGATGATTTATGTTTGATGTTTTAATGTAACTAAATAATCGTTTCTAAAGATTATTACAAATATCAGGGATCTAAAGGGATAAGACAAAGGTCAATAAATTGTTGTACATCCCCAATGATAATACACAAAATTACCCCTTGTGTAGATTAAAGTTAGTAGTTTGAACACACAACTGTAAAACTTTGGGGACTAGTGTTATAAACAGCCCAATGTCCCCTACCTCACTGCGGAAAGGTAAAGTTAATATGCAAATAATGTGAGGTTCTTATAATCATTCTAAATTGGAATTAGCAAGTAGTCTATCTGTCTGTCTATTGGTAATGCTTTGTTTTTAAATTATGTAGTTACAGGGTATTCATGTTTAAAGTCAGCAGTTTTATTTAGAAAGGGAGGGGACTGTTAATTACACTAGTCCACAAACTTCAAAGTTTTATAATAACGTTTTTATATTCGTTAGCATAAGAACTTCAGGAAATTTAATTGATTTTTTATTGGTTGGTTCTTTAAGATGAGTGTCAAAACTTTTCAACCACTAATTGTCATCTACAGACAAATAATTTTGTAATATAATTTATTAAATATGTATTTATTAAATATGAATCAATATTGGGGATGAACATATTAATCGGTTATTGTTTTGTTCCTTAGATCCCTAGGTGTTAATATATAATACAAAGTAGCTTGATGTCTGTTTGTCTGTCCGCCCATCCCTTAAGATCTTGCTAACCACTAAACTGATTGAGTTCTACTCTTCAGGGAATATATCTACTGGTCCTGTGGTTGTTTAAAGATCTTTTTCAAAAATAAAAATCCCCCTCAATTTTTTCATATTTCTATAATTAGGGTCGGTCCGTCCGTACGTCTGGTACAGTTAGCTCTTTTACTTAACTTAAACAGGCTAGAATTGTCCTATCGATCTCAAACGTTTCATGCTGATTTCTACAACAGTTAGGTATGACTTAGAAAGCACAGCAACTCTATAATCTTTACCAGAAAGTCCTTACATCCATTTATAACAAGCTGATTTTATACTTTTTTGACAACAAATACCTAATGGTTTTGAATGTTAAAAATATCCTATTCATCTGATTTTTTTAATACTGATTCCTATTTCAATAACGTCTATTGTTATAAGCGAAGCATCTCTATAATCAAGTCCTAAAAACGTCAGTATGTCCTTAAACATTAATATGTATTTAATCAGTTTTAATTACAATTTTGAATAGACATGCATTAATATTCAGTTCTGACACTTCACAAGTGTTAATGTTCGTTTGTCCTTCAATTTCAGAGCTTCGCTTCTTTCATGGATGTTGTCATCCTTGTTTAATTACCTCTTGGGGCAAATCCCCTAGAGGCTAGGGGCGAAGCCGCTAGTATACATATAAACAGTAAACAAGAATCATAATATCATTATAAATATAGATATTAGTTAATAAAAATTTATGTTAATCATGCCCACATTTATAATGGAATTATTAAACATAAAAATAAAGTGAAACTTGTAGCTTGCTAAAATAAGGATCCCCATCCACCCCCATTTACACCATCCCCTCCCCTCCTACTGAAATGAATTCCATGACCCCAAATTTGACACTTTGAACACTAAAATCGGACTACAATTAACCTATTTACACTTTAAAGGGCCCAAAAAGCTAGTGATAGGGTAGCTGCGCTACTAAAAAATTCTCATATTGCTCTGATAACCAAAACCCCTAATTAGACATTTTAAACACGAAATTCAAGATAGTTGATGGATAGATAGATGGATAGATAGATGGATAGGTAGATGAATAGATATATGGATAGATAGATGGATAAGTAAATGGATAGACAGATGGATAGATGGATGGATAGATAGAGGGATAGATTGATGGATAGATAAATTGATAGTTGATAAAGAGATGAATAGTTGATGGATAGATAGATGGATCGATATATAGATGGATTGAGAGATGGATAGAGAGATGGATAGAGAGATGGATAGAGAGATGGATAGAGAGATGGATAGATAGATGGATAGATAGATGGATAGATAGATGGATAGACAGATGGATAGATAGATGGATAGATAGATGGATAGATAGATGGATAGATAGATGGATAGATAGATAGATAGATAGATAGATGGATAGACAGATGGATAGATATATGGATAGATAGATGGATAGATAAATGGATAGATAGATGGATAGATAGATGGATAGAAAGATGGATAGATAGATGGATAGATAGATGGATAGATAGATGGATAGATAGATGTATAGATAGATGGATAGATAGATGGATAGATAGATGGATAGATAGATGGATAGATAGATGGATAGATAGATGGATAGATAGATGGATAGATAGATGGATAGATAGATGGATAGATAGATGGATAGATAGATGGATAGACAGATGGATAGATATATGGATAGATAGATGGATAGATTGATAGATAGATGGATAGGGTAAGGGGGGGCTATTTTCGGGAGGGGTTAATCTGGTAATTTTCTATCTACCTTCAACAAATGACCTTTATCTCCATGTTCAAATGACAGAAAAAAACATAAAAGCAAATTTGTTTGTTGTTAAATTACCTACAAAAAAGTATAAAATGAAATTTTTGTGAGATGAATTTTAAGGGTACTAAATAATTAAATCCCCTTTTTGGTTGATTTGCCCCAATGTGCACTGGGAGAGAAATTTTTCTTCTCTATTAAAGCATATACCTTCCTGAATTCGTTTACATTAATATCTATTTACATATTTATCACATAGTCTCAATCAGATTCATACACCGTTTAGGATTGGATTTAAATATTTTTTAATAAATGTTTGCTGTGAAAAATTGTTCATAGTGTTACGGATTTTCATCTAATTGAATATTCGTGTCAAATCTGAACATAAATTAAATTTCTATTGTTCCACTTGCCCTGTTTAACTATAGCAAGGGCATACTAAGACCTTTGAACAAATGTCATCCGTTGCAAGTTGAAACCTGCAATATAATTTAAAAATTTCGACTTTGTATCCATTTTATGTGTGAAATAAAAATAATATTATTTTAGATTTTGAGTCAAGATTGTTAATTGAAACTGAGAAAGAAAAGGTATGAATTTATTAAACCTAACCTAAATTGCAAAGATTATTTTATTTACATGATGGTAATGGTAATTTGCGACTGAATAGTTGAAAGTTCCCGCCTGCCAGCGGATAATGGCTTTCAATTCTATGTTTAAATCTTAATTCTGATATACAAAAAGATTCTCTCATATTTGCTTTCCTATATTAGTTGACTAATAAAGTCATTTTTTTTAGATTTATTCACGAACGTAGATAATTTACCTTGGGTTCATTCAAACCCTAAGAAGTTCTGTAGAAGGTTACTGTTCACAATGCCAGGTAAATATATTTTGTCTTATCCCTTTAATCCCTGGTTAGTAGTAACCTATTAATTTTGCTATCAAACATGATTAAAAAAATTTTACTACTGATACACATGAAGTTCTAACTTCCTTAGATGTCTGATCTTATGTGATTTTATAAAAATTATTTATAGATAATGGCTATTTCTAGAATTCTTTATTTTTTCAGGCTTTTTTTCTGCCTATGGTTGCTCTGTTTGAAAAGGTAAAAAAAATTATTAGGTTAGAGTTCTAAATCTTTGAGACTAACTATTAGTTTTTATTTGACCTTAAGTGACTAATTGAAAATTATTAAATGATGTTTATGTTCAACTACTGTCTGATTAAAATTTTGAAGACAAAATTCACACGTCCTTTCTGACCCAAAAAGAATCTTATAATTAGATATTTTTTTAGATTAATATTTTGTAATAATTTAATTTTGTTTTTAGTGACTCATGATGATGAAATCTATCCTCGTAATATATTCCTTCAGGATTTATGGTAAGTAACAAAAATATAGCTCATTATTTAATTTAGAATTTGTAACCTTGATCTAAAGCTTTTATGTTGTGTTTCCCCCACCCCTTCCATATTAATATTTATGTTGAATTACTAAATGATGTTAAAATCTTTGTCTGAATTAATAATGAAGACAATGCACACAACGTTCTGATTTTTCTAATTCTGTCTTACCAATGTTGCAATTTTAGTGCAATCATTAATTGAAATTTTTTTCAGTTTCCTGAAAATAATGAAATGTTGCTTAATAGGAGAGAATAAAATTGGTGAGTATTTATGGATTTTTAGATATGTCTAGTATTTATGTTTATTACAACATATTTTAGTATGTTAGATTTGATTATTTAATAAATATTTTGTCTATTAACTATTAAATGATGTTATACAAGATCTTTGTCTGATTAAAGTTATGAAGACTTTCTGCACACAACGCTGATAATTAAATAGAATTTTATTTTATTAATATGTTTTACTCCTTTAATAATTAAATTTTATTCCAGGTTCCTGTTGTAGAAAATTAATAAATACTTAGATTAAATCGGCTTTCATTATTATTATTATAATTGTTTTATTGATAATTTCAGAAATATTAAAAATGTAAATTCAAGAATTTAATGGATACTTGCTTTGTATGCATGCTATCTCGTCCTTCTTGATAGATTATCATAAAGATTACTTGGTACAGTAATTTACACTGTACTCAGAAACCAAATATTGGAATAAATTAAGTAACTGTTCATGAGAAATTTTTATATGTTGCAAAACTACTTATAATTTGACTTCGCAACTCTGATAATTAGTTGCTCTTTAATAAAATAGTTCTGATTTTTCTTGTTACCAATTCCATATGTATCTTCCTTTCTAATAGACTTCTAATTGTCCATTAAGTTGGTTGTGTTTATTTTCACTTATTTGTGTAATATTGACCTTTTATCTTCTCTTATCCTTCCTTTTTTTTGACAACTGAGTACTTGTTTTGCCACTTCAGTATGTCCAATTAATTGCATATTTTACTTCCAATTAAAACTGCTAGTCTGTTGACACTTTAACTATGAGGATATTATTAACTTAATGAACAATGGCAAACGAGAAAGCGCTTTAAAGCTAGTGATGTTAAGCACCTTTCAGCAATAAAGGTGTATAAGTTTTTTTTTTTTTATAAAATTCATCAAATGTTATTTAAAGATACTAGCGGCTTCGCCCCTAGCCTCTAGGGGCTTTGCCCCAAGAGGTGATAAAAAAAATTAAGGCGAAATTTGTAAAAAATTAATATTTATTGTTTTTAGTGAGAGAATGTTGCTATTCTTTCATTCAAAATAAATGCTGGAATAAAAAATATTTTTTGAACAAAGGACCAAGGAAATCTTCTGCAAAAAAAAAAAAAAAAAAAAAAATGGGGGGGAGATTTTTTTGTTTTTGGGGGGGGTCGGGGGTGTCCCACCCCCCAAGAAAATAGCTTAAAACCACCACAGGACCAATAGGTATATACCCTGAAGAGTAGAATCCGATCGGTTCAGTGGTTACCGAGATCTTAAGGGACAGACAGACGGTCAGACGGACAGACATCAAGCTACTTTGTATTATAGATAACTGTTAAAAACCTTTCACCATAATCCTCGATTACTATCATAGCTGGGAGGTGTTTAAAATAACGTGCTTTTGTTCGTTCTTAGTCCATAACGGCATGCTCTGATAAATTACTTTGTCCTTCAGTCTGTTCCTCTGCTGCAAACATAGATTGATTGCTAAAAATTGACACTTTCCTGACCATTACCACTGCATGCAAGATTCAAGAAATTGCTTTCCAACATTTGTTCTAAAGGTAATGGTGCTGAACATTTTATAATTCGTTGAATTAAGGGGGGGGGGGTTAATGCAACCATCTCGTAATCAATGAGCAAATGGCACTTATAATTCGAATTAAGATCTGAAATTTTGGATGAGTAATCCTATTTTCCCTAAATCGAACAATAAGTTGAAAAAGTAACGGCTCAGCCATTTTTATGGCTCTTTTTAGGGCAAATCTGCCATAAATTATGTCGGAATCAACTTTTTGAAACATATTTATGCTGTAAATCATGTGAAATGATACTAAAAAAAACATTTTTAGATTACTAGTACCAGCAACTAGCGGCTAGAACCGTTTGAAAACGTTTTGGAGCATCATAGAGTATTATGTGGAGATAGGTTTCGTGATGATTTCCCTTGAAAATAGTTTTAAAATTGGCTAAACTGCTCAGCCGTTAGCCGTTACTTTTCTAACATTTTGTTCAATCTAGGGAAAATAGACCTACCAAGGATTACTTATGCAAAATTAAAAATTTGAATTCTAAGTGCCATTTGCTCACTGATTACGAGATGGTTGCATCAAACCCCCCCCCCCCCCCCCCTTAAATTTGAATGATGAGTCAAAGGCATTTGTACCGCCCCAGTATGATCAAATATGAATATACGTTTTAACTGAAAATTATAAAAATTTTGTAGTCGAAAATAGGTTTGTAGTTTTATCTAACAACTGATTATTTAAGGTCTGAAAGTTAGAACAAACTTACGCTCAAATTGAACGAACTTGGAATTTCAGAACAAAGGTATTATATTATAAGTAATATCTCTACAAATAATTAAGGGTTCCAACCCCGTGGGGCTTGTTGCAATACCTAAATGTTTGCATGATTATTAACTTGCCCTCTCAGAATTATAACTGTTGACTGACAATAAAGTAGTATACGCCATACTGATATTAAATGTTTTTTTATTCCTTAAACATAAATATTTTCTGCTATTGTATTCTATTTGTTTAGACTGTTAAACTCTACTACATACATTTCTATGGCTTTTCAACATTGATAGGTTTGTCTTTTTCTATCTTAGTCATCACTACAGGGTGAAACTTTTAAAGTTAGAATTAAGAAAATTGGGAAGTCTTATAGCTTTTCGTTTATTTATTTGTATAATGATGAGTATATAACTTAATTATCAATAGCCATGGCAATGATTGCTTACTGAACAATCCGATACTGAAATATGAGTTTAAGAATTAGAATTAATATTAATTTTTATTTGTTTTAAATACTTAAATTATTTAGGATGAACTACGGTTTTCAAATTGGTTGCTCTGTTAGATAAAATATAGGTAATAAAATCTAAATTAATCTAAAATTTGAATATTTTGATATGATGATAAAAATTAACCAGTTCTGCTACTGAAATGCAATGATGAATAAAAATACCAAATCATCCTACAGCGCTCTGATATTAATATCAGTTGTAATATAATCTTGAAATATTCTTAAAACAAAAAATTATGGTTTTAAATTTTCCAGGAAACCTCTATGAAGTATGGAATTCTATCTAAAGCATTTGAAAGGTAATGATTGTAAAATTGATTCACAAAGCTTAAAAGACTGTAAAAAGTTAATATTTTTATCCTTTCTTATTACACATTGAATGTTTTTCTTTAGTCTAAAAGACATTAACCTATATTATTTATTATTAAGCCTCTATTATTATAATTATTATTTCATACCTGATTCATGCATAGTTTTCTAAAAGCTTACTCCTAGTTGTCTGATATTTTAGTATAGCAAATATAGTAAAAAAAATAACATTCAATATTTATCCATCATTTGGGCATGGTGTATAGTTTTAGTCCTGGCTTTTCAACCTAACCAAATGATGGACTATTAAACCTTGCTCTCGTTTGAAGTTATGTGATTTTTTAATATCTTCTTTCATAAGCATTGGGACAAAATTTGCATTTATTTATGCAGTACTTCAAGCAACAGCAAATCTTGAAACCATTTCTGTTTCTTGGTTTTCCTTTGTTCTTGATAGATTAATATAACTACTCTGAGGTTGATAATGATATATTCTTATTATACCATCATTTGTTATTACACAATAGTGTAAATTTCAATTAAGGGGGGGGGGGTTAATGCAACCATCTCGTAATCAATATATAAATGGCACTTAAAATTCGAATTTTTATCTGAAATTTTGCATAAGTAATCCTTGGTAGGTCTATTTTCCCTAAATCGAACAAAAAGTTGGAAAAGTAGTGACTAACGGGTGGCGGCTCAGCCGTTTAGCCATTTGTTGGGTATTTTCAAGTGAAATCCATCACGAAACCTCTCTCCACATAATGCTCTTTTCTGCTCCAAAACGTTTTCAAACGGTTCTAGCCGGTAGTTGCTGGTACTAGAAATCTAAAATGTTTTTTTATCATTTCACATGATTTAAAGCAAAAATATGTTTCAAGAAGTTGATTTCTACATAATTTATGACAGATTTGCCCTAAAAATAGCCAAAAAAAAAACGGCTAAACGGCTGAGCCGTTAGGCGTTACTTTTTCAACTTTTTGTTCGATTTAGGGAAAAAGACCTACCAAGGATTACTCATGCAAAATTTCAGATCAGAATTTGAATATTAAGTGCCATTTATACATTGATTACGAGATGGTTGCATTAAAAAACCCAAGGGGTATTAATTTAAATAAAAATTTTTTTTTTGGTTGTTAACCTTAATTTTTTTATTAGGAGTTGACTAACCCAGCCTAGGACTTTTGGAATAGATTTTTTATCTACACAGGTAAAATTTAACAATATCTACATCTATAAACTTGAGGCAATTTGGTCATATTATTAACATTCATTTACAATGTTTCTGAAATTATGTGATTACTAAAGAATTTCAAATGATGATAATTGTAGTCCATATTTTCTGTGTTTGTTTACTACGAGGATCGATATCTGGAGAAAAAAACTTATCATATTTCTTTTACTAAATATTATTTAGCTATATTTCAAATTGATTTATTTTAGAATCTGCATTAATGGCCAATGTCTTAAAATGATATTATTATTGTTGAATGTTGATCGAAGGTATTCTTATTGAAAATTAAGTTTAGTAGTAAAGTCTAAATTTATCTCTTATGAGTTCCATTTTTTAGGCTATTCTGCTTGTCAAATGATCTAGTATTGGAGCTATTTTAATCTGAGGTAGGATTTCAATAAGGTTTGTACAAGAAGGGGGGGGGGGGGGGTATTATGATGACAACTATTCACTTTAACTGAACTTTGATGACACAAATCATGCAGCACCAACTGATAATGCATAGAAATTAATCAATTGTATTTTTAAGTTAAAGAAGTTTGACATTTCTTAATATTTAGATTGTAGCACAGAATGTTAAGAATATTAATATGGAGGTAATTTTTTAATAAATATTTAACTGTCCTGAGCTGTCTCCAGTGTTGATAAATTATGATGATATTTGATAGGGACAACAGAAAATATTATGTTGATTCTTGATGGTAGAACTGAAATTATTTATATTTATTGTCTATACTTATTATGTTATCATAGCTTCTAATCATTGTTTAATTTTAGATAATGCTTTGGATTGAATATTCAGTAGACCTAAGGTAAAAATAAACATGTATAATACTAAGATAATTAAATGAATATGATGATTTCCTAAATATGATGATTACGAGATCGTTACATTAAAACCCCCCCCCCCCTTTTCTTTAAAATCCAGGTATTAATTAAATAAAAAAAATTTTTTTTTGGTTGTTAACCTTAATTTTTTTATTAGGAGTTGACTAACCCAGTCTAGGACCATTGGAATGGATTTTTTTATCTACACAGGTAAAATTTAACAATATACATCTATAATCTTGAGGCAATTTGGTTTTACAATTAACATTTATTCAAAATGTTTATGAAATAATGCAAGGGGGGGGGGGGGTTAATGCAACCATCTCGTAATCTGTGAGCAAATGGCACTTAGAATTCGAATTTCGATCTAAAATTTTACATGAGTTATCCTTGGTAGGTCTGCTTTCCCTAAATCAAACAAAAAGTTGGAAAAGTAACGGCTGGCGGCTCAGCCGTTTTTTTTTGCCTATTTTCAGGGCAAATTCATCATTAATTACGTAGGAATCAACTCTTTAAAATATATTTTTGTTTTAATTCATGTTAAATGATAGCAATAACTATTTTAAAAATTTCTAGTACCAACAGCTACCGGCTAGAACAGTTTGATAACGTTTTGGAGTTGCAAAGAGTTTTATGCGGAAATAGGTTTCGTGACTATTTACTTCTGAAAAAAGCCCAAAAATGGCAAAACAGCTGAGCCGCCAGCCGTTAGCCGTTACTTTTCCAACTTTTTGTTCGATTTAGGGAAAATAGACCTACCAAGGATTACTCGCGCAAAATTTTAGCTCAAAATTCGAATTCTAAGTGCCATTTGCTCACTGATTATGAGATAGTTGCATTAAACCCCCCCCCCCCCCCTTATTAAAAAATTCAATATGATTATAATTGTAGTCCATATTTTCTGTGATGGTTTACTACGAGGATCGATATCTGAAAAAAAAAATATATATTTCTTTTACTAAATATTATTTAGCTATATTTCAAATAGATTTATTTTAGAATATGGATTAATGGCCAATGTTTTTCTTGTTGCTGATTGAAGGTAATCTTTTTGAAAATTATTTAAATTACACTTAACCTGAAATGATGATAAAACTTGTCCAGAATTCCCTTGATGGCAAATCTTTACGGATCGATAGGCCTGAATCTAAATCAAGAAAAAGTTTGGTAGAAAAATCTAAATTTATTTCTTATGAATTTTATTTTTTAGGCTATTCTGCATGTCAAATGATCTAGTATTGGAGCTATTTTAATCTGAGGTAGGATTTCAATAAGGTTTGTACAAGAAGGGGGGGGGGGGGGTATTATGATGACAACTATTCACTTTAACTGAACTTTGATGACACAAATCATGCATCACCAACTGATAATGCATAGAAATTAATCAAATGTATTTTTAAATTAAAGAAGTTTTACATTTCTTAATATTTAGATTGTAGCACAGAATGTTAAGAATATTAATATGGAGGTAATTTTTTAATAAATATTTAACTGTCCTGAGCTGTCTCCGGTTTGTACAAGAAGTCGGGGGGGGGGGGGGGGGGTATTATGATGACAACTATTCACTTTAACTGAACTTTGATGACACAAATCATGCATCACCAACTGATAATGCATAGAAATTAATCAATTATATTTTTAAATTAAAAAAGTTTGACATTTCTTAATATTTAGATTGTTGCAAAGAATGTTAAGAATATTAATATGGAGGTAATTTTTTAATAAATATTTAACTGTCCTGAGATGTCTCCAGTGTTGTTTAAAAATTATGATGATATTTGATAGGGACAACAGAATATATTATGTTGATTCTCGATGGTAGAACTGAAATTATTTATATTTGTTGTCTATACTTATTATGTTATCCTAGCTTCTAATCATTATTTTACTTTAGATAATGCTTTGGATTGAATATTCAGTAGACCTAAGGTAAAAATTAACATAATATAAAAGATACTTTAAAAATTAGATTAATATGATGATTTCCTAAATATTTATGGTTAGAACTGGAGTGTTACAATGAAGCCTGTTGAACTAGGGCGAACTGAATTTAACGTTTACCTATTAATTCATACTTAATAATGTTATTTTCTAAATTCATAAATTATTCTAGGATGATCGATCATTGATGATGTATGAAATATTCTGTAAATTGAGGTAAGATATGGTTTATATTTTGGTCTGAAATTTTGCATGAGTACTCCTTGACTCCTTGTTAGGTCTATTTTCCCTAAATTGAACAAAAAGTTAAATAAGTATCCACTATCGGCTCAGCTGTTTAGCCGTTTTTTTAAATCATGTGAAATGATACAAAACAACAAATTTTTAGATTTCTACGTGATGGATTTCCCTTAAATACTTAAACGGCTGAGCCGCAAGCCGTTAGCCGCTATGTTTCCATCTTTTTGTTCGATTTAGGGAAAATAGACCAACCAAGGATTACTCATGCAAACTTTCAGATCAAAATTCAAATTCTAAGTGCCATTTATACATTGATTACGAGATGGTTGCCTTAAAAACCCCTCCCCCCTCCATTATTAAAAAATGCACTTTGGCCCAGTTATTGACATATTACATAATTTAATTGTTTTTATTCTGGATTATATTAATAATTGTGCTGTAATATATTTGTTTGTATTGCAACCCTAGTCCACGGAATACTGGAGTAGATACTTCCACAAAGATACATTTCAACCATAGTAATGGATAAACAAATTATGCATCACCAACTGATATTTTATAAAAAAAAAATTGTTTTCATTCTTATATTGTTTTGGATTTTTATTATGTTTTATTTTATTTAGGTAGATTTCACACTGCACAGTCAATGTTTAGATTGCATTGTGGAAGGTAATTTTTTTTTATAAAATTTCATTTTTTCTTATATTATGATGAATTTAAAAATTTAAGTCTTCTTTTCCCGTCAGAATAACTTTTGGTGATCATAATAAATCTGAAAATATTGTTTCTATTTATGAGGGTATAATATCTACTAATATTGTTATTTATGCTGTCCACAATTTTAGGTGATGTTAAACAGCTGTCATTTTGGATTTTAAAGTTTTTAAGGTAGTTTAATTTCATTTTTATAGATCTATATCAGCTTTGTGTACAGAATAATTTTTCCATCAAATTTTCTAATTACTTATTTTTTATGATGATTTAACATCTCAATAGCTATGGCAATGATTGCTTACTGAACAATCCGATACTGATATTCATACATGGGTTTAGAAAAAGGTAGTGTATGTACCTTTATATGCTTATGTACTTAATTTATTTAGGATAAACTACTGTTTTTAAATTGAGTGCTCTGTTGGCTAAAATATAGGCAACAAAACCAATATTGATTTAAATTAGTAATATGTAATTCAAATTAATATATAAATTAACTAGTTCTGTTACTGAAATGCAATAACTAATCAAATACCAGATCCTTCTACAGTGCTCTGATAACTAAATCAATATTAATAAAATCTTTTCTTTTGTTAAAATAATAAAGCTTTTAATTGCTAATTTATTGAGGAAAAAATCTTGAATTTATTTATTACATGAAGGCTGTTCTAAAGTCTAAAATACATAAATTTAGGTTATTTAAGGTATTCATATTATTCTTATTGAAAGTCTAAAGCGGTCTAAGTTATTAATTCTATCATTGGGCAAAGTTTATTTTGAATGATTATTAAATCTCTAACAAGTTCTGATACTTTTGTGATTACACAACCCAATACTGATTATTATTTAATCATTTGAAGTTCTACACCTAATGATTCAATTCTTTATTTATCTTAATTTTTATTTTAGAATATGAGTTGAGATAGTCAACTTGTTCAATGTACATTCTCTTAAAAAGGTAGGTATTAGTTTAATACGGCATATAACCTAGTTGTAGACATTAGTATGTTCATTCTGCACAAAAAGATCTAATTATGCTTAGCTATTTCTGCTTGGCTATTTTATTATTTTATCTTTATTTGTTTTTATTTTTAAGCTGTGTTATATGAACTTTACCCTTGAATCATGATGATAAACCCATCTACCAAAAACTGCCTAGTTAGATAACTGAGAACGTTCTGTTCAATGTTATCTGCCTAGTGAGGACAATCAGAGGCATTTGCCTGATATTTATATATATTTTTTTTTTATAAATTTTAATCTTTACAGATTTTCATTACTTGTTTTTTCTAGGTTTGCTGGTTTCGTTATTACCAAATTGTGGCAGATTCAAATGTTAGGTAGGATTTATTTAACTTCCTCTTTAATTCTTCAAAATGTGAAATATGATTCTGAATATTGCCCATCTATAAGCAAGGTGTTCAGTTTTATAACTAACTATTCAACCTGTTCACAAGATGGAAGATAAAATTGAGAATTAGGAAGCATAGCTATAATTTATTGCAGATTATGTGCCGAAAAATCTCTCTACATATAAAAATAATTTGATTTTTATCCATTATTTGGGCATGGTGTTAAGCTCTATACCTGGCTTTTCAACCTAATCAAATGATGGAAAATTAAACCTTGCTCTCCTTTGAGGAAATATCATACCTGTTTGTCCTCTTCCATAGCATAGGGACAAGTTTATTTGTATTATGTTTATTAGTTTCAAGGTTAATGCCAGAAAAATACTGTTCATTTGTTTTAGGCCCTTTCTACGGATCTACATCTGAATGAGTCTGCTTCTTAGCTTGCTAAGGTATTGTTTTTCCTTATGCATACAGGTGGATGGATGATATAATATGATGAAACACTTTCTAATCTTTCGTAGTTTCCACTGATGTACATTTTTGTGCACTGAAGTCTTCCTTAAATGTCTGATTAAATTTAATAAAATAGCTGAATCTTTTCGTTTTTTCTTCAAAACTAATATAATTGATTATTCTAGGTTCGTTTGAAGAATGAGTTTGTAATGGAAATTTGGATGTTTCTTTGAATAGGTAGGTTTAAATATTTCTAAGAATTTTTACCCTACCCTACAGCAACATTTAACTTTTAAAATGCTGCAATTATGTAAATATGATTATTTCCTAATATTTATGGTTAGAACTGGAGTGTTACGATGAAGCCTGTAGAACGAATCTTGGACAAAGTAGCTTCGGACAAAGTAGCTTTGGACAAAGTAGCTTCGGACAAAGTAGCTTCAGGACAAAGTAGCTTCCGGACAAAGTAGCTTCAGGACATTTACTTAAGAAAAGTAGCTTCCTTAGAAAAATAGAAAAAAACTCCTAAACGACAAACCTCCTAATGCGACATCTTTTAAGTAAAACCCCCTAAAAACTTTTCAAGTGATATCACATTTATTAAGTGTGAGGTAAGGGTCGATATTTTTAATGCAAGGTTGTATCGGATTCGAAACCATGCCGTTGGGTAGCCAACACAGACTTTGGGACAACTGTCGGACGGATTTTTAAATTTCACCCTGTAGACAAAGTTATTCAAGAAAGAAATTTCGGTTTTGAATTTCGTCCCTGTGTGTTTTATCGCCATATTGGATTTTATTGTTCAACTTTTTAACAGCAGTGGTGGATTTTATCCTTAAATTTGGAAGATTTTTTTATTTAATAACTTTTGAAAAATTTTAGGACGTTTTACTTAAGAAATGTCTACACAGAAAGAGAGACATAGAAAAAGGCATAAAGACAGACATAAAGACAGACAAATAGACAGACAAAATGACAGACAGACAGACAGAAAGGCGGACAGAAATTGTAAAAATTTAAAAAAATGTTAAAACGAATTAAAAATTATAAAAAAAATCGCCGAACCCTTTTTAGTAAAATCCACGATCCACTTTTTGTTAAAATTGTTAAAGTTTTGTCTTTCAATAAAATTAGAAGTTAATGTACATTAAACATTCTTACATAGGTTAGGTTAGGTTAGGTTATAGGCAAGGGGGCCGAGCGCCCGCGGCTAGGCAGGCCAGGGGGCCGAGCGCTGCGGCCATAACCTTTATTACTATTAGAAGCTACTTTTCTTAAGTAAATGTCCGGAAGCTACTTTGTCCGGAAGCTACTTTGTCCTGAAGCTACTTTGTCCGAAGCTACTTTGTCCGAAGCTACTTTGTCCGAAGCTACTTTGTCCAAGATCTAGGGCGAACTGATATTTATATTTAACATTTCTTTAATTATTTGCTTTGCTAGTATTTATTTGGTAATTTTTCAGGATAGATACTGGACATTTTGGTTTCTCCACTTAATGAGGTAATTTTTCCTTTTTTTTATGTAAATATCTCATAATTTTAATTGATGAAACAATTCTCAGGGAGACCACTGCATACTATATATGCTATAAATACTATAAAGGATAAATTTGGATTTGGGATTATTTTGTCTTCAAAATATGAAATATGATTCTGAATGTTGCCCATCTATAAGCAAGGTGTCCAGTTTTATAATTAACTATTCAACCTGTTCACAAGATGGAAGATAAAATTGATAATTAGGAAGCATAGCATGGTGTTAAGCTCTATACCTGGCTTTTCAACCTAATCAAATGATGGTATATTAAACCTTGCTCTCGTTTGAGGAAATATCACACCTGTATGTCCTCTTCCATAGCATAGGAACAAGTTTATCTGACTGAAATATTTGTATTTAGTTTAAAGTTCATTGCTAGAAACTTACTGTTCATTTTTTTAGGCCTTTTCTACGAATCTACATAATGGGTCTGCTTCTTAGCTTGCTAAGGTATTGTTTTTCCTTAATATTTATAGATAGATGGCTGATATAATATGATGAAACACTTTCTAATCTTTCGTAGTTTCCACTGATGTACATTTTTGTGCACTGAAGTCTTCCTTAGATGTCTGATTAAATTGAATAAAATAGCTGAATATTTTTTTCTTCAAATCTAATAAAATTTTTTCTTCAAGGTTCGTTTGAAGGATGAGTTTGTTAAGGAAATTTGGATGTTTCTTTGAATAGGAAGGTTTAAATATTTTTAAGAAATTTTACCCTACAGTAACCTTAAACTGTTAAAATGTTTAAGTATGCTAATATGATGATTTCCTAATATTTATGGTTAGAACTGGAGTGTTACGATGAAGCCTGTAGAACTAGGGCGAACTGATATATATATATATTTAACAATTCTTTAATTGTTTGCATTGCTGGTATTTAATTGGTAATTTTTCAGGATAGATACTGGACATTTTAATTTCTCCACTTCATAAGGTAATTTTTCCCTTTATGTAAATATCCCATAATTTTAATTGATGAAACAATTCTATTGCTTGATAAATCATGGAAAGTACAATAAAGCTCAACAGGACTGAAAAAGTTATTTAATTTTGCACAATCTTTAATAATTACTACATATTTAATTTTTGTTTAATTGCAGGATTATTCCTCACCAATGGATAAAATTCAAAGGATGTCTCTAAAGGTAGTACTTACTTACAGGGAATAAAAACTAAAGAAAATAAAGTTTTATTTTCCATCTTCTACATCTTTTTATTTTTTCGCCCACCTTAATAGGGTATCCCATGAGAATATACACCCTTGAGTCTTCGTCCCTTTATAATTCTTAAACTTTTTATATGATGAAAAATATAATCAATGAAATTAATGATTATATTCAAATGGTTTACCTCACTGAACTAACTTAAGTGAACTTTTCTCTCTATGTCCTAATTTCCAGAAAGCTAACAATTATTGCTTGTTTAGGAATGAAAGCCCAAAGATGTTCAACAAAGAAAAAGTTCTGTGAAGGTAGAAACTGCTTTTTTTAAATTTATATTGAACCAATTCATAATAAAAATTTTATCTGATGAGAAACGACACCATTATTTTCTGAGTTAATGATTAAGATCTTGTCATGCACCACACTGAACAGTTTTTTATTTAATATTTGATATTCTTAATAAAACTAGTCTAATTTGTGAAAATTTCAGGAGATTTCATGGTTTATTAGATATCAATAACACTTGTTTAAAAGGTGAAAAACATTAACTATATTATTAAAGTGTAGTAATATGTTGGTAGTCTTAATTATTTAGTAAAAAGTTAATGATATTTTAGTCTTAATTATTCAAAAGAATTGTTTATTTTTATAGCCTGGCTTTAGAAATTTTTGGTATAGAAAATCAAAGTACGCTCATACCTTTATTTATTTTTAATTAGATTCAAATGTTTAAATGCTTTGATGCATGAAGTTTAAGAAAGTTTTATTTAAATAATAAATGATTAGTTAAAATTCAGAAGTTCTTTTAAAAAGTTTAATTCTTTTGGTTTACTCCATGGTTCAGTCAGCGGGCCAGGACTATTCTTTCCACGCGTTACGACCATGGTAGACAATCTGGTTGAGATACACTAGAGCTAGCTCTGTGTGGCCGTTCTGGTCCGCTAGGCAATACAGCTCCGGTTCAATCCCCGGCCTGAGAGTTTGGGTTGGAACCTTAGTTTCTGATTTTTAAGTAGCGCCGGATACATTTTTGTTTTAATCCTGTATAACTGTATAAATATTTATTGTTGATCATGAGGCTTCACTTTTTCTAGACCTACCTAAACCTTTGTGTCAAAGATATATGTTCCTAAAGGGGACTATACATGAACAAGAGCAAGAGATTCTAAGCATATTCAGCATTGATCCATAGCATTTTTTTAGTGAATATACTAGGTTTATGTTTAATATTTGGCTTATCGAATAAAAAGTTAGGTTTCACCATAGTATTATATGGAAAAAACTTTGAAATGTTGAGCATCTTTTAGTGCAATATTATCAAATGTTTTTATTAGTTCAAACTGTTGTTTATAAGCTTTGACACAAAGTATATTATTTTGATTAAAAATGTATATATAGAAAAATGGGTGGTAGTTTGTAATATTTTAAACAGTTTAATTAATGTACTTTTACAATTTTCAACATTTGATGCTTTTATATTATTTTGTCCTTTGAACTCAACAAAGCATTTGATGATATTGCATCAAAAAAATGCTTTACATTTCAAAGTTTTTTCATGTAAAACTATGGTGAAGCATAACTTTTTAGTCGTTAAACCAAAAATTAATCATAAACCTAGTATAATCACTGTAAAATATTATGGATCAATGCTGGAAGTTGCTTATAATCATTTACCATTGTTCGTGGATAGTTTCCTTTGTTTTTATACAAATGTTAACTAAAATATTTTCAGTTTTCCGTTCCCGACTTGAAAGGAAATAAACATTTTAAGATTTAAAACTTAACGTCATGAGTATTGTCCAATATTACATATTAACCAGGGTTTCGGATCCGGATCCGCAAGGATCCGCATGTTTTTGTCTAAAGATCTGGATCCGGATCCTTGGACTCAAAAAATGCGTAAAAAATGGAAAAATCTACCTAAATTTATATAAAATCTCAGACATTCTCTTGATGAGAGCCAATCTTTAAGGTTTAGGTTCAGACTTGAAAATTAAAAGTATTTTTGACTTCGAATTGAAGAATAAAATTTTTTGAAAAATTTGGTGATTTTATTTTTATTGTCAAGGATCCGGATCCGCACTGACCAAATTTTTAGGATTTGGATCCGCATAGAATCAATGCGGATCCGAAACCCTGATATTAACATAAACTATTTTTATTATTGGCTTTATAAAACTACACATTTTTAAAAGTTTTAATTAAAATAGAAAGAAAGAAAAAACTTTTCACTTATATTTTAATCATTGTCTGAATAAACCTATAAAGACACACAATATGTAATAGAATCTTATTTTTTATTTTTATTATAATTGTATATTAATATTGTTTTCTTTCAGGTTTCTGGTGCAGAAATTTATATAAATTTTCCTTTTATATTGTTAATGATATAGAATTTTACATTTGATTTTATTAATAAATTATAAGTGCATAAAATTTCTTTATCACTATTGTGAACTAAAACTAATGTCTGAAAATAGTGTAGTAATAACTAGCCAAAAAATATTAGTTCAGATCGTGAAGCTTCTGTGCATTCCCGAGATCTTATTTGTTTTATCGATTTTAAACTAAGTATGGTTATTCCTGCGTTAGTTAGGTACGATGTATTTGTTACCAGAATGTTTGTATGTCTATTTTAAAAATGTGGATTTCTAATATTTTAAATAAATTTTTATGTTGCATAAATATCTGATTGATTTGGGTTTTGGAATACTGATTCATAGGAAACAAAGTACAAAGCGAAGTCTTTTTATAATTCAGTCTTAAAAATTTGAGTGTCTTATTCAGAAAAAATGTTCTTCTAGCTTCAATAATAAGAAAATTATAGCCATTTAAGATTTTAAAAAGCAGAGATTTTTGGTGTAAAGTATCAAAAATTATAGAGCCGGATATCCGGCCGGATAGTTTCAATATCCGGTATCCGGCCGGAAATTGAAAATGGCCGGATATCCGGCCACACCGGATATCCGGCCCAACCCTAGTAAATAATATTAGTAATCATTAATTTAATGTAGATATTATTATGTCTGAATATGGGTTATACTATAAATAAATAAGAATATATGGGATATAAAGATGGATGTATTGCAATATTATGAATATATATTTATGTCTTGTAGCTTTCTTTACCCAATATTGATACATTTTTTAGATGTGTAGCATTTCTATTATTAGGGTTGGCTCATCAACAGGAATAAGGGGGGGGGAAGTTCTGACACTTTTGCGTAAACAGTGATTATAGGCTTTGTCTTTGGAGATAATGGATAGGTTATTTGTTAAAAAAGTTTCCTTTTGGGATGTAGTTTTCCTATTTTTAAAAAAAATTTGGATTCGGCCTCCAGGTTCCGGTACTCCAGGCCTCCAGGTGGATTCTGGACAGGTAGAAAAAAAAATTCAAGATAGAACAAAACTTATTTAACAAAAGTTGGTACTTTATGGATGGTTTGAACTAATTTGAAAAAAATTTTGAAATCGGGCTCCAGGTTCAGGTGCTGCAGGCCTCCAGGTGGATCCTGGACAGGTAAAAGTTAAAAATTTTTACTTTAAAGGTTAGAACAAAACTTATTTTACAAAAGTGGCTTCTTTATAGATGGTATTAACTAATCTGAAGAAAATTTTGATATCGGGCTCCAGGTTCAGGTGCTGCAGGCCTCCAGGTGGATCCTGGACAGGTAAAAGTTAAAAATTTTTACTTCAAAAGTTAAAACAAAACTTATTTAACAAAAGTGGCTTCTTTATAGATGGTATTAACTAATCTGAAGAAAATTTTGAAATCGAGCTCCAGGTTCAGATACTGCAGGCCTCCAGGTGGATCCTGGACAGATAAACAGTAATTTTTTACTTTAAAAGTTAGAACAAAACTTATTAACAAAAGTGGCTTCTTTATAGATGGTATGAACTATTTTGAAGAAAATTTTGAAATCGGGCTCCAGGTTCAGGTACTGCAGGCCTCCAGGTAGATCCTGGACAGGTAAAAATTGAAATTCTTTACTTTAAAAGTTAGAACAAAACTTATTTAACAAAAGTGGCTTCTTTATGGATGGCAGGAAGTAATTTGAAGAAAGTTTTGATATCGGGCTCCAGGTCCAGGTACTGCAGGCCTCCAGATGGATCCTGGACAGGTAAAAACTGAAATTTTTTTCTATTAAAGTTAGAACAAAACTTATTGAACAAAAGTAAAATATTTCAATATTTACCTGTCCAGGATCTTACTGGAGGCCTGCAGTCCCTGAACCTGGAGCCCGATTTTAAAATTTTCTTTAAATTAGTTAATACCATCCATAAAGTATCAACTTTTGATAAATAGGTAAGTTTTGTTCTAACTTTAATAGAAAATTTTTTCAGTTTTTACCTGTCCAGGATCCAACTGGAGGCCTGCAGTACCTGAACCTGGAGCCCGATATCAAAATTTTCTTCAAATTACTTCCTACCATCTTTAAAGAAGCCACTTTTGTCAAATAAGTTTTGTTCTAACTTTTACAGTAAAATTTTTCAATTTTTACCTGTCCAGGATCCACCTGGAGGCCTGCAGCACCTGAACCTGGAGCCCAATTTCAAAATTTTCTTCAGATTAGTTAATACCATCTATAAAGAAGCCACTTTTGTTAAATAAGTTTTGTTCTTACTTTTAAAGTAAAAAATTTAAGTTTTTACCTGTTCAGGATCCACCTGGAGGCCTGCAGTACCTGAACCTGGAGCCCGATTTCAAAATTTTCTTCAGATTAGTTAATACCATCTATAAAGATGCCACTTTTGTTAAATAAGTTTTGTTCTAACTTTTAAAGTAAAAATTTTCAATTTTTACCTGTCCAGGATCCACCTGGAGGCCTGCAGCACCTGAACTTGGAGCCCGATTTCAAAATTTTCTTCAGATTAGTTAATACCATCTATAAAGAAGCCACTTTTGTTAAATAAGTTTTGTTCTAACTTTTAAAGTAAAAATTTTCAATTTTTACCTGTCCAGGATCCACCATGAGGCCTGCAGCACCTGAACTTGGAGCCCGATTTCAAAATTTTCTTCAGATTAGTTAATACCATCTATAAAGAAGCCACTTTTGTTAAATAAGTTTTGTTCTAACTTTTAAAGTAAAATTTTTCAATTTTTACCTGTCCAGGATCCACCTGGAGGCCTGCAGCACCTGAACCTGGAGCCCGATTTCAAAATTTTCTTCAGATTAGATAATACCATCTTTAAAGAAGCCACTTTTGTTAAATAAGTTTTGTTCTTACTTTTAAAGTGAAAATTTTCAATTTTTACCTGTCCAGGATCCACCTGGAGGCCTGCAGCACCTGAACCTGGAGCCCGATTTCAAAATTCTATTCAGAATAGTTAATACCATCTATAAAAAAGCCACTTTTATTAAATAAGTTTTGTTCTAACTTTAAAATTAAAAATTTTCAATTTTTACCTGTCCAGGATCCACCTGGAGGCCTGCAGTATCAGAACCTGGAGCCCGATTTCAAAAATTTCTTCAAATTAGTTCATACCATCCATAAAGTACCAACTTTTGTTAAATAAGTTTTGTTCTAACTTGAATTTTTTTTTTTTTACCTGTCCAGAATCCACCTGGAGGCCTGGAGTACCGGAACCTGGAGGCCGAATCCAAATTTTTTTTAAAAATAGGAAAACTACATCCCAAAAGGAAACTTTTTTGCCAAATAACCTATCCATTATCTCCAAAGACAAAGCCTATAATCACTGTTTACGCAAAAGTGTCAGAACTTCCCCCCCCCTTAGTTCTTTGAATTGTCATATCAATTCCAAACTTTGCATAATGATTCTTATAATAATTAGGTTCGATATAGGAAGCGTTGCAACTCTATAATACCAGAAAGTGCGTACGTCCATTAAAAACATATTGCTTTTTAACAACTATTTGTAATCCTATTCATCTGAATTTTGAAATAATGATTCCTATTACAACAAGGTACAATGTTATAAGCAAAGCATCTTTATTATCAAGTCCTTAAAATGTATGTTTTTAAACAGTATCCGTTATATAAGTAGTTTTCCAACAAATTTACCTACATTTTTGTTTAAACGTATGCATTTATGTTATATTATTTTTCCGTTATTACACTCTACAAGAGTTTTATTTGTCCTACCGTTTCATAGCTTCACTTTTATAGATGCTGTCATCTTGTAGCAGTTCTATAACCAGTGATTTACGTCATTATGCTAATTTTGCTGTTTATTTTTAAATTCTAAAAGATTTTTTTAAAATTGATATCTGATATTTGTTCAAAATTTCAATTTTAAAGTCTTCTAATAATAAAAGAAAAAGAGTAATCGTTAAGCTTTGATGGGTGTTGTCATCCTTGTTTCATATGTCTTCTTTTTTTTCCTTCGTAAGTATGTGGAGGTAATGGAGTAATATACCCTCAACCTATTTATGTATAATATTCTGTAATATAGGAGCTATTAGTTATAGAGTAACGCTATATATATATACTTGCGGCTGTGCCCCAAGCATCTAGGGCTCTGTATTTCAAGAACTAGGAAATAGGGGGAAAATGGTCCAACATTACCGCAAGACATAAATCCGGAAATAAAATATCCTAAAACCATTCTGGAATATATTTGAAGATTCCTTGAAAAGGGGAACTAAATCGGTTCAGCGGTTAGTGAGATCCTTCGTTACAGAGAAAAAAAAGCTTATTACTTTATAATATTACTAGCGGCTACGCCCCTAGAAGCCTCTAGGGGTACTTAAGTTAGCAGGGGGAAAAGTTGACCTCATTCCATATTAAATTTTAGTTTCAAAAGAATGAAAAAATATTTTTTTTTTGGGGGGGGGGGTAAAGACACCCTCCCCAAAAATAGTTTAAAACCTTCCCAGGATCTATAAGAAGCTTCACTGTAAAGGAGAACAATATCGGTTCAGCGGTTAGCGAGATCCTTCGGGACAGACAAAAAACGCTTACTACTTTATATAATAGGATATAAGTAATATTACATGATTTAGGACTCAAAAAGTTATTCTATTAATTATAGTCACCCTATGTGTAATATATTTAACCTACGAATACGAAACGTGTACATTGGTATTATTTAGAACTGGTTGTGTTTTAGCAGAAATTAACTCGCCGGATATTCTAATTTACCTGTATTATGGTAGATATTGAATATGGTTGTAATGCATGTTATTTCTCATCTGTTATTGGTTTACTAACCCGCAATCTGACCATTATTAATAGCAAAGATACTCATTAATTTTACTTTTTATCTTGCATTCTAAACGCTCAGCTTAGGTCTTAAATAGGGCAATATTTTTAAAGGTTTGATTCCTAAAAAACAGCCAATAAAGCCATCCACCATTTTGAAACTTATAAAATTATAGTAAAACGTTTAGTACAGCCGTTTACGGGATCTTATTAGACAAAAACTACTAAATAGTACTAGTTCTTCGCCTCTTCTTTCTGAACTTTTCTCATTTTTGTCATCTAATATAGAATTCATATATTAATAAAAGTTTTGCTTATTAAAGACATATTAATCCTTGTTTTTTTTGTCTAAAAAAGTTATATTATAGGTATGGTAAAAATGGATTATTGGAAGATAAATTAATGCTTTTTTCAGACTTAGTTATATATTGACATAGCCCCAGGGCCGGGAGGGAACTTTAGACTGTAAATTTTACTGGTACCTACAGTTTTATTATCACGCGTACGTGCTCTTTGTCTTAAAGTATTTGGGTACTTTTTATACTGAATCCTGATTGGGTGATTCGAACTAATAGTGTATGTACTTTTGAACCAATATAGTTATAGAAAAGACAATTTCATAAATCATAATTGGGGATGTATATTGTTCAAGTTACATAAATTTATCTTTAATTGGTTCCTTAATATACATGCATAATCTGCGTAAATTATTTTGTGAAATTTTAGAGTATAGTTGCACTACTATTAATTTTAACCCAAAATTATCTAAACTTAATGGACTTGAAATGAATGGACGTACAGACATGTCATGATTATAGAATTACCATTTAGTATAAGATTATCCAGACAAAGGAACTTATTTTCAAAGGGATAGTTGTCTGTATTTCTTATCTTACTATAAAGAGTCGGCATCCGCGAGTCAGAAAAATCAGCCTTATACTATTTTATAAGTAAGCTAGAAGTCTAAACCTGATCCAAATATGACAATCCCTCTTTTCAAAGCATCAAACAGGTTCAAATTTGAGGCTTCATCGAATAATCAAATTGCTGGTTATAGTTCAAATTTTATTTAAGATTTCATTTAGATAAATATAACTAAAATAATTATACACAAATATGATATAAAATTCTTTGTGCCCGTAGAACTTCCAAAATCTCGGAAATGGTTAGTCACTGTGGTTTCTGAGGGATCCTGAAAAAAGGACGATTGAAGTCTTATATTAGGTATCTTTAAAAAAAAATTTGGTGCTTTTGCTCTATGTGCATCATTGAGTTTGTAGATAAAAGTACAGGTAGCTTTATTATACTTTTTTCGCATATTTCCATATATCTCTAGTGATTTTGGTCCACTTTGGTATCATTTTCATTCTAATTTTCCTATATATGTTACTTTGTCATTAAAACTGATGGTTGTTATTGCTGCGCAATTTAGAGACATAGTTATCCCATTATTACAGTAAATCAGCAGAGGGGAAAAGGGGTTAAATAACTGTATATCATCACCCAGTGGACCCTGTGCCCAAGTGGGTTTTGGATTTTCAACCAATTATGACAATATTAACAGCCAAGTCCGTACAAAAGAGGTGAAAAAGAAGGTCTTCAACACTGGATTTAAGTAGTTCCTGGGTTATACAGGGTGAACACTGGATTTAAGTAGTTCCTGGGTTATACAGGGTGTCCCACGTAAACTGTTTTTTTTTTAACGCTTATTACTCCCTTAATATTTGAGCTATCTTAGTAAAATTATAAGTATTTGGCAGCCTACTACTGACCATTTTATAGGGTAATGATGAAAAATCCACAAAATAAACAGAAAAAAATCTACGAGGTATTACATAAGAGGTTTATTTTATTGAATTTAGACTAACCCACAAGAAAATATTTGCTTTGTGAACTATAAGATTAGTTTGGGTCCAAACTGCTGGTCGCTCAGACTATCTAAGCACAAAAATAGAACAATCTTGACATGGCATATTAGAAATTCTCAATATTCAAGAATCTGAAGTGTAATATAAGTGAACAATATGTAAAAATAGGCATAATATTGGTCTTCTTTGTTAATTTTTCATGTGAGCTCGCTTTAAATGCACACAAGAACCTGAAATATACCAGATTTTTTAATTAGACTACAATGCTAGTTCTTATAATGTCTGGAGTAAGTCTTTGTGATCCATCGTTTGACCACCAGCTGCTTTAAAAGTTAACTAAGGCATATTTTTCTTGTAGTATAGTCTTATATTCACTAAAATCAACCTGTAATGTATTCCCTTGTAGATTTTTTTCTGTTAATTTTGCGGATTTTTCATCAATATATCATTAAATGGTCAGTAGTTTGCTGCCAAATACTTTTTATTTTACGAAGATAGCTCAAATATTAAGGGAGTAATAAGCGTTTAAAAAAACAGTTTACGTGGGACACCCTGTACATGTATACTAAATACATTTATGGTCTTAGACTAACCAATGAATTAGAGTTGTAAAATGTACCTTGGAGGGGTTGAGCGGACATTGAACTGTGTATATTATATTGGTAGGTTTAAACTGGGAGTGTCCAAACTTTTCCATCAAAAATTTTCCTCTGTGAAAGGGGTAATTTTGTTTATCCTCATTGGGGATGTAAACAAATAATAGTAAGTTTGTCTTAAATTTTGGTTATGGTTTTGGGTATTATAATAAGGTTAAACACCAATTCAACATCCATTGTCCTATCCCTGCCAGTATTTAAGATACTCATTACCTACATGTTGACAAGATGAAAACCAGGGATAAGGGATGGGAAACGTAAGAAAATATTATTCCAGGCCTATTTTCCAACTAGGCCTAAAAAAAAACAGTTACGGGAAGGTGCAGTATTTAGATTTGAAAACTATGAACTAGAATGAAATAGCTAAACAAGTCCAAAGTAGATAAAGTATAGAATAAAATTCAGGTAGCTAAACATAAGTAAAAATAGAACTTTTTATTACCCAATATATAAATGGCTTTTATTAAAAATTTTATCTTTTACTCTGGTAATTTAAATTTCTCAGAAAGCTATTGTTGGGTTTCCCTAAGACAGATTTTAGATTGTATTATTTGCATTTTTATTAATGAGTAAAAATTGTATTTGAAAATATCATTGCTAATTAAAATTCAAAACAGATAAATTACTAAATAAATAGGCACTTGGGTAACATTCTATTAAGTTCTATGGATACTATTATGATGTGATCAAACACCTTTTTTTATTATTTCTTATTTTTATTTAGAAGCAGACAATGTAAAATTTCTTTTTCAATTTTAGATGCCGTGTTTATTACATTGGTATCCGCCAATTGCCTATTGGTTGATACAAAACAAGCTGATCCTTATTTGTTTAGAGCGATAGCTAATTTGGAGTGTCCGCCAGTGACATCATTTAATTAGGAATTGGTAAAAGTTGCTATATCCCTTCGGAAACTAGGCCGGGACCTAATTAATGGCCAGGTTTCCTATCCCTTATCCCTTGATGAAAACTTTTTCGTAAAAAAATATATTTGACTTAAAGTTGAAGGTAGAAAAAGTCTGGTTAGTATAGATATGAAATTTTAAATTAAATCAGGATGAAATTGTTCAAATACACCAAAATAAATAACTATCTTTTTTATTGTTGGCATCAGGGATCTTAAGGGCTAAGACAATGGATGATTAATTGATACATATCCACAGTAATAAACAAAAACTCCTTCTGAAGATTAAAATTATTAATAAAAATGTTTGGACACTATGAATTTGAACCAACCTATCAAAATTAAATAATTGTTGAGCTTATGAATGACTATTGAATTAGTTAATATTGTTAAAAAAAACTTTGAAGTTCAATGTCCCCTACCTCCCTAGGTTGGCATACAGATTACAACCAGTGCATTGGATGATTTTTTTGTGAAAACTTTGTAATTAGTTATAAATACAAATTTCAGGTTATATATTCTAGTAAGAAAGAGAATTTTTATAATCTTTAATACAAAGTAAAACGATGTCCGTCTGTCTGTTTGTTTGGAACGAAGGATCTCGCTAACCGCTGAACCGATCGTGTTTTCCTTAAGAGGATAGCTTCTCATAGGTCCCGGGAATTATTTTCTTGGGTCATTGAAAATCAGCCAATGGTGTCGCTTATATTAACACAGCTCAGCCAGTAGCAGAAAATAATTTGGAAGCAGACGAAAGAGGTCTTTAAAAAAGTAAGGGAGGTAGTTGTCTGTATATACATCTATACTATAAATCTGTTGTTTACAAGATCTTAATAAAGATATAATGCTTCACTTCATTTTTACCTCAAAATTAAGATTGACAATTCTTCCTCGTTCATCATTACTTCTAGGACTCTCAACTAAGAATAAGACAAGAATAATATATAGTATACAGTTAGGGAGTTGAATCCATTTTTATAGAAGCAGAAACATAATCTATGATTATGGTTTGGACCCTCTAAAACTGTAATCTACCCTTCCACTTTTCCCTCTCTTGGTGAAGATATCTTCAACGCCGATATGATTTTTGAAATGTAAGATTCCACTTTCAATAGAGGCGAAACTGAAATCATACATTCATGTTTACATATCAGCGTATTCATAAACATTGATTTACTTATTTATATCGACATAATAGTAATGTATCATTCTACTTTCAATAGAGACAAAACTGGAATGATACATTCTAGATAACATATCATATATTTAAAGCGACATAGTAGAAATGGTACATATTAGTTAGTTTTTATTTTTTTATTTTTATTAGTTGAAGTTTTTAAGAAAAAAAGGACCTAAAAAAAAGGTTGCTAACACTTAACAAGCAGGCCCATTTCCGGACCTTAATCATTCAACGCTCCCCCCCCCCCCCATATCATCTCGGCTCCTATTAGAGTTAGATGGCAAAAAAATTGTGCATGTTCCCTGTCAAATAATAAATTTCCGACTTTAAGTGAGACAAAGTCATTTTTCACTTACTTCACCCTTTCATTTAACAACTTTATTTTTTAAGGTTAATTTGTTTTAAAGATATGTATTTCATAAAGAAAAGACATATACATACAGAATTACATATTATAGTACGAGACTTTTATTTACATCAACATAGCTTAGTAGCTAGAAATTAATCAGAAAAAAAGTAATCACTGTGTTATTAAAAAATCAAGAAAATCAGAGATAAAATTAGTTTCTTGCCCTGCATTTTGTAACAGTTTGAAGGAAAATTGGGTTAGGAGAATTGTATGGGCATGCAGGTTGTTTTTATTCCAATTTGAAATACAGTCTTCTTTGCTTAATTTGAGTGATTTGTCTTTTGCAGCTAAAATAAGATTGGATAGTTGAGTATATACATTTAACGAGAAATTATCATAATGCATATTAAATAGGTAAAAGCTTTCTTTTAGAAAAATAAATTGAGGTTGTCCATTATTATACTTAATATCTAAAAAGACAGCTAGTTTATGAATAAAATAAGAGGGAAATATACAAAAGGTTAATTAAAATGTTAAATGGATGTAATTTCCTTATTTTTGAAGCTAGAAATTTTTTTTTCAGAAAATGTTTATCTTAAGTAAATTTAATATTAGAAATTTCAAAACATAAATTTTCTTATTCGTTGGCTTAACAACTTTGAGGACTTTTACTGAATTTTGATTGGTTGGTTTAACCACTACTATCTATAATACAAAGTAGAACGATGTCTGTCTGTTTGTCTGTCCGTCCATCCGTCTGTCCCTTAAGATCTTGGTAACAACTGAACCGATCGGATTCTACTCTTCATGGTATATACCTATTGGTCCTGTTGTGGTTTTAAGCTATTTTCTTGGGGGGTGGGACAACCCCAACCCCCCAAAAAATGAAAATTCCCCCCCCCCCAAAAAAAAAGTTTTGGTGATGCCCATAAATTATGAGCGCAGAATTTTTTTTTAAATTACCTTATGAGGCAAAGCCCCTAGAGGCTAGGGGCGAAGCCGCTAGTACTTATTAACCTAACCATTCAAAATCCAATAAAAGTCCCCAAAGTTTTTAAGCCAGCCAATAAGAAAACGTTATCATAAAACTTATCATAAAACTGGGGACTAGTGTAATTAACAGTCCATTATCCACCTCTCTCTCTGCTAGTTTCCAAAGTTTTATATTAACGTTTTCATTCTTGTTTGTTTGGGGACTTTTACTGAATTTTAATTGGTTAGTTTATTTAGTATAGTGTCGAAACATTTCAACCACTGATGGCAAATTACAGTGGGGGTATTTTTGGGAATGTACATCCATTTATCGGCTATTGTCTTAAACTTGGCGATAAACTTGAATTAAAGTACCTAGAGGTTTTAAACCAGCCAAGAAGATAATTTTAGTCCAATGTTCCCTACCTCCCTGGGTACAATAAAGTTGTCTACAGGGAGGGAAAAATGGACGAAAAATTAAATAAATCATGTCTAAAATAAAATGAGAAGACAGAATGAGAAGGACAGTAGCACCCTGTAATCGTTATCAGAAAGTCCTGAATGTCCATTTAAAACATTTGACGAAGCTTTATATATTAAGAGTTATATTATCTATAATACAAAGTAGAACGATGTCTCTCTGTCTGTCTGTTTGTTTGTCTGTCTGTTTGTCTGTCTGTTTGTAGCAAGGATCTCGCTAACCGCTGAACCGATTGGGTTCTCCTTTACAGGGTAGTTTCTCATACAAAATACATACAAAATGTTATTGCTTCTAAACGACGTTTTTTACAAAAAGGGTTGGTAGAAGTCTGTATGTCTAAAATAATCACTCTTATGGTTTGCAGGTTTCTATAACTATGTATTTTTAATTCACTCTCAGCAAAATAAGGGAGGGTTCAAATTTCAGTAGTACACAAAGTTTTATAAACATTTGTTGGATTTATAAAGGGGGGAGGGGGGTTTAATGCAACCATCTCGTAATCAGTGAGCAAATGGCACTTAGAATTCGAATTTCGAGCTGAAATTTTGCATAGGTAATCCTTGGTAGGTCTATTTTCCCTAAATTGAACAAAAAGTTGGAAAAGTAACGACTGGCGGCTGCAGCTCAGCCGTTTAGCCGTTTTTGGCCTATTTTTAGGGCAAATTCATCATTATTTATGTAGGAATCAACTTTTTAAAACATAGTTTTGGTTTATTTCATATTAAATGATAGCAATAACCATTTTTAAAATTTCTAGTACCAGCTGCTAAACGGCTAGAACTGGCTGAAAACGGCTGGGAGCGGCCAAGAGTATGAAGAGTAGATAGGGATTGTGACATGTCTAGGGGTAGGTTTTTATGGGTGCTGAGCTCAAAAATACTACTAAAAATAGTGACGGCCAATCCATATGGAAGCTGGGTAACAGCTGCAGCTCAGCTGCGAGCAACCAAGAGTAGAATGAGTATATAGGGCTTGTGAGTGTCTAGGGGTAGGTTTTTATGGGTGCTGAGCTCAAAAATGCTACCAAAAATAGTGGCGGACCATCCATGTGGCAGCTGGGTAATGGCGGCAGCTCAGCTGGAAGAGGCCAAGAGTAGAATGAGTACATAGGGCATGTGACATGTCCAGGGTTAGGTTTTTATGGGTGCTGAGCTCAAAAATACTACCAAAAATAGTAATGGCCAATCCATGTGGCAGTTGAGTAATAGCTGCGAGCGGCCAAGAGTAGAATGAGTAGATAGGGCTTGTGATGTGTCTAGGGGTAGGTTTTTATGGGTGCTGAGCTCAAAAATGGTATCAAAAATAGTGGTGGCCAATACATATGGCAGCTGGGTAACAGCTGCTGCTCAGCTGCGAGCGGACAAGAGTAGAATGAGTAGATGGGGCTTATGACGTGTCTAGGGGTAGGTTTTTATGGGTGCTGAGCTCAAAAATACTACCAAAAATAGTGGCGGTCCATCCATGTGGAAGTTGAGTAATAGCTGCTGCTCAGCTGCAAGCAGCCAAGAGTAGAATGAGTAGATAGGGCTTGTGACATGTCCAGGGGTAGGTATTTATGAATGCTGAGCTCAAAAATACTACCAAAAATAGTGGCGGTCCATCCATATGGCAGCTGGGTAACGGCCACATCTCAGCTGTGAGAGGCCAAGAGTAGAATGAGTAGATAGGGCTTATGACGTGTCTAGGGGTAAATGGGTGCTGAGCTCAAAAATGGTACCAAAAATAGTGGCAGCCAATCTATAATCTGCAGCTCAGATGGGAGCGGCCAAGAGTAAAATGAGTACATAGGGCTTGTGACGTGTCTTGGGGTAAGTTTTTATTGGTACTGAGCTCAAAAATGCTCCCAAAACAGTGGCGACCCATCCATATGGCAGCTGGGTAACGGCTGCAGCTCAGCTGGGGAGGCTAAGAGTAGAATAAGTAAATAGGGCTTGTGGGCTGTAGCTGTTACCCAGCTGCCATATGGATGAGCCGCCACTATTATTGGTAGTATTTTTGAGCTCAGCACTCATAAATACCTACCCCTGGACACGTCACAAGCCCTATGTACTCATTCTACTTTCGGCCGCTCCCAGCTGAGCTGCCGCCGTTACCCAGCTGCCACATGGATGGGTCACTACTATTTTTGGTAGCATATTTGAGAGTAGAATGAGTAGATAGGGCTTGTGGGCTGTAGCTGTTACCCATATGGATGAGCCGCCACTATTATTGGTAGTATTTTTGAGCTCATCACTCATAAAAACCTACCCTAAGACACATCACAAGCCCTATCTACTCATTCTACTCTTGGCCGCTCCTAGCAGAGCTGTAGCTGTTACTCAGCTGCCATATATGGATTGGTCGCCACTATTTTTAGTAGCATATTTGAGCTCAACACCCATAAAAATCTACCCCGTGACACGTCACAAACTCTATCTACTCATTATACTCTTGGTGGCGCGCAGCTGAGCTGAAGCTGTTACCCAGCTGCAATGTGGATGGGTCACCACTATTTTTGGTACCATTTTTTAGCTCAGCACCCATGAAAACCTACCCCTAGACACATCACAAGCCTTATCTACTCATTCTACTCTTGGCCACTCGCAGCTGAGCTGCAGCTGTTACTCAGCTGCCATATGGATGGGTCGCCACTATTTTTGGTAGCATTTTTGAGCTCAGCACCCATTAAAACCTACCCCTAGACATGTCACATGCCCTATGTACTCATTCAACTCTTGGCCTCTACCAGCTGAGCTTTGGCCGTTACCCAGCTGCCATATGGATGGGCTGCTACTATTTTTGGTACCATTTTTGAGCTCAGCACCCATAAAAACCTACCTCTAGACACGTCACAAGCCCTATCTAATCATTCTACTCTTAGCCTCTCGCAGCTGAGCAGCAGCTATTACTTAACTGCCATAGGGATTGGCCGAAACTATTTTTAGAAGCATTTTTGAGTTCAGCACCCATAAAAACCTAATCCTGGACACGTCACATGCCTCATGTACTCATTCTACTCTTGGCCTATCTCGTCTGAGCTGCCTCCACTTTTTTCTTTTTTTGTTAGCATTTTTGAGCTCAGCACCTATAAAAACCTACCCCTAGACACGTCACAAGCCCTATCTACTCATTCTACTCTTGGCCGCTCGCAGCTGAGCTGCAGCTGTTACCCAGCTGCCATATGGATTGACCGTCACTATTTTTAGTAGCATTTTTGAGCTCAGCACCCATAGAAACCTACCCCTAGACATGTCACAAGCCCTATCTACCCTTTATACTCTTGGCGGCTCCCAGCCGTTTTCAGCTGGTTCTACCCATTTAGAAGCTGGTACTAAAAATTTTAAAAAATGGTTATGTTATCATTTAACATGAATTAAACCAGAAATATGTTTTAAAAAGTTGATTTCTACGTAATTAATGATGAATTTGCCCTAAAAATAGGCAAAAAACGGCCAAACGGCTGAGCTGCCAGCCGCCAGCCGTTACTTTTCCAACTTTTTGTTTGATTTAGGGAAAATAGACCTATCAAGGATTACTCATGCAAAATTTCAGCTCGAAATTCGAATTCTAAGTGCCATTTGCTCACTGATTACGAGATGGTTGCATTAAAAACCCCCCACTTTGTTTACTTTTATTTAATCTTAATTGGTTGATGAAAACTGGCATTGTATAAAATAAACAGCCAAGATTAATTGTTTAATGCATCTGTTTTTCCAGTTTTGTTAGTCCCAAAGGTGCGAAGGACCAGTCTAACAAAACTGGTGTTTATATTACAACTTTTTACTTTACTATTTGTAGAAAAATGTCTATAATACAATACATTACATAGTTTCAAGTATGGATTAGACGGGTCTGATTCAGCGGATATTAATTGGTTTTGTAGCCATACTGGAAAATCATAAAAAATCATGAAAAGAATGACGGACAGGCAGAAAAGTGAATTACAGAGTACCATCGCATTTTATTCTTTATTAGTTAGTATTTGTATCCAGAGAGGGAGGAGACAATTGACTGCTTATTAAAATAGTCCCCAAAGTTTTACAATAACGTTTTCTTATTCGTTGGCTTTGATTGGTTGATTAAATTGTGTTTATAAACATTTGAACCACTAATTTTAATCTACAGAAGGGGTTATTTAGTGAGTCATCATTATGGATGTGCATTAATTTATCGGCCATTGTCTTATCTCTTTAGATCCCTGATATGTTTCATAATTTTATTTGTTAGCTTTGCTTAAGTGAAAGCTTTTTATTACATTAAGTTTTAAGTTTTAAGTATGTGTTATAACATATAACATAGGCCAAAGTTAAACTTTATCTGATAGTGATAGGACAATGGCAGATTGGTTATCATACCTTTTTACATAAAAATGAAATGGTGTGGCAAGGATAATTAATATTCCATCGTCCTTTGCCATTATCCCAAAGTTAATTTAATCTATAAGGCCTTTGAATCTAATTTATTAAGCTATTTGAAATATATTTAAATCTATGTTTACAGTTTTAAAGAATCCTGAGATAAGAATTACCTTTACATAAATTCAATCCACCTACAATGAAAGCCAAAATAGATAGGCAAAATTTCTGGATTCTATTTTGTACTTCAGTTTGAATTTTCATTGGTTTGAAATAAATGCACATTTAAAATAGTCTTTGCCTAAGAAAAAATAAATATACCATGCATGATTTTATTTTATAGTATTTTTTTAAAATAAACAAAACATCTTTTATATACGCTCTTTGTATGTTTTGTTTATTTAATTAAGAATATACAACAATGTTTTAATTATATATAAAACCTATGCTTTTTTTCACAATTGACATAATTTAAAAATAGTATGGTACATTTCTATTATGTTGATGTTAAAACAGTAATGGAAGATTACAGAAACATAGATATGAAAAATGTAAACCATGATTCCAGTTTCGCCTCTATTGAAAGTGGAATCTTACATTTCAAAAATCGTATCAGCGTTAAAGATATCTTGACCAAGAGAGGCAAAAGTGGAATCTTATATTTCAAAAATCATATCGGCGTTGAAGATATCTTCACCAAGAGAGGGGAAAGTGGAAGGGTAGATTACAGTTTTAGAGGGTCCAAACCATAATCATAGATTATGTTTCTGCTTCTATAAAAATGGATTCAACTCCCTAACTGGTATAGGCAAAAACATTGTATGGTTTATCCAGAATAAAATTCAAAAACAAAATTTAAAGATTTACTAACATGACCGCATAAGGCCGTAACACACTAAGATTAAATCACAAAAGCCAAGCTTTGTATGACAAGAATTGTGTTTCTATAAATATAATAAGTTCAGTAAGATTAACGTCTAAAACGAAACGAATTACACTTAATACATGTTTATATAATGCCTTTATTCAAAATCTAATAATTAGTGTAAGTTGGAAGGAAATTATTGAAGAGCGGAGCTTCGCTTTGAAAAGTGCACTATCAAAGCATTTGCACCCCACGCCAAGCTACAATTGAATCAAGACAAAAGTAAGTGCCGAGCTCTGGGACCTATGTATGGTGAAATTAGACATATAACCATGATGATTCCAGGTAAAACCAAAATATTTCAGCGGGATCTTTTTGAGAAAATTAGATTTAAAAATTTCAAGTTAAATTTTCACCCCCAAGGAGTTGTCGCATAATCATGACAAAAAAAGCAAAGATTATTTATTTAAAATTTTGAACAACTATGCTTTTATAAAGTTTTTCATAAAACTACTCCTGAAGGGAGTTAATAAATTGCCATTTTTATCAGTTGCTTTGCTAAGGTCACGGAAATTCAGCCTTAAATAAATCATATATAGAGAGGTTTAATGAAAGACTTCACAAAAGCAAAGTTGTTCAAAATTTTAAATATATAATCTTTGCTTTTCTTGTCATGATTATGCGGCAACTCCTAGGGGGTGAAAATTGAATTTGAAATTTTCAAATCTAATTTTCTCAAAAAGATCCCGCTGAAATATTTTGGTTTTACCTGGAATCATCATGGTTTTATGTCTAATTTCACCATACATAGGTCCCAGAGCTCGGCACTTACTTTTGTCTTGATTCAATTGTAGCCTGGCGTGACCCATAATGAAGTGAAAATGACAACTTTTAAAAAATTAAGATAATTTGTATATACATTTTTTTCTCAAAACCAAAATAGTGTAAAAGTTCGTATGTTGCATTTTGTATATTCAAGTATACTTAAATTTTTAAAAACATTGCTTATTAAGAAACAAGGATTAAAACATCCATAAAAGCGAAGCTTTAAAATCAGACAGAGGCAAAATGTTTTATTTAAAGTCTAAATCAAAGTGTAAGTAGATTTATTGAAAATTTGCTTAAACAATGGACATTTTTCGGGCTTGACTGACTATATAAACGGGTGGACGAAAGGACAGACCCTAATTATATAAAAGCGTCGCCTTTAAAAATCCATAAATGATATTACCCAAGTCTAACTGATTCTGAATAGGTTCTAACGCTATGAGATCATCACTATCAACTGTCATCACATCACTGTATTTTTCTGTGCTTCTTATTTCACCAGCTTTGTCAATGGCAATATCATCACTAGTATCCACATTTGGTTCATTCAGATTGTTTTCAACAGGATTTATAAAATCAGCTATTTGTTTATTCACAGTTGACTGGTAGTATCATAGATGAGATTTTGTATTCTTAAATAAACATAAATGTTTCTTAACCACTGACACCCCCCTTCAACCTCTTTGAAAAATCACATCTCTACAGATGCGTAGTCTGTGGGGACCTATCCCAACGGTACGTGCCTATCCTTTTGGGGCCCTTTAAGTTATAATATATTTAACATAGTTACCAAAAACTAGCATCAAAAAAAGGTGTTTGTTTTTGTCAAAAAGTCCGTTGTTGGTTCAAATCCGATATGAGGTAAACCACCAATAAATATTCCTATGAAGTCTATAAGCTTAAAAATTTAGGGTAATCCTTGGTAGTTCTTAATAAATGTTTTTTAGATTTAATTTTTCTTTATAAAATAGGTATAGAATGTTGATCTGTCATTCTATTGCCTAAGATCAAAAGCCTTTGCGTCCTAGGTTACTTAAGCAAAAGAAAATTATGTTTAACAAAATTACCCCTTTCAAAATTAAAATTTATGATTAAAAGTTTGGCAATGCTAGTGTTTACAAACCAATAAAGATATAATCAATGTACCCAAACTTTTGAATCTAGCTCTTGAGAAATAAATAACACATTTGTTTTTATTATGAAAAATCAAATCTCATCATATTCCTGTGCATTCGTTTCTGTTGTGGTAGTTGTTGTAGTAGTAGTTGTTGCTGTAGTGGTAGTTGTTGACGGTGTAGTAGTAGTGGTGGTTGTAGTTGTTGGTGTTGTAGTAGTGGATGTGGTTGTTAATGTAGTAGTTGTGGTGGTTGGTGCCCCTGGCTGACAGTTCACCGATCCCTCCCACCTACCTCTCAAACAGGTCAACACATTTTCTCCAACAGCATGATAATCTAAAATTAAAATACAGTTTCCCCCAAAGTGCCTAGTTGAGCAGAGGGATCATCGAAAGAAAACAAAGTCATTCCTAATTAGGACAGAAGTCACTGGAAATTGATCTAAGGAAGGCTACTTATGTCCTTCATCTAACAAATCTAACTTAAGGGAGGTGACTTATGTCCTTTGTCTGACAAATTCTTACATTACGAAGGCTGCTTATGTCCTTCATCTTGCAAAACATAGCAAATTCTTGCAAAACACAGCAAATTCTTGCAAAACATAGCAAATTCTTGCAAAACATAGCAAATTCTTGCAAAACTTAGCTTTTCTATCCTTCACATAGCTAATTCTTGCAAAACATAGCAAATTCTTACAAAACATAGCAAATTCTTGCAAAACATAGCAAATTCTTACAAAACATAGCAAATTCTTACAAAACATAGCAAATTCTTGCAAAACATAGCAAATTCTTACAAAACATAGCAAATTCTTGGAAAACTTAGCTTTTCTGTCCTTCACATAGCTAATTCTTGCAAAACATAGCAAATTCTTACAAAACATAGCAAATTCTTGCAAAACATAGCTAATTCTTGCAAAACATAGCAAATTCTTACAAAACATAGCAAATTCTTGCAAAACATAGCAAATTCTTACAAAACATAGCAAATTCTTGCAAAACATAGCAAATTCTTACAAAACATAGCAAATTCTTACAAAACATAGCAAATTCTTGGAAAACTTAGCTTTTCTGTCCTTCACATAGCTAATTCTTGGAAAACTTAGCAAATTCTTACAAAACATAGCAAATTCTTGCAAAACATTGCAAATTCTTACAAAACACAGCAAATTCTTGCAAAACATTGCAAATTCTTACAAAACACAGCAAATTCTTGCAAAACATAGCAAATTCTTGGAAAACTTAGCTTTTCTGTCCTTCACATAGCTAATTCTTGCAAGACATAGCAAATTCTTGCAAAACATAGCAAATTCTTGCAAAACATTGCAAATTCTTACAAAACACAGCAAATTCTTGCAAAACATTGCAAATTCTTACAAAACACAGCAAATTCTTGCAAAACATAGCAAATTCTTGGAAAACTTAGCTTTTCTGTCCTTCACATAGCTAATTCTTGCAAGACATAGCAAATTCTTGCAAAACATAGCAAATTCTTGGAAAACTTAGCTTTTCTGTCCTTCACATAGCTAATTCTTGCAAAACATAGCAAATTCTTACAAAACATAGCAAATTCTTGCAAAACATTGCAAATTCTTACAAAAAACAGCAAATTCTTGCAAAACATAGCAAATTCTTGGAAAACTTAGCTTTTCTGTCCTTCACATAGCTAATTCTTGCAAGACATAGCAAATTCTTACAAAACATAGCAAATTCTTGCAAAACATTGCAAATTCTTACAAAACACAGCAAATTCTTGCAAAACATTGCAAATTCTTACAAAACACAGCAAATTCTTGCAAAACATAGCAAATTCTTGGAAAACTTAGCTTTTCTGTCCTTCACATAGCTAATTCTTGCAAGACATAGCAAATTCTTGCAAAACATAGCAAATTCTTGGAAAACTTAGCTTTTCTGTCCTTCACATAGCTAATTCTTGCAAAACATAGCAAATTCTTACAAAACATAGCAAATTCTTGCAAAACATTGCAAATTCTTACAAAAAACAGCAAATTCTTGCAAAACATAGCAAATTCTTGCAAAACATAGCAAATTCTTGCAAAACATAGCAAATTCTTGCAAAACTTAGCTTTTCTGTCCTTCACATAGCTAATTCTTGCAAAACATAGCAAATTCTTACAAAACATAGCAAATTCTTGCAAAACATAGCTAATTCTTGCAAAACATAGCAAATTCTTACAAAACATAGCAAATTCTTGCAAAACATAGCAAATTCTTACAAAACATAGCAAATTCTTGCAAAACATTGCAAAATCTTGCAAAACATAGCAAATTCTTACAAAACATAGCAAATTCTTACAAAACATAGCAAATTCTTGGAAAACTTAGCTTTTCTGTCCTTCACATAGCTAATTCTTGCAAAACATAGCAAATTCTTACAAAAAATAGCAAATTCTTTCAAAACATTGCAAATTCTTACAAAACATAGCAAATTCTTGCAAAACATAGCAAATTCTTACTAAACATAGCAAATTCTTGGAAAACTTAGCTTTTCTGTCCTTTACATAGCTAATTCTTGCAAAACATAATAAATTCTTACAAAACATAGCAAATTCTTGCAAAACATTGCAAATTCTTACAAAACATAGCAAATTCTTGCAAAACATAGCAAATTCTTGCAATAAGAGTCCCAAACTCAAAAACAAATTTTCAGCGCGATCCGACCACCGGTTCTTGAGATACGGTGACCTGGTGTCCTTGGTACTGACTGTAAGATTTGGGAAATGGTTCGAATCCTTAGTAAATTTGGCTAACTCCATGAATATTTTGACACTTAGTCAAATTTTTGAAGAAAAAATACCCAGGTGACACCAAGCGTACCTACTGAGAGAACACCAGGTCGGAATATATTCTAAGTGTAAAAAAATTTTTGGACTTAGCCAAATTTACTAAGGATTTGAACCATTTCCCAAATCTTACCGTCGGTACCAAGGACACCAGGTCACCGTATCTCGAGAACCGGTGGTCAGATCGCGCTGAAAATTCGTTTTTGAGTTTGGGACCCTCATTGTAAGAATTTGCTATGTTTTGCAAGAATTTGCTATGTTTTGTAAGAATTTGCTATATTTTGTAAGAATTTGCTATGTTTTGCAAGAATTTGCTATGTTTTGCAAGAATTTGCTATTTTTTGTAAGAATTTGCTATATTTTGCAAGAATTAGCTATGTGAAGGACAGAAAAGCTAAGTTTTCTAAGAATTTGCCATGTTTTGCAAGAATTTGCTATGTTTTGCAAGAATTTGCTATATTTTGTAAGAATTTGCTATGTTTTGCAAGAATTTGCTATGTTTTGCAAGAATTAGCTATGTGAAGGACAGAAAAGCTAAGTTTTCCAAGAATTTGCTATGTTTGGTAAGAATTTGCTATGTTATGCAAGAATTTGCTATGTTTTGTAAGAATTTGCTATGTTTTGCAAGAATTTGCTATGTTTTGTAAGAATTTGCAATGTTTTGCAAGAATTTGCTATGTTTTGTAAGAATTTGCTATGTTTTGCAAGAATTAGCTATGTGAAGGACAGAAAAGCTAAGTTTTCCAAGAATTTGCTATGTTTTGCAAGAATTAGCTATGTGAAGGACAAAAAAGCTAAGTTTTGTAAGAATTTGCTATGTTTTGCAAGAATTTGCTATGTTTTGTAAGAATTTGCTATGTTTTGCAAGAATTAGCTATGTGAAGGACAGAAAAGCTAAGTTTTCAAAGAATTTGCTATGTTTTGTAAGAATTTGCTATGTTTTGCAAGAATTTGCTATGTTTTGTAAGAATTTGCTATGTTTTGCAAGAATTTGCTATGTTTTGTAAGAATTTGCTATGTTTTGCAAGAATTTGCTATGTTTTGTAAGAATTTGCTATGTTTTGTAAGAATTTGCTATGTTTTGCAAGAATTAGCTATGTGAAGGACAGAAAAGCTAAGTTTTCCAAGAATTTGCTATGTTTTGCAAGAATTTGCTATGTGAAGGACAAAAAAGCTAAGTTTTCCAAGAATTTGCTATGTTTTGCAAGAATTTGCTATGTTTTGCAAGAATTTGCTATATTTTGCAAGAATTTGCTATGTTTTGCAAGAATTTGCTATGTTTTGCAAGAATTTGCTATGTGAAGGACAGAAAAGCTCTGTTTTCCAAGAATTTGTTATGTTTTGCAAGAATTTGTTATGTTTTGCAAGAATTTGCTATTTTTTGTAAGAATTTGCTATGTTTTGCAAGAATTTGCTATGTTTTGTAAGAATTTGCTATGTTTTGCAAGAATTTGCTATGTTTTGCAAGAATTAGCTATGTGAAGGACAGAAAAGCTAAGTTTTCTAATATTTGCTATGTGATGGACCAAAAACCAATTTTATGCAAGATTTTGCTATGTGAAGGATCAAAAAGCTAGGTTTTGTGAGGTGAAGAGAGGCTACTTATGTCCTCAATCTTGCAAAATCTTTGTTAAGGGAGGCAGTTATGCACTTCATCTAACAAATTCTCACTTAAGGAAGGCTACTTATGTCCTTCCTAGGAAGGTGACTTCTGTCCTAATTTAGGAATGACTTTGTTTTCTTTCCATGATCCGAGCAGAGAAACCTCCATCCCTCACCTTATTTTGAATGAAGTTGTATATAGGTGGAGAACGTGATATTTCATTTATTTATTTCTACTTTAGGTAAGGTTTGGTTGTATGGAGTACTGAGCTTGATCTTTAAATCGTTTTTATGCCGCGCTGAATCGGGGCGATTCAGAGGTGAACAGTAGGCGCGCTGGTGGTAAGCCACAGCGCACCTGATTTTTAAAAGATTTTCGGCGCGGTGTTGTTAAATCGCTTGCGCACTCACTAAAATATCGATCCGCGCCAGTACAACTTTATTACTTAAGCAGTGCCAGTAAGGTATTTTATATAAAATACCGTGTCAGTATGGTATTTTATATAAAACATTAATATATAATTTATTTTAAAAATAACTATAAAAATGTTTTCACGATAGTTTTGCAATAAAATATTAAAGTAATTAAAAAAAATATCCATTTATTACATATGCAATGGGTCTTTCGTTGGGGCTCAGTGCATGATTCACCCCGATTTAAACCGGCAATGCCACTCGGTGAGTGCCATTGCCGCGCCGGGCCCGCGCCACTGCCCGATTCAAATCGCCCATGCAAATTCGATTTAAAGATTGATATTAATAATTTGATGGTGCGCCAAATGAATCGCCCCGGTTTAAATCACCTATAAACGATTTAAAGATCGAGCTCTGGTTAGCCCTGCAGGGTTAGGATGTAGGAAGGGTTTCTATGCTCGACTAGGCTCTTTGAGGGAAAGCATTTAGCAGTTAAAATCATATAGTATGTTACTGTACTATTTCACTCCGTCAGTCTGTTGTTTTTTTGCAATTCTCCAAAACGTATAAAATATTTTGATTATATCATTAGTGCAGAAAAAATTGTCTCGTGTTTTCTGAATTTGTAGAAAGTTTGATACACAAAATTACCACTATTTGTTTGGTCACATCTCATTTGTAACCAGCAACATCAAAGTCAAGTCCTTAAAGTTTTTATGCCAACTGAAGGACAAATTATTATAAAAAAGATTTAGGCATCCTCCACTCGCTTATCATACCTGAATCACATGCAACCATGACAGATGTTTGATGGGAATACCATGTCAGCCCGTCTGTTATAAAGCTTCCCTGAAAAAATATATTTTCTGCTATAATAATCGCTATATTATAACTTGGATGTTGTACCAGATATTCATGTACTCTAATAAAGTAATACTCGTTCTCATTTGACTGAAATAACGATACCCCCATCCCCCCCTTTTACCACATTCCCTCCCTTTCTACTGAATGAACGAACTTATCATTAAATGAGGTCCATGATAACATCCTACATTTACGACAAGTTTTCCCTTGTTAATTTATCCACGCATTCTATATCCCCCTCAAATTGTTTTGCGTTTATTTTCGTTAGGCCTTAATTTAAAACTCTTACAAGCGTGGACATCGGTGGAAGGGGGATTATAGCCGTTTCAAATATCTTAATTAACAAAATACCCGAGGAAGAGGTGGTGTAAGACAATATGATATGGGTGACTGACACACAACCAACGCTGATATACGACATCCTAAAATAAAAAGATTAATAGTTCACAAAGTAGGGAAACAATGACAAGCTAAAATAGTTTTAGATAAAATACAGATTAATGGTATGTCATAATATTATATTATATTTAGATCGTTTTGTGTGGCTTATATGAATTGAATATTTATATTTAAAGATTATCTATTAAATAAATTTATTTTTAATAAACCTATTACATATATGGATTTACTATTACATGGAATTAACATCAGATTATCATGTACTCTAATAAAGTGAAACATGTGGCTGGCTAAAATAACGATCCACCTCTTTTACCCCATCCCTTCCCCTTCTACTAGATGAACGAACTGACCAATAAGTGATGTCATTGTCCATGTTAGCAGTCTTAATTAACGACCTTTTTTACCCTGTCATAATATCCACATTACCCTGTCCCGTTTTAGAAAAATTTTGTTAAAATTTTTGGCCCCAGCCATAATATGGTTTATTTATGCAAAATAATGACCCATGCAAAATATTTTTTCTGTAATGCAAAAATTGCGATGGTACAAGCACTGCAAAATTTTTAAAAGAAGGTGTATCAACTTTTTTTTTATAGCTAGCCGGTTCTTTTAGTAAGTAGTAGATGTAAAATTTTTCATAGAATTCAGATATGCAATCGGTTTTTTTGTAGACCTCTTATTTTTTAAGTAATTTAAGTTTTTTTAAAACATAATTAAGTCGGTTTTAAGGTACTAAAACGCAACAAAATAAAAGAAGAAAATGGCCAGTAAGAACAAAAATAGTAAGATCTTTAATTTGACACCTTACTTTTAAAATTCTGTTGAGTAATTATTGAAAAAATCTATTTTTTTAACCTCGGTTTAATAAAAACTTTAGACCTAAATATTTTCTCAAACAGACATAAAAAACATGGGTTCATATATACCTTTAGAATCAGAAAAATATTACGAATCCATTGTAAGCAAAATTGAAAAAAAGTAAAAAAATTAAAAATTTAACAAATGGCCAATTGTATTTTTTGTTCAGGCAACACTATCGTCTTCCCTTTTTTACCCCCTCTTTACCCCCTTTTTATCCCCTTCCCATTTTTATACTCAATTCAAGAATTAAGACGTTGCCTGTACAATATAATATGATATCTCATATAATTCCTTTTATTATAGTTTATATACTATATTGTAAACTTTTTTTTTCAATTTTGCTTACAATGAATTCGTAATATTTTTCTGATTCTAAAGGTATATATGAACCCATATTTTTTTACCTGTGAAATAATAAAATTAATGTCAAAGTTTTTATTCTTGTGGGTTTAAAAAAATCGATTTTTTCAATAATTACCTGACAGAATTGAAAAAGTAAGGTGTCAAATTAAAGATCTTACTATTTTTGTTCATAATGGCCATTTTTTCTTTTTTTTGTTGCATTTTAGTACCTTAAAATCGACTTAATTTTTTTTTTTAAACTTAAATTACTTAAAAAATAAGAGGTCTACAAAAAAACCGATTGCATATCTGAATTCTATGAGAAATTTTACATCTACTACTTAGTAAAAGAACCGGCTAGCTATAAAAAAAAAAGTTGATACACCTTCTTTGCAAAAAGACCTGTTTTTAAAGCTCTTGTACCATATCAATTTTAAAGATTTTTTAAAAATTTCAATTCTAGTGTGTCAAAATAAACCTGAAATTTACCAAAAAAAATGGGGGCAGTCTCAATTCTATCATATGAAGGACAAAGGTGTAGCAAGTAATCTTTCAAAGTAAAAATTGCCAGATTTCATACACAAATAATAGGGTTAGGCCGGATTGGATGGATACAGATATCCGGCTGATCTATAATTCTGGATATCAAGTATTTAGGTATATATTGACACACTAGAATTGAAATTTCATAAAAATCTTTAAAATTGAGATGAAACAAAAGCTTTAAAAATGGTCTTTTTGCAGATTTTAAAAAGTTTGTACCTACCATCTCAATTTTAAAGATTTTTACGAAATTTCAATTCTAGTGTGTCAATATAACCCTAAATACTTAATATCCAGAATTATGAATCAGCCGGATATCTATATCTATTGATTCCAGCCAAACCCCATTATTTAGGTATGAAATCTGGCAATTTTTACTTTGGAAAATTACTTGCTACACCTTCTTCCATTATATGTTAGAATTGAGACTGCCCCCACTAGAATTGAAATTTTGTAAAAATCTTTAAAATTGAGATGGTACAAGAGCTTTAAAAACAAGTCTTCTTTGCAAATTTTAAAAACTTTGCAGTGCTTGTACCATCGCAATTTTTGCATTACAGAAAAAATATTTTGCATGGGTCAATATTTTGCATAAATCAACTATATTATGGCTGGGGGCAAAAATTTTAACAAAATTTTTCAAATCCGGGACAGGCTAATCCACATATATTCTATATCACATATTTGTTTAAAGCTACTAAAATATTTGTTTGTAAATTCTCTAGTAAATTTCTATTATAATACTAAAGTAACAGGATGTCTGTGTGTCTGTGTGTTTGTACCGAATGATCTCGCTAACCGCTGAACCGATCGGGTTCTCCTTAACAGGGTAGATTCTCATAGGTCCCGGGAAGGTTTATAACTATTTTAGGGGGAGGGTACCACCCTCCCAAGAGAAATAAAAAAATCGAAAAAAATTAGATATTCGTAGACTTCAACGCAACATTACTTAGTATCGTAGAGACTTGAAAAGAAACTTGAAAGCAACATAGCTTAGATAGGTATTGTACTTGAACAAAAAAAACATTTAAAGTGCCACTAGAGGCATCTAGGGGCGTAGCCGCTAGTTACTTATACGAGAACAAAAAAACATTATGTAATTGCACAGATATCATAAAATTAGAATTACCTATGGCATTCAGTTGCATTCTAAGCCCAGAATCTAAAGCTGAACATTCCCCACTTGTGTCTGGTTCATTGTACCCCCAATCTAAGTCGCCACCTTCACCTGAAACAATTAATATAGTAGATCTAGATTACCTGTAAGTAAATTAGACAAATAAGAATACAGTTTAAGAACAATTCGGCCATATTATTGGTTATAACGTGTACGTACAATTGTTTTTTTTTATTCATTTCATCTATCTTATCATATAAGATAGTAAGGTTTTTATGTATGAAGCTTAAGATCTCGATAACCACTGAATCGATTAGGTTCTCTATAGTCACACCCTGCCTTAACCAAATAAAGGATAAACAAAAATTACCATGAAAACGGACCATGCAGTGTTCAAATAGGACCTAGTGCCAAGTAGAATCCATTGAGAATGAAATCCTAGCTGTTCCTTCTTGGCAGATATTTCAGTTTTAAGATTTAAGGTGAAAATCCCCAAATTTGCCTAATATACAAGGTAAATCTACCTTTAATACAGGGAGATTTGATACATTGTTTCTGTAAATCGCGCTTATGAGGACACTTTTTAAATCAAATAATATCTTAGTCATGTAAAATCAATGAAGCAATCAATGATTTGACTTGAATCTGGTTAACTTGTCTATGTGTTTTACTTGTTTTCTTACTAATCTCCAATATTAGGGCATATTATTGTTTACACAATGTGTATACACTTAGAATAGAGATGTCTAGAGAACACCTCTGTCAATCAGCCAATTGGATAACACTGGAAGAACAATATGGCTATGTTTTTGGTAGAGATGTGTACAGATTTTGGCTCAAAAGAGCAAAAAGTTTTTGTTTTGTTTGCATAATGAGTCAGCTATACAAAGTTGCATATCTTAGGATAAAGCTTTGCTTGGTAAAATCGTATCCTGTAAAAACGTATTCCCGCATATAATGTAAAATATAGACAAAGGATATATAATAATAAGTCAACTATAAATATTGTATTATTGTTGTATTTCTTAGGATAGATAATTCAGATTATGGGTTCAGTTTGGTACAAACTCCTCTTCCTAATCCTTGCTTATAGGGAAGCTTAGGATTTGGCAATATTTAGCTTGAGATCTTCAGTAAACTTAATGAAACAGACCAAAAGTTCTTGGCTTATATTCATCAACCTTATGGAGTTAATCTTCAAAATATCTGATTGGTACCAAACAGTTAGACCAGGGAAATAGATTTTTGGAAGTCTGAAGAACAAAGATAAGAAGAATCCTTCTCCTCCATCAATAGTTATAATCATATTCACACTCAGCACAAACCTTAGGTTCCACCAAGGCAGCAAGTTTTTATTAAGTATAAAGCTTTACAACAGCCCAAAGCAGAAGAGAAAATAAAAGAAGAAACATAAGCTTGAAGGAAACCTCACCACAACAGAGTAGTATACATAATTTAATTCATAGTGAGGAAAGGTACGTTTGGTACAATTAGAATTAGACTTCCATTATATTAAACAAATTCAATTAAGAAAGGCTTCTAAAAGAAACAGATTAATTACAAATTATCACTTAGCACTTTTGAAATACTTCAAAACACAATATTAAATCAATGAAGCCTAGATTATCATACAGACAAGGAATCAAATAACCTGTATTATCATGTCTTAGACCAATAAATATAGTATATCTAGAAGGTCAAACTGGACCCATAATCTGTCAAACTATAAAAAATTCTAACATACAAACACAAGGTTTTTTGTTTGTTATGTACAGTCAAATCATATAATACAGCAATGAAATATTTCCACAAAATAATTTATAGAAAGCTAACTTTATCCAAAGAAATTCAACTATTCATAGTTGACTTACTATATATGTTTTATCATTTGTTTCACATTATTTAAGATAATACATTTTTACAAGATATGTTTTACCCAAGCAAAGCTTTGTCCTATAAAATGCTACTATTTATAGGTGACTCATTATGCAAACAGAATGAAAACATTTTGCCCTTTTGAGCCAAAATCTATACACATTTCTACCAATAACATAGCCAGATTGTTCTTCCAGTATTATCCTATTGGCTGATTTACAAAGGTGTTCTCTAGATATCTCTATTCTAAGTGTAAACACATTGTGTAAAGAATTCTATGCCCTTATGTTTGAGATGATTAAGAAAACAAGTAAAACACATAGACAAGTTAACCAGATTCGAGTCAAATCACAACTGCTTCAATGATTTTACATGACTAAGATATTATTTAATTTAAAAAGTGATCTCATTAGCGATTTATAGAAAAAAAGTATCTAATCTCCCTGTATTAAAGGTAGATTTGCCTTGTATATTAGGCAAATTTAGTGATTTTCACCTTAAATCTTAAAACTGAAATATCTGCCAAGAAGGAACAGCTAGGATTTCATTCTCAATGGATTCTTTTTGGCAGTAGGTCCTATTTGAACGCTGCATTGTCCGTTTTCATGGTAATTTTTGTTTATCCTTTTTTTGGTTAAGGCAGGGTGTGTAGTGTGAGCAAAATTTAGAGTAGCATTGCTAATAAAAAATTGTATATTAAAGTTTTGACACTGTGACTTTGTACTATGACTTCAGGGATAAGGTATAACTAACAAGCGCTTTAATTCAGGAAAAGGTATAACCAACAAGCGAAAGAAATATAAAATAATATTTGGGGGGCAAATGGAGAGGTCGTCAATTTCACGATGTGTTGCCACCCAACGACAGCTGAAAAAACGCATATAGGTTTTGTGATTTTTTTTCAAATTAATTTCATTGTTGGTATAAGCTGCTATGACATGGATAAATCTAAAAACAAAACAAAAATGAAATTGTCTGTTCTATATTTAAAATTGTACTTATTTGATAAAATTATGTTGAAGATGTTTGTATTCTATATTAAGACTGTGAGAAAATCTCTTATTTTGACTTTGGACTTTATTAACCACCCCTTGTCTTAAGCTTAAAAAAGTAAAAGGATGCCTAACTGTTATTATTACCTCTTCTGTAGCTAAAAATTATTGGTCAAAATAACCAAATTAAGTTCATAAAAGTTCCCAAAGTTTTTAAGTTAACCAAGAAGAGAACGTGTTATAAAAAAGTATTCTTGACTGTTTAATGTTTCCTCCCCCCTGCTTGGAAGTAGGGGGAGTTTAAAGGCCCAAATGGTTCACTACCAAAAACTGAATTTTGTAATATTTAAAAGAAGTTGTATCAACTTTTTTTTTTATAGCTAGCCGGTTCTTTTAGTAAGTAGTAGATGTAAAATTTTTCATAGAATTCAAATATGCAATCGGTTTTTTTGTAGACCTCTTATTTTTTAAGTAATTTAAGTTTTTAAAAAAAATAATTAAGTCGGTTTTAAGGTACTAAAACGCAACAAAATAAAAGAAGAAAATGGTCAGTAAGAACAAAAATAGTAAGATCTTTAATTTGACACCTTACCTTTAAAATTCTGTTGAGTACTTATTGAAAAAATCTATTTTTTTAACCTCGGTATAATAAAAACTTTAGACCTAAATATTTTCTCAAACAGACATAAAAAACATGGGTTCATATATACCATTAGAATCAGAAAAATATTACGAATCCATTGTAAGCAAAATTGAAAAAAATTAAAAAATTAAAAAATTACAGAAATGGCCAATTATTTTTTTTGTTCAGACAACACGATTGTCTTTCCTTTTTTACCCCCTCTTTACCCCCTCTTTACCCCCTTCCCATTTTTATACTCAATTGAAGAATTAAGACGTTGCCTGTACAACATAATATGATATTTTCATATAATTCCTTTTATTGTAGTTTATATACTATATTGTAAACTTTTTTTTTCAATTTTGCTTACAATGGATTCGTAATATTTTTCTGATTCTAATGGTATATATGAACCCATATTTTTTTATTTGTGAAATAATAAAATTAAGTTCAAAGTTTTTATTCTCGTGGGTTTAAAAAAATCGATTTTTTCAATAATTACCTGACAGAATTGAAAAAGTAAGGTGTCAAATTAAAGATCTTACTATTTTTGTTCATAATGACCATTTTCTTTCTTTTTTTTTGTTGCATTTTAGTACCTTAAAATCGACTTAATTTTTTTTTTTTTAAACTTAAATTACTTAAAAAATAAGAGGTCTACAAAAAAACCGATTGCATATCTGAATTCTATGAAAAATTTTACATCTACTACTTACTAAAAGAACCGGCTAGCTATAAAAAAAATAGTTGATACACCTTCTTTACTTGAATTTGTTTATTTTGCATTACGTGGCATAGCTGCGCAAGAATAAAATTTATTTTGAAATACATTTTATGAAAAAAATATGTACTTACAAGTCTGTCATATGCAGAGTGGGAGGGTAAACTGAACTGTAAATTAAACTAGTACCCAAGGTTATCTTATTAATTAACTGACTATGAGTGCTTCTTCTAAATATTGATTAGTTGGTTTAAACTTGCGGTATAATAGATTTTCAACCAATAATTTCATTATATTATTTTTTTTATCAATATTATGAGTTATATACTCCAATCTTTTCTCCCAACCACCCCAACCATAAAGCAGGGAAAGAACTCGAACCTGTTACCTCACAGCTTATTTGAATAATGTAAAGCGATACTTAAACCTTTGGTTTCTGTTTGAAAGTGTATGCTCTGTTTTTCAGCTTGTAGGCCATATTTTCTTGGAGTAAATGCACGAGGAGCTCGCCTCTCTGTAAGTTCCAGGTCCCATACCCAGTTTCCAGCTTTTCTAAATATTAGAAATACAAATTTAGTGGCATTCTGCGCTTTTCCCCAAAGTTTTAAAAATTAGCCAAAATAAGTGAAGTTGCATTAGTTCTCGAACCCAAAGTTCAAGAAAACCAAAGGATTGAATTATGGGGGTACCCAGTACCCAGTATAACCTAACCTTTCCTCACTTAAATTAATAAACAAACGATAAGCTACCTTTTTCAGTTTTGGTTTAAGATAATAGGGGGGGGGGGGAGGTGGGGAGGGATATTTATGTAATTTGTGTTCTGTATGATGTCATTCTTGTTCATTAAATATTTTTAAAAAGTTGTAAATAACAAAAAAATATTTTATAAATACTTACTTAATTAAATCAGCCCATGCATATAATTTCAGTCTTTCTGCCTTAGATTTTTCTTTCAGATACTCTCTTAATATTATATAATTAGTATAAAATACAAAAAAAATTATGTGTGTCCGTTTAGACCAAACAAGTTTAGTTTCTTTTTTTGTGTGACTCAATTATAATTAAAACGCATAGGTTCTTTCACTCAAAGGGCCTGTTGAATACTAAACCCCACCCCCCTTAAAAAAAAACTATAATAAGGTGTGAGTAGTTTTTCTCCTATGCGTAACTGTATTGGTAATTTTATCTAGTGGTTTTCAGAAAAGTAAGAAAAATCTCTTTTGATAATTCGAATGGTTGACTCAAATTGTGTTGTGTATTTCAATGTCTCTTTTAAGTAAGTTTTCAAAGACGACATTTTGGTCCGGATTCAAATTTTGAGAATTGTGTACGACATTTGTGTTATTTTTGTGCATAGCACAAGATTGTGTTTGGATTTTGTTGATAGAACAGAAGGGTTCCTTTTTTGAGAGAAAATGTTGTATTTTTGTGCATATGAGAGCTTGTGTAGTGGAATGAGGTCTTAATGAATGATCATTACGTCTGTTAGGTCCTAATTGAAAAGTCGGCTCTGTTTGGATTGCAGCCGCAACACTAACCCAATCAAATTGCCTTAATCCTGCAGGTCTAACTTGTACCCAATGAAAATTAACCTAGCTAACCTGCCCTAAATTATTTATTAAAAAATAGGAATAATTCCAAAGCTCAAAAGGCACTTTGAGGGAAACCGTTATTAAAAAGTAAATTACTTGATATGTTCATAGGCAGGCTGGTCTTCAACTACAGAGTTGTGAATTAGATTCATTCCCTTGGCTTTGCACTCGTCCTTGGCCTTAAAATATTAAATTCTTTTATGTAATTAATAGGATACTTTCTTTTTGTAGCAAGGACTGATATTGTTCTCCTTTATAGGGTCCTGGGAAAATTTATAACAAGTTTAGGGAGGTTATCACCACCCTCCCAAGAGAAATTTCATCTAGAAAAAAACTACTAGTGTTCCAATCATTCCAGTGATCATTAGATAAATTGTTTTTCATTTACATTATATTAATTACTAGCAGCTTCGCCCCTAGGCTCTAGGGGCTTTGCCCCAAGAGGTGATCAAAAAAAAAGTTATGTTGAAATTCGTAAAAAAAGAAGGACCATGGCAATCTTCTACAAAAAAAATGGGGGGGATTTTTTTGTTTTTAGGGGGGTTGGGGGTGTCCCTCCTCCAACAAAATAGCCTAAAACCACCACAGGACCAGTAGGTATATTCCCTGAAGAGTAGAATCCGATCGGTTCAGTGGTTACCGAAATCTTAAGCTTCAGACGGACGGACGGACGGAAAGACGGACAGACATCAAGCTACTTTGAATTATAGATATGTACCATATATTATTACATTTGGTTTCACTCCCATACTTTATGGGATCTTTTTTTATGAGGGATAGGTGGCTATTGTTGGTGGCCTGTGTTAAAAAACCTTGAACCATGTTATGACAAATAGGGATATTTACTGAAAAGCAGAGCCTAATTGGGTCAGCAGTCCGTGAGATCTTAAATTAGAGACAGACAAACAAACGGACACACATCATTCTACTTTGTATTATAGATGTAGAATTAAAGTTTTTGCGTAGTTTTTCCTTCAATATAAAGTAATCTTACATTAGAATAAAAAGAAAATAATGTTATGAAAAATATACATCAAAGAATCGTATAAATGACAAACCGGGAAAAATAAGAAAATATTTACTGTCAATATTTCATTTGGGTTGACACTTTTCTTATAGAATTCCTATGTTTTTGTTTGACAGAGTTTGATGGAAATAAGATAAACAGCATTTTCTAGATTTTAGACGTTCGACAATAGCATTCGGGTGCTTTCCCTTTCAGTGCCTATTACGCATTGAAATCCCCTAGCCAAAATGTGGGTACTTTTATTAAATCTTGATTGGTTGGTTCATTAACAAATAAAAATTTTTTTTGCGCGCTTCGCCCGCATTTTTAATACTAGATATTTAATATAATTTAAATTACCCCCCCCCCAAAAAAAAAAAAAAAAATTTTACCCCGGGGGGAAATTTTGGGGGGGTAAACAAAATTTACCCCTGCCAACAGATTTCAGTGGGGGTGAACAAAATTTACCCCTGCCAACAGATTTCAGTGGGGGTAATTACCCCCCCCCCTTCCCAAGAAAATTTTACCCCCGGGGTAAAAATTTTGGGGGAGGTAAAAAAATTTGCGGCGCGCTTCGTGCGACATTTTACCCCCCCCCCCAAAAAAAAAGCTTGGACGTCTATGATCATTGGGTCTGTAGATCTGTTTATTGTCAATCGTTGATTGGTTACCTGTTGATAGTCTAATGTTTTCATGTTCTCATTCAAAATAACACAGGACCCGTTCACAACTTTTCTATCCTTAATTAATTTTATATTTAGTTTCAAAAACATTATAACTATACATAAATCATAGAAAGGTAATGAAAAGTACATTCAATTTGGAGCAGGATTTTCAAAGATTTTAGGGTTTATAAAAAAGGCTTTACTACTTTACATATATTACAAGCGACTTTGCCCTAAGAGTAAATTAAAAAATAATGATGTGAGTATGAAAATCATTACATCTTCAATTACCTACCCATCCGAAAAAATTGCGATTGGGTCGCCAATTTTCGCGAATAAATGGAAAATTCGCAAAATATATGCGAAATTTTTGTTTTAAATTGGGGGGTTATTTTTTGTTTTTTGGGGGGGTTAGCGGTCTCCCACCCTCCAAGAAAAACGCTTAAAACCACCACACGACCAGTAGGTATATTCCCTGAATAGAGTAAAATCCAATCAGTTTAGTGGTTACCGAGATCTTAAGGGACGGACAGACATACAGATGGACGGACGGACGGACAGACATCATTCTACTTTGCATTATAGATAGGATATAACAGGTATAACAACTATTTTTTTTTTACATAAGATAAATTCAAAGTAGAAATATTTAAATTTCCGACCCATTATTGAAATCTACAGAAAGGGTAATTTTATATGTCATTATTGAGGATGAATATCATTTATTGTCCAATGTCGACTCTATCCCTTTAGATATCTCCATTTTATTTAAGTTCAATTTTAAAAATAATACAAAATAAATAAAAAATATCAAATCTTTAAATGAATAGGTAATTTTCTACTTACCCTATCAACCTCTGAATCTCCAAAACAATTTTGTATATTGGTGTTATACATATTTTGTTCGTAGCTGTCATGATTATTCGTCTGATTGTAGAAATATCCTACCAAAATAAATGCTTATTCAACCAGTAGAGTTTATGAGTAAAGCTGTTTTGAGATCATTATTGACGTTCCTTGCTAAACAAGAATCTAATCTAAATTATGGTATTGTACTTCCTTGAAAAAAAGAAAATTGCAATAGATCAATAAACTTTCAAACGTAAAAAAAACATTTCTTATAGATAAGAAGCGCAGCAACTCTTTAAGTGGAGTAAGCCCGTCTGTCGCAACATTAAATTATTTTAGATAAAATTCTTTTATATTTTGTACAATTTATTGTGTTGATCTCACCATCTAAGATGATAAATCTTTTGTCTATTGGATTGAAAAGAGCCCCAACTGTAGATTATAATTAGTGGTTTAAAGTAAACGTTTGGACACTTAACATAATGAACCAACCAATCAAAATTTAATAAAAATTTCCAAAGACCTAAGCCAACGAATAAGATAATGTGGTTATAAAACTTTGGTTACTAGTATAATAATCAGCCCAATTTGCCCTCTCTCCCTGAAAAAAGAGCATTTTCCTGTGAAAACTTGAACTTGACACAGATACACCGGTGACCTTACTGGAATTGAACCGAACTCGAAACTCAAATATCTAAACATAAATGAAAATATAACAGCAGAATTTTAGATAAATTAAATGTTGACAGGAAACTTAAGGGATAAAACAATCTATAATACAAAGTAGAACGATGTCTGTCTGTCTGTTTGTTTGTGGCGAAACATCTCGCTAACCGCTGAACCGATCGGGTTTTTCTTAACAGGGTAGCAAGAATAATTGGGTATAGTCCCTTTCGTAACATCGCACCTTATGGGGCGATTCTTCGTATTTTTCACAGTAGCTTTTCTCCTATTTCTAGCCCCTGGCTCCAACCCTGCGGGGCCAATTACCTAACCCAATATAACCTAACCTAACCTAAAATAACCTTAAAAAGCCATTATAAAAATACGATGAATCGCCCCTTATGGGGCAATGTTACAAAAGGGACTATTCCCGAACAATTTGACTTAATCAGCTTGTACCCAATTTTACAGAATTATGCAAAGAAAAAATAATGCACTTAAGTATTCATTCAATTATTGTAAACAAAATTACCCCTTCTGTAGATTGAATTATTAGTGAAAAGTTTTTATTTGTACCAACCAATCAAACTAATTATACCAAATAGAAGATTTACAGTCAAATGTCCCTTCCCTCCATGTGAATATTGAAAATAAGAGTTACTGCTGAAATAACGATATTTATAAATGACTTCATTTTTATGTTGACATCTCAACTACACTATTTCTTTAGAAAGCACGTTTACTAAGACCTATAAAAAGGCTTGTCTTATTGAGCAACCTTCTGAAAACTAATCTAAAATTTTATGATATTTTAGTTACTAGCGGTTCGCCACTAGCATCTAGAAGAGAAAGGTAGAAAAATTGCCTAAAATCAATTAAAGACTTGAATCTGAAATACAAATTAGCCTAATACCATCCCAAGACCTATTTGAAGCTCCCTTAAAATGAAAAAAATACCAATCGGTTCATTAGTTATAGAAATCTTAGGCTGCAGACAAAAAAACCTTACTACTTTGTAATATAGAATAGTCATGAAATATTTGATATGTATGTGTATAACAAAATTATTAAGTGCAGTTTCATGTAAAGGTCCAACATATACATTTATTATTTATTGAGAAATTATCAGGGATCTCTAGGGATAAGACAATGAACGATGAATATATGTATCCCCAATATCATCCCTTCTTAATTTTTAATTCATTGGTCAAAAAGTTTGGAAACTGAAGGTTTGAACTGCAGAGTCAAGATGTAATGAAAGTATCTAGTGTTTATAAGCCCACGAATGAAAGGACAGGTTTCTAAAACTTTGGGTACCAGTATAATTTGCAGTGCAATATCTGTTCCCTCATTTCCTGGAAATTATTGACATTCGCCTTCAGAGAAAACATATGGTGTGTATTTACTTCCACATATTGTCACACGGACCACGTTGTAGGGGGACAATTTGACTCAAAAATCAGCCATGGAACGTCATAAAAATGAGGGTGATGAGAAAAGAAGTGGAAAAGAAAAACCCTAAAAAAAGAGATGGATAATCCCTCATTTTTGACGTCACATGGTTGAATTTTGAGTCACTTTGTCCCTTTACTCCACGTTAATTATAAACTGGATGCTCATTACAAGCTTAATCAACTTTAGAAATCTAATCAGTTTTTCTTAAATAGCAAAATCAAGAAAGTCACATTTCCTTATAGCGTTACATATGGAGTTAGAGACTAGCATACAAAGGGAATTATAGAGTAGCTGTAATGGATTTATTATAACTTGGACCTTACACCAGATTATTATGTACTCTAATAAAGTAATACTTGCAGCTAGCTAAAATAACTCTCCCAGTTCCCCTCCCAGTGTAAAGGATGAACGAACTAACCAATAAATGATGTCCTTGTTAGCAACCTAAATTTACTACCATTTTAACCCCTGTCACAATATCCACATATGTTCTATATCCATTTAAGCGGTTTTGTTGATTTAATAATGTGATACCTAGGGAGAAGTGTAGGGACACCAAATCCAATATTAATACACCTTTATGTCAGGGTTGGGTATTCTGAAGAAAGATCAGCTCCAAATGGATTTCCTATTCGAGCCCTAGTTTCCTAAAGTGTACAGCAGATAACCCAATTATTGCAGACCCTATTTTCAGCTACTCCGGAAATTTGTGAGAACAAAGCGATTTATACATTATACATTCAAAATTTTAATGTTTAAAATTTTAATATTTTTTTTGGAAGTTTGAAGCTTTTTTAGCTAGTAGCAAATTTCGAAATAGGACGCGGACGCTAGGTACACTTTCGGAAACTAAATTGGAGTTCATCTGAAGAAAATAATATTTGAATAGGAACCAAAATTTGTATGTATTAAGATAGATTTTCTAATTAATGGGATATTGAAAGCAAATTTAACTTTCCACAAAAATTTTGATGGCCAGTAAGTTTACATAAACGGCTTAACAATTTGATCCACAAGTTTAGGATAGGTAATGATCTTTTATGAAAAATACAACAAACCCTTATAAATTGAATTGAAAAAGGCTATTAAACACAAAAAAGGAGGTGGTTGGGTATGCTTGAGTGGGTTTACACCCAGGAAATCAAAGTTCTTTTTCTGAATTTTTATACACATACCTGTCATATTTATTTTTCTCTCCAACAGAGAAAATAAAATAGAAAAATCAGAATCTGTCTTTTTATACGACAAATAAAGATACAAAATATATACATTTTTATTGGGGATTATTTTATAATAATAAACGACCAAGCTAATATTGCTTGATTCACTTCTACAAAAGACAAAATGAATTAATATTTATTTCTTTCATCGTATTATAACCGGCTTTCCGCGGATATAAAATGTACAATTATAAGATTAAAACCAGTTTTTTTTAGCCCCGAGGTGCATTTTTATATTCGTAGAAAGCTGGATATAATACGATGCTAGACATAGTTTTTTCGCATGGATGAGAACCGGTTTCTATCCACCGGATTCGAATGAATACGAGAAAAATGATTGCTAAAATCGAAATATATCTTCATGTCTTAGAATAGTTATTTTTTTTACAAATAGGTTGAAAAACATACTAATTTTAAAATATAAATAAGAATGACAACATTCATAAGTAGCAAAGCACAACCAGCATATGTCATACAAAAACAAATATATATGTATGTGATGTATAGTCCCTTTCTTCCTGACTTGAGAGCAATGTATGTATTTTGTATATTAGCTTTGAGTTCTTGTGTCAACCGTTTCGGAGCAAGACATTGCTCTGCAACACGACACGAACATAAAGTGAATAGTTGCCTTAATATTTAATATTATTATTGTATGTTTATCTTGTCTTGAATTAATACACTTTATAAGAATATTTAGCTGTTTGTTCTTGCTATTACTACACGTCATTTTGGCGCAGTCGGTAGGATACGAACCTACGCTCCCAAAGGGAATCTGATTTCGACATGTAGTGTAGTACGAATCTATAGCTCAGATTTTCTTTTAATTGTATTATTTCTTTGCTTTATTTTTGTTCAGGAAATTTTTGGACGCGATGACGGTGGACATTGCTCATTTCAGGAAGTTGTCCAAGGCGGAGAAGCTTGAGTGTATGGTCGAATTGCTGGCCTCGATGCAGGGTGATATTCAGTCCTTTAGGGATAAGCTGAATAAGCTGGATAACCTGTTTAACCGAATGGCGCCGCTGGAGACGAAGGTTCAGGAAATTAAGGATCATGTTGATACCAACAGTGCTGCGGTTACAGGATTAGCTATTAGTATGGACAATTTCGAAGCTCAAACTGCTATTGAAAAATTTTGTTTCCTTGAACAAGAAAGTTTGGTGGTGTTGCCAACACTTTCTATGGACAATTTCAAAGCTCCAATTGCTAATGAAAAATTGTGTTTCCTTGAACAAGAAAGTTTGGTGGTGTTGCCAAACAGGTTAGGGGGGGGAGAGTGTATAGGTGGAGAGGACCAGGTAACAGTCAAGGAGATGGTGAACCAGGTCGAACCTCTGGAGGAGGAGAGACATGTGATGCTGGACCAGGTCGAATTCCTGGACCAGTTATGCTTGAAGAATGGAGAGATGGTGAACCAGGTCGAACCCCTGGTGAAGGAGAGATATGTGATGGTTAAGAACACCATGTCATCATCCTGTCCATTGAAGGACACCACGACACCATCCTGTCTAGTGAAGGACAACATGTGGGTGGAGGACACCAACATAATGTCCAGGGAAAGATATGTGCCGCCCTGGACATGTACTATGTTGGTGGAGGACACCATGAAAGGGGAGAAGGTGCCGCCCTGGACATTGCAGGACAACATGTGGGTGGAGGACACCAACATAATGTCCAGGGAAAGATATGTGCCGTCCTGGACATGTACTATGTTGGTGGAGGACACCATGAAAGGGGAAAAGGTGCCGCCCTGGACATGTATCAGCAGGGAGAGAAGGATAGACATGTGTTGTTAAAAAATTATCCTTTTATAGTTTGTTTCTACAGGGAGACAGTTGAGTATTGTTAAAAATTGTTAAAAATGTATTCTCTCTATCCTTTTATAGTTTGTTTCTACAGGGAGACAGTTGAGTATTGTTAAAAATTGTTAAAAATGTATTCTCTCTACAGTTTATTCCTTTCTACAATTTGCAGGGAAGCAAGGATTACATGTATTTCTTTCTATAGCTTATTCAGGACAGACGTGTATTGATTAAACGAGTATTTCTTTCTACAATTTGCAGGGAAGAAGGATTTTCTCTACAGTTTTGGATTGTATCAACAGGATATACATGTACTACGGCCTACGGCGATTTGACGGCGGTGTGGCGGCGATTGATTTTTGTAGTTTTGCAATTAAGATATCTATAATTGAATAAGTTTTGTATCTGATAGATTTGACGGCTTATAAAAATGTATAGAAGTTGTGCTTCTGGAAGTATTTTTATTTAGGAAATAAAACTCGCAGATGTTATGTTGACATACAAATCATAGATTATTTGTGGAGCAACTTTTTCTAGAATGAACGAAAATTTATCTGCTATTGTTATATCCCTGTATATTACTGATCTTACTCGGAGATGTTATGTTACAAATCATATAGATTATTTGTGGAGCAACTTTTTCTAGAATGAACGAAAATTTATCTGCTATTGTTATATCCCTGTATATTACTGATCTTACTCGATTTTTTGGGAATGAACGTCAATTTATTTTCCATTGTTGTATCCATTGCTAATCAATGTAGATCTCTGATATTATTCGAATTAGTGGGATAAATGTTAATTTATCTGCCATTGTGGTGTCCATGCATAAGGTTAGAATGTATAACATATAATTTGGAAAGCGCTGACATTGTTTAAATAATAAGAAGAGAAACGAAGCAACTCTATAAAGTTTGTGATGGAAAATAATTTGATTTATGGTAATTATTTGAATTCTGGAAATATAACATTTTGTTAACTATTGAATACGAGTTTATGAGATTATGTTATTATGAAAATCAAAATATATGCATTTATTTTTTTTTTGTTTTGTTACACTGGAATTGGATATTTGGATATATTTATTTTTGTTTCAGACTATTGTGGTGTCTAACAGAGATAAGAATAATAAAAAAATTGAAGATGGATTAATTTCAACGAAAATAGGAATACAATTTTGTAAAATTGTTAATGGAAGAAAATTGATTTAATTAAATGTTAATATCGTGATTTTATGAAAATTGGATAAAAATTTGAAATTAGATACTTTAAAAAGTATTAGAATTTTGATGAAAGGCTGTAAATTGTTTTAAAAGTTGAGTCAGTTATTATGGTTCTAAGTATTTAATTTTAAAACAATTATATTGCGGTTTATGTATAAATAAGAGTAAAGCTACTCTTAAGTTTATATGAATGGAAACAAAATATTTTGAATATGGTTAAAATGTGCTATGAATAATAACGATTGTACTTGCGTGAAGATAGATATGTGATCTTTGATCTGTGATATATTATTCATAGTACGAAATTTCTATTATAGATAGAACAGAAATTTTGTTTGTTTTGTTTTTGAATTTACGTTGATTTGGATTGATACATACTTGTCATCATGATCAGTAGAATGTGATATTTGATTGGTGGGCGGAATTTTTGTGGATTTAACTAGATTTATTTTAAACAATTAAATGGCGATTTAAGATTGGAATGCATAACTCAGCAAAAATTTTTAATGAAGCAAAAAATTGTTATTCAGTATTTGATTATGATGTGAGATAGAGAGAGAGAGAGAGAGAGAGAGAGAGAAAGAGAGAGAGAGAGTGAGAGAGAGATATGTGTGTAGAATTGGATTGTACAATGGACATATTATATGTGGATTAATTATGATATGTGTGCAGAATTGAAATGTATAATGGACATATTATATATATATGAATGAATTATCGGAAATATTTGTATAGTAGGAAATGAATGGATTGTACAATGGACATATTATATGTGGATTAATTATGATATGTGTGCAGAATTGAAATGTATAATGGACATATTATATATATATGAATGAATTATCGGAAATATTTGTATAGTAGGAAATGAATGTTATTGGAAATATTTGTATGGAGAGAAGAGAAAACTTGTTGATGTGTGTACAATGGATATATTATTTATGGATGTTTGTTGAAAATGAATCGGAAATATTTGTATATTAGGAAATGAATGTTATTGGAAATATTTGTATGGAGAGAAGAGAAAACTTGTTGATGTGTGTACAATGGATATATTATTTATGGATGTTTTGACAATAGATCTATTATATATAGGATTGTGTAGGGAAGAGATGTCTATTGTGTATATCTATATCCAATGATGGGTGATGCAATATAGATTAATACTAAATGTGTTGTTTAGACTTGGTGGTTAAATGTTGCAAGTTTAGTTTGACTTATATATGACTTCTATTGTAATTGAAACGTTTTCGAATATGATGTATAAACCAAGGATATTAATATTCATAAAAATGGAGCATTAACACTTGTATAGTGTCAAAATTAAATAATCAGAATATACATATAAGATTCAATGCAAAAATTGTAAGCAAATTTGTTTGTAATAAACAAGGAAGACAACATTAATAAAAGCGAAGTATTGAATGGTAGGACAAACGAACATCAACACTTGCATAGTGTCAGAACTGAATAATCTTTGTAAAAACAAGGAAGACAACATTAACAAAAGCGAAGCATTGAATGGTAGGACAAACGAACATCAACACTTGTATAGTGTCAAAACTGAAAAAATAAGTGCATAAGAGTCGATGTAAAATTGTAAGTAAATGTGTTAAAAAAGAACTGATTGAAACAGATTGATGTTTTACTTACATTTTATGAACTTGCTTATAGAGTGGCTTCGCTTATAAACCGCTTAACACGTAGAACATCTACTTGTTGTTGGGTAGGTGATAGGTTTGAATCTCGGTCTGACACTGAGTCATAACTAACAAAGTTAAAAATGGTTCCTACTGCTACTATGTGAGATGTGTGACGTTAAAGTTAGAGTGGGGAAATGTTTTCTTGAAAAAGGTTGTGCATCTCAGAGTGTTGGTTGTCTGAAGGGTGATTGGATGCTTGACACTGTAATCATAAAGTATTGTACTTTGTTGTCCCAGGAATCAATATACATCAAATCAATCGGATAATTAGATCATATGAAATTATTGACACCGCAATCATAAAGTATTGTGCTTTATTGTCCCAGGAATCAATATACATCGAATCAATCGGATAATTAGATCATATAAAATTATTGGATAATTAGATATTTTAACTGCTTCGATTATAATGTTGAATTTTGTTGTTCCCGGAATTAGTATACAATCGGATAATTAGATCATATAGAAATTTGTGGTCAAATCAACATGTTTACAAATGGAAGTACGGACGTCATAGAAATGATTATAGTGTTGCTACGTTTTTTAAATTGTACCTACCTGCTGCAGAAATCACCATGAAAAGTTCGAAATACAAAAAGTAGATAGATGTAAAGTATGGATGGGCGGACCGAATCTAATTATAGAAAAAACAAATATATCAATAACACAGGGTGGTGAATCAAAATGGTCGTATGGATGGGCGGACCAAACCTAATTATAGGAGAAGAATTATATAAATAACACAGGGTGGTGAATCAAATTGCACTCAAACTTGAAATTGAAACATTATGTGTTGCTCAATTTTGGATGAATCAAATTAACGTGAATAGATGTGGGCGGATTTCAATCTATTTAAAAACTTGGAATATAATGAACGTATTGCGAAAGTTTTGGTGGATCAGAATAAAATGGAAAATATTGAGGGGTGGATTGAAATCTACTAAAACTTGGAATTATAATGGATGTGTTAAGTTTTTGTTTAAGCTTAAATTTTATTAAGGACACTCGATATAGAATAGTATATATTGCGATTTAGTGATGTTGATTCAGCAAAATTATTTATGAAGCTTAGAATTTCATGAAGCAAAATTGTTATAATGCATTAGATATTTGAGTGGAGCTGTCTCTCTTCATGGAGAAGGGGGGTGGGCAATAATTTGGCAAGGAAAGTTTGCACTGTCTCTCGAAGTTGGTATGCGCAAGGTGGGGTGGTGCAGAGAGGTAGCAGCAATGATGAGCAGGAGTTGGGCGTTGTATGCGCAAAAGTTGAGCTGCGCAAGAAAGTGCTCTCAGGTATAGAGAAAAATAGTTAGTTGTGCTTCAACTTTCAAGATTTTAATACATAAAAATAGTTGTGGATGATATAAGTTATTATTCAGATATTTCATTGAATAATTAGGTAAATTTTTTACTGTATTAGACTAATATATTGTATTAAGAATTATTTTTATGTTGCTCGATTATTGACAAACATTTGATTAATATTATATTTCTTAATACATTTTTAAGAAGACATGTTGAAATTTTATTTGTTAGGTGATAACATTTAAGTATGGCATCTAAAATAATTGTATTATGTTTTAGATTGGTCAAAAAGAGGAGTAGTTGTGGTGGTTGAGATACAGTATTACCTGTTGGTGAGTTTTAGTTTGTTAAGATTTTAATGATGTTCAATATTGATATACATTTGATTAATGTTATATATACTAATACATGTTAAAGAAATTATTTTATTTTGTTGAGTGAAAATAAAATATGTATTAAATAAGTTTTGGCATCTAAAATGATTGTATTTTGTTTTAGATCGGCCGCAAGAGAAGTAGTTGGTGGTGACTGAAATTTAGTTTTGAATTTGGCCATTGTTTTGTGTTGACATTGATATTATTTGAGAGTGGAGGCTGGTACATGATACACTTTGATCTGACCGATTATATGTTGAATTAAATGTTGGTGGAGAGAGAGTGGAGGCACATGATACACTTTGCTCTGACCGATTATATGTTGAATTTTATTAAAGGAGCGTTATTTATGATTGTTTAGTGATTGGGTCAGTAATATTGTGAAACATGCTATTGCTGCTGGAGAATCTGTTTATAGATTAGATGTGAAGTCTGTTGAAGTTCAGAATGCTAAACAGGAAGCTAAACAGGAAGCTAAACAGGATTGTTTAGTGATTGGGTCAGTAATATTGTGAAACATGTTATTGCTGCTGGAGAATCTGTTTATAGATTAGATGTGAAGTCTGTTGAAGTTCAGAATGCTAAACAGGAAGCTAAACAGGAAGCTAAACAGGATGCTAAAACTGCTCTCAATAATGCGGTCAAGAAGCTTGGAGTATCACCAGGAAGGTAGATATCAAGTTCAAGGTTCCTGTATTCTCTGGCAACTATAAGGAGATTTAGTGATCATGAAAAGTACCTGAAGCTAACAACTGAGTGCTTGCACAAAACTCCAAAGGAAGCCTGTGCTGGATTGACAACATATTTGGAATGTATGGAGCTGCTGTTTATGGATTTACTAATATTCTGTCTATTGTGCAACAAAATATGTTTCCTCATGATGTACTAGAGCTGATGATGTTACAGATTAAATACTTGCAAACAATGATTGATGAAGCTATCTTTGAGCTTGAATATGATATCTTGCAAACAATGATTGATGAAGCTATCTTTGAGCTTGAATATGATATCTCTATATATGGGAAGACTATTACTGATCTTGGCAAGAAGAGTCTTAAATCAACCAGTAGTAGCAAATCATATGCAACTAATGATAGTACTGGTGATAGTGATGATCATAATCCTACTGAAGCAAGTCAATCTGTTGGTACTGGTGATAGTGATAATCATAATCCTACTGAAGCAAGTCAATCTGTTGATACTGTTGTTGCAACCCTTTCTCAACCTGTTATAAGTACTCCAATCAACAGTCCAACTGCTGCCAAGGAGAAGAAAAGTAATTTAGATTTATAGATTGCTAGATTTATAATAACTGTTGAAAAGTTTTGAAGACTTGGAGGTGTTAAATTTAAGTATTTAAGCAACAGTTGTGGATAATAAGACGTCGGAGAGTAGTTTTGAAGCTTAATTTGAAAATTGAGGATTCGTATGTCAAGGATAATGAAATAACATTGAGTTAAATGAAATATGTTGATATTGTAACATTTTGAACAGATGTGCACAGTGTGCCAGATTAACGTAAATAAATGCACAGTGAGTCAGGTAGATACAAAGAGTTAAACGAATTATGTTGATATTTATTTTGAACAGATGTGCACAGTGTGTCAGGATGATGCAAATAAATGCACAGTGAGTCAGGTAGCTACAAAGAGATGTATTTACAGTTGTCAAAATGAGAAGTATTTAGTTGATAGATAATGATATACAGAGATATACACCATGGGCTAGAAGCTATTGTGAAGTTGTGCAGAATTTTAAAATAGCATGCATTGTATCTTAAATATATTTATGACTGATAAAACGGATATTTGTAAGTTGTTAATACAGTGGGCAGTCAAAGTATAATGCTGGTTAGTGAAATTTTAGCTGTTCTAAAGAAGGCGGGGCTTAAAGTTGATGTGGCTGTTGTAGATTTGACTGCCAGGTTGGATATCTTACTTGTCAATAGCTGGTGTGTTTGTCGATAGTTAGTATTGAAAAACGAAATGGATCAGATTTCGAATCAATCTATGGCGAAGGTTTTGGTTGCTTTTGTTCGGCTGCAGTTTTCTCTGTGTTTGTTGTTTCTGTTCATTGTTTTCAACGTTATCATTGGTTGGAGTGTCGACAGTAGCATCATTGTTATAACGAAAATCATTGGCAGTTTCTGTATTTTGAATGACATGTCGATTTTTGGAATCTAACAGAGATGTTAATAGCAGTTATTGTGGTTGTCATTATTAGGCTTAAGTCATGCCTGACTATGCAATAGATATAATCTCCTGGATGATAAATGTGAACAGCAGTTCTGATTTTTGATCTGAGACCTCAAACATTTGGCAGGTTTGGTTACTAGAATGGTTGAGTTAGATGCTCGGTTGGCTAACCTGCAGGATCAGCAACGTATTTTGAATCAGGAAAGGGTGAATTTTGGGAAGTAGTTAGAGTCGATGCTAGAAAGGATTTGATCCCAATTTTTTGAAGAGATTGGAGGCTTCTTGTGGTGGAGGTGAATGGCTGTTGTGTTGTTTGAGAAAATCACAGTTGCTAAGTGGAAACCAGTTTATAACTAAGTTTATAACTAAGCTAAGGTCAACTGGTATAGTTATATCGTCTGTGGTGTTGTAGCATTGGTATGGTTATGTCATTTGTGAGATGTTGATGGATTGATGGATAATGATGGATTGATGGATATGAATGATACTACTATGGTTGGTATGGTTATATCATTTGTGAGATGTTGATGGATTGATGGATAATGATGGATTGATGGATATGAATGATACTACTATTATCAAGAAAAATCTGGCAAAAGAAAATGAATATTATGATCAAGAATAATTATAGTTTTACTGTGTATTAATTCATATTTTATTTTATTTTTATGTATTAATGTTTAAGTATTTGTTGAGGCAGTAGTAGTCTCGAAAGGTTTAATATTAATGCTTTTATAACAATGCATCTCTAATGACATGTTTTTAAATCAATGCATTCTGATGGTTATATGTTAATCAGTGTTTTTATTTATCATGCATTTATAATAACTATGTTAATCAATGCATTTCCAATGTTTATGTGTTAATCAATGCATTATATGTTAATCAATGCATTTTTCAATGATTATATGTTAATCAATGTTTTTTAAAAAAAAAATAAAAAAAGAGAAAAAAAAACACATAAAAAAAAAGGAACATATAAAAAACATAAAAGAGTTCTAAGGAACCAAAACAAAAAGAAAAAAAAATGTATATGAAATGTTTAAAGATCTGGAAATAAAATAAAAAAAAAAAAAAAAAAAAATTATGGCAGGTGTCATACCAGATCAATTATTATCTATTTAATAAACATTCAATGCTACTTATAATATATATGATAATTAACATGTAATAAACATATTGTTATATTCAATCTGAAATATTACAGTTTTGAAATCCATGTTCCTGTTAAAGCCAGGGAGAAATGTGATGTATAGTCCCTTTCTTCCTGACTTGAGAGCAATGTATGTATTTTGTATATTAGCTTTGAGTTCTTGTGTCAACCGTTTCGGAGCAAGACATTGCTCTGCAACACGACACGAACATAAAGTGAATAGTTGCCTTAATATTTAATATTATTATTGTATGTTTATCTTGTCTTGAATTAATACACTTTATAAGAATATTTAGCTGTTTGTTCTTGCTATTACTACACGTCATGTACATACAGAGTTAAAAAAATCACGAAATCTTTTCAAATAAAAAAACTAGTCTGTTGTTACAAGACCGACTGACCGACGGACCAGGTGAATTATATTCTGGATGATTATTAGTAAAGAGAATCTAAACAGCATCCGACAATTTACGTTACCTTCAATAATATTATTTTATATGCTTGTGGTCAAATAAAAACCTATATTTCTTCTTCATGGTGGGGTATGTTAATCTTTCAGCCGTATTAGAGATCTTATAAATACACTTACATCCAACTACTTTATTGACAAGTTTTTACCTTCCAGTCAGCTGTGAAGAACATTTGACCTGCGAGGCAGATGCGCAGATAAATATAGAAATACTCCGCAGAGGTGTTTTTTTATTGCAACAGTTTTTTTATGTCATATTCTTTATATTTGTTACATATACAATTTGTTCCTCTTGGCCCCCCTATCAGGGACGTTTTTAATCAATGGCTAAGTACATATCCCTACATGTGAAAAACCCCCTTCCATCCAAAAAAAAAACTAAAAGTGAGTTTCAACTCTTGGCTTTGCCCTTAAAGACAAGGGGCGTAGCTAAGTTTTAAGTCCAAGAATAAGATTACATAGTTATAAACTTTGTGTAATTTACAGTCCAATGTCCCCTCCCTTCCTGATAATATTTAAGAAACAAAACATTTTAATAGAATTTTTTTGCCTAAATTACAATATTGAAAATTTATATGCTAATAGATATCTGTGGCCCATGATCTATAGTTATCTTTTCCTGTTGAATACCAGGTTCCAGGGTTGGCAGAAACCAACACATTGGATTATTACTCCCATCTGGGTTACTTCCTAGTCTAACCTAAATAAGGATGACATCATCCGTAAGTATTAAGACACAATTAATTATAAAACAGATGTTCATAAAACAAATAGGAATTATAAGAAAAGAAGAAAGAAAATCACGAAACCTAAAGTTAATAAACATAAAACGTCTTTTGTAGCATGACTGCCAGAATGAAAGTAAGTTAGATTTCTAACACCCCCCCCCCGCTCCCTAAAAAGTTACAAATAACCCCCAAGACATATTAGAAGCCTACCTAATAAGGGGAATCCAATAGGATTAGCGGTCAACTAGATATTTTAGTAAATAAACAAACATAGATTTCCTGCTGATTTATTTATAAGAAATAATTAGAACTTGAAATTTTGATAGAAACCGAAATGATTTAGACCTTATTCTTGAAAAATCTGTTATCCATAAACTTTTTTTTACCTCAAATAGATTAGCAGTTCCACTCTCTTTGTGTATTGAGATTTCTATAAGCAGTACTTGATATTCCTTAAAAAAGAGGTCATTGATTAAACAATCATTACATTCAAAATCAATTTACACAGGATTTATTTTCCTTACTGCTTTTGTCTTGCATCTTAGGTAAATTTAGTTGGGATTTTTTTTATATCCAGTAAGATCTCATAAACGGTAAGACCATATGCTTCAAAATTTTTATGGACCTTTTTTTTTATAAAGCTGGTCGAGTAACTGTGTCATTTCTTATTCTTGTCTTCTTCAAGTATACTGACTAAATGCATATTGAAGGTATGAAATATAGGAACATAGATATGGCATCTGAATATTTTGCCTAAACCTTTGCTGCTGTGTGAAAATATAGTTTTTTTTTCTTTTTTTTTATTACTTGTAGCCTCACCCCCCGGACGAAGCTTAATCTGGACTACTTTAGCACCACTTTTGATTCCTGTGACGTAATAAAAATGAGGGATTCTCCATATATTTTTTAAATGTTTTCTTTCCCGCTTCTCCTCTCACCTCCCTCATTTATATGCATCACAGGAATAAAAGTGGTGCAAAAGTGTTACAGATTTGGCTTCGTCACCCTCAGCCAACATAGCCACTTATAAACATTTTTTTTGTTCTTTAAGATAAATTAGAAATTTGTATTCCATCCTCCTTAGAAAAGCCCCGACATACAGACAGACGGACATCCTATCTCTACAGTATATGGCAAAATCTAATACATGCTATAAAAATTTAGGTAAACTTTTTTCCTTGATGTGATATATCCCTGTCCTGTAAAATATAACAGCAGCTGGCACATTATAACATCTCAAAGTTATTGCTTCAAAGTAGGTTGACAATCAGGGAGGGAGGGGACATTGGATTGTAAATAAGACTGGTACCCTAAGTTTTTTGTCCATGTTATCTTATATGTTGGCTTATAAAATTTTTGGTTGGTCCCAAACTAATAGTGTTAAAACTTTTAAACCATTGTTACCTACAGAATAGGTAATCCTTGGTGATGTAAAACAATTATCTTCAATTGACTTATCCCTTACGATCCCAGACGGCATCCATAAAAGCAAAGCTCTAAACACAGACGTTAGGACAAACGAAAAGTCAAAATTGTGGAATATGACAAGGAGGGTAATCACCACAACGCTAAAAAGACTAAAACCTGCCCTGGAATAATACTAAACTTTTCTGGATTTCTTATACATTTCTTATCCTTTTTTTGAGACTTTTACATTGGAACCTTTGTCAGGTTAGGAACTGAGATAAATGATTATCCAGAAACAATTTATTTTATTAACCTTTGCAGTGCGCCGTTATTGCAAGAAATAGAAAATAGGACAGGGAGGGAGGGGAGATCAACTTTTTATCACACTAGTCCCCTTACACTTTTCGGGTATAGTCCCTTTCGTGACATCGCAATATAAGGGGCGATTCTTCGTATTTTTCACAGTAGGTTTTCTCCTATTTCTAGCCCCTGCGGGGGGCTCTAACCCTGCGCGACCAATTACCTAACCCTGTGGGGCAATCACATAACCCAATAAAACCTAACCTAACCTAAAATAACCTATAAAAAGCCATTTTGAAAATACGATAAATCGCCCCTTATGGTGCGATGTCACGAAAGGGACTATTTCCGACTTTTCTTATACCTTGGGGACTTTTAATAAATTTTGATTGGTTGGTTCATTTAGTTGAGTGTCCAAGCATTTCAACCACTAATTGTAATCTACGGAAGGGGTAATTTTGTGTATCATCATTGGGGATGTACAACAATTTATTGGATATTGTCTTATCCCTTTACATTCCTGAAAATAGGAGCGCACCCTTTCTTAATGTTTTCAAATGTGCTGATACTCTACAAATGATAGTGTTCGTTTGCCATTCCGTCTGATTTTAAAGCCTCAATAATGGCCTGTTTACCTACCTGTGCCAGGTCCAGGGTCCACATGTCACTGCTGGCCGCTATTTGCTGGCAAAAATGGACATTCTGGCCAGGATCATACTTCCCGTTCACAGCTCGAGTTGTGTCTTAATATCATCATTATTATTGTATATGTTACAGAATGGATACAAAATATGAGTGGATATAATGCCAGGAGAAAAATTGTCGTCAAATTAGGTCGCTAACATGGAACTCACTTATTGGTCAGTTCGCTCGTCCACTAGGAGGGGAGGGGATGAAGGTGTCGTTATTCCAACCCGGGGAGAGTTTGACTTGAAAATCTGGTGTAACATCCAAGTAATAATATATCCATTGATGATAGAACCCAGAAGACAAAAAATGTGCACAACTTTTATGAATCTACCAAATGACCACTAAAATGCTGTATCCAAAAGGTTAATTACTTTTAACGACCTATTTGCTTGAACATTTTAGGTAATTAATCTTTTTTATTTGTAAAACTCAAGAAAAAATAGTTATATGATTAATATATGTACTGTACAAAATCGGACTCTAGCTTTAAAAATTTGATTTACCTATTTTGTAAAAAGGTCTTTTTAACATCATATACAAGGTCGTTGAATATATAACTTCAAAGTTACCTGTATTTTTAGAATTAAGAAATGATGGTTGAAAAAGCGCAGCATTCTGAGCACATACCAAATCAGGCTAAAAAAAGAATTTAATTACTGGATTAGATATTGAAAAATCATGTATGTATAACATCCTATTTCAGACAATTTTCTACGAATATTAAATTGAAAAATTATAAGATTAAAACCAAATTTGTTTCTTGAGGGGCCAAATCTTATATTTTTTTTCATTTTCACATTCACGGAAAGCTGTTTATAAAACGATGGGATAAATAACTAATATAACTGTAAGTTAAATTTGATATCAATATATCAGAAAATCAAATCAAAAATGTTTTCATAATATAAATTGATGTCAGTAACAGTGCCCCTAGCATTGAAATGACCAAAAATCATCCAAAGACTTAAATTTTAAACATAAAACAGCATTAAATCACTTCGGGACCTATGAGAAGCTTCTCTAAATTGGAGAATTCAATCGATTTAGTATTAAGCAAGATTTTAAAAAAATCATTATCATATACTTTTTGCATACAAGTAAGAAGAAGAAAACTAACTATCTGTACTTAAAGATCTACAAACCCCAAAGCAAAATATTTTCGCTTGACAAAAAGTTTGTAATACCTAAAGTACAAAGCTAAACGTTTCTCTACCTGGCTCCAAACTCCATCTGTACAGGTTACAAAGTCATCTCCAATGGCCCGAAACTCTTGATTCAAGGTATTTTCAAACTACTTTCCTTTTCAACTTTGAAATTTTGCCGGTAGGGCCGGAAGAAGACTTTTAACTAAATTAAACTAGTACCCAAGGTTTTATAAACACGTTATCTCATTCGATGTCTTAAAGCTTTGATGATTGGTTTGTACAAAACTTTACTGTCCAAAGTTTTCCACTAAAAAATATAATTCTACAGAAGGGATAATTTTGTGCATCATCATTGGGGATGTACATCAATTTATCTTCAATTTTTTAACAGCCCAACTAGACTTCATTTAAACAGCATAATCCTATAATTTTCAAGTTGGTCTTATTGTAAACCCTCCCTATCTCAGTGCATAGAAAAGTATTGCTCAAATACTGTTATTTAGTAATTTTAAGGAACAAGACAATGGGCGATAATTGATGTTCGTTCTCAATAATAAAAAAAAATACACGTTTTATGGATTTAGATCATTGGTGAAAAAGTTTAGACACTGCTAGTTTGAGCCAAATAAGTAATGAAATAATAAAGTCAACGAATAACAGAAAATTTAAGTACCAGTGTAACTTATAGTCAAATTCCGTCCCCTCCTTGCTAATATTCCTGTTTTGGTCATCTTAATTATCCTTAGAAGCCTAACTCATATTTTTTGTAGGTTGTGGGGGGGGGCCGGGGGGGGGGGGGGTGACGGGTAGACTCTAATCAAGGTCAAAGTTATTATATAACTATAATTTCCAATTTTAAGAAAATGTGTAATTTTGAAACTTTGTTTTAATTTTCTAGGAATGTAACCAAAGTTTTTTTTACTTTGTCTAGGATTAAAGTATTGGTGTTTCTAAAAGCTAGCAATTATTCAAAATATCTTAAATGCGTCTGCAGTAAAAGTAGCTGATAATTTTTTGTTTGTTGTGCTTCAATATGCCAGTTGCGTGACATAAATGGATATGATATGGATATAATTCCTAACTATAATTATGACTTTCAGGCAAAGTTCATGCAGTAAAAGAATCGTCGTAACAAAAATTGTATTTGGATCTTTAAATAGATTTTCATTTACAAATTTTAAATTTATATTCAACGAAAGACACAAAAAAAAGAATTTAAATTTTGCTCTTTGTCTGGTTTGTATGTTTTGAAAAAACACTTAAAGTTTTAATTCTAAGGATTTAATATATAATTGCTAAGAACCATCTGTTTTGTTTCAATTCCAGCACAAAAACAAGCTCAATTAGGAAAAACGTATAAATTAAATAGAACTAAGAAAATTTACTATTCTAATTCAGAAAAGATTATGTAACATTTACGGACCGAAAAATCTTTGAAATCAGAACAAAAAAAATCTTTGACATTTTTCCTAAAATTGCTTAACTATGAATTAAACAAGTATTTTCAAAACCAAAGTATCTAGTACATATAACCATATCCAAAGAAAATGAAAGGTACTTTCCCTGAATGGGCCTATCGAGAATTGCATCCTCTTCTTATAAATAAAATAAAATGAAAATAAGAGGTGGGAGTTTCGTGGGATTGTTTTTTACTTTTGGTCAATTTCGGTTATATAGGTAAGGTTGGGTTATATTCTGTAGAGGGTATCCCCGTAGGGGTTAGGCATAGATATAAAAAAGCTACTTAGCAAAGAAGTACAAGAGAACTCAATATTAAGATAAAGATACTTAATAATCCAAGAATATGATAGTAGTCCAAACAATCACTTTGACTACTTCGCAAAATTTAATTAGTGATTGGTTTAATTTTTTTGCTTTTCTGAAACATTTGGAAAAATCGAGAAAATTGGACACTCCGCTAAACTTTAATCTCAAAAATATTGTATGTATTTTTATTGAAAATAACTTAATTCCTGGAGCACATTTGTAAGTTGCTTTTGCCGTCAATTTTTCACTACCACTAATTTCAATATATTTTTTATTCTTGCGATTGATAGTATACAACAGGCCCTTTAACAAGGACTGTCTAAGAAATAGGACAATCACTTATCACTCCCCTCCCCCCTTTGTTTTAAACAAAATTTGTTTTGGTTATGGTATATCAAAATCAATGTAAAAAAATTTGAAGAAATGTAAGTTGTCCTCCATTATTTTTAATTATGATTAAAACTTTACCTCTAATAATTACAAATGACAGGACAATTTTACATAATTTGTGAATAAAGAATCATTTACAGTCTAAAATATGTCAAATTAAAATTATATTTTTCACTGTAAACTTCTTTACTATTCGTTCTTGGTTATTTAATTAGAAAGAATATATTCCTGATTGGCACAAGATTCTCTACGGACTCCAGTCTAGCTCCTGTGGGCAGGGGGGGTGACGGACATGATACACTTGTACAGATACTTCTTATTATCTAGATAGATAGATAGGTAGATAGATAGATAGATAGATAGATAGATAGATAGATAGATAGATAGATAGATAGATAGATAGATAGATAGATAGATAGATAGATAGATAGATAGATAGATAGATAGATAGATAGATAGATAGATAGATAGATAGATAGATAGATAGATAGATAGATAGATAGATAGATAGATAGATAGATAGATAGATAGATTGATAGATAGATAGATAGATAGATAGATAGATAGATAGATAGATAGATAGATAGATAGATAGATAGATAGATAGATAGATAGATAGATAGATAGATAGATAGATAGATAGATAGATAGATAGATAGATAGATAGATAGATAGATAGATAGATAGATAGATAGATAGATAGATAGATAGATAGATAGATAGATAGATAGATAGATAGATAGATAGATAGATAGATAGATAGATAGATAGATAGATAGATAGATAGATAGATAGATTGATAGATAGATAGATAGATAGATAGATAGATAGATAGATAGATAGATAGATAGATAGATAGATAGATAGATAGATAGATAGATAGATAGATAGATAGATAGATAGATAGATAGATAGATAGATAGATAGATAGATAGATAGATAGATAGATAGATAGATAGATAGATAGATAGATAGATAGATAGATAGATAGATAGATAGATAGATAGATAGATAGATAGATAGATAGATAGATAGATAGATAGATAGATAGATTGATAGATAGATAGATAGATAGATAGATAGATAGATAGATAGATAGATAGATAGATAGATAGATAGATAGATAGATAGATAGATAGATAGATAGATAGATAGATAGATAGATAGATAGATAGATAGATAGATAGATAGATAGATAGATAGATAGATAGATAGATAGATAGATAGATAGATAGATAGATAGATAGATAGATAGATAGATAGATAGATAGATAGATAGATAGATAGATAGATAGATAGATAGATAGATAGATAGATAGATAGATAGATAGATAGATAGATAGATAGATAGATAGATAGATAGATAGATAGATAGATAGATAGATAGATAGATAGATAGATAGATAGATAGATAGATAGATAGATAGATAGATAGATAGATAGATAGATAGATAGATAGATAGATAGATAGATAGATAGATAGATAGATAGATAGATAGATAGATAGATAGATAGATAGATAGATAGATAGATAGATAGATAGATAGATAGATAGATAGATAGATAGATAGATAGATAGATAGATAGATAGATAGATAGATAGATAGATAGATAGATAGATTGATAGATAGATAGATAGATAGATAGATAGATAGATAGATAGATAGATAGATAGATAGATAGATAGATAGATAGATAGATAGATAGATAGATAGATTGATAGATAGATAGATAGATAGATAGATAGATAGATAGATAGATAGATAGATAGATAGATAGATAGATAGATAGATAGATAGATAGATAGATAGATAGATAGATAGATAGATAGATAGATAGATAGATAGATAGATAGATAGATAGATAGATAGATAGATAGATAGATAGATAGATAGATAGATAGATAGATAGATAGATAGATAGATAGATAGATAGATAGATAGATAGATAGATAGATAGATAGATAGATAGATAGATAGATAGATAGATAGATAGATAGATAGATAGATAGATAGATAGATAGATAGATAGATAGATAGATAGATAGATAGATAGATAGATAGATAGATAGATAGATAGATAGATAGATAGATAGATAGATAGATAGATAGATAGATAGATAGATAGATAGATAGATAGATAGATAGATAGATTGATAGATAGATAGATAGATAGATAGATAGATAGATAGATAGATAGATAGATAGATAGATAGATAGATAGATAGATAGATAGATAGATAGATAGATAGATAGATAGATAGATAGATAGATAGATAGATAGATAGATAGATAGATAGATAGATAGATAGATAGATTGATAGATAGATAGATAGATAGATAGATAGATAGATAGATAGATAGATAGATAGATAGATAGATAGATAGATAGATAGATAGATAGATAGATAGATAGATAGATAGATAGATAGATAGATAGATAGATAGATAGATAGATAGATAGATATTGAACTAAAAACTCGACTGAAGAATTTAAATTTGAATTTTATTTTGCATTACAAATTGTTTCATGCACAGTAATGTACATTCCTTAGATTCTAAAAATAAACTAAATAGATTACATTTTAAGATAGATAGATTGATAGTTATTGGATAAAGTAAATAAATTGACTAAAAGTACCTGTAATAAAACTAGAACAGCATAAATAATAAGTCTGCTATTGTTTAAATGCATTCCTATAATATTTGCTTTACAATCATCTGAAAAAAATAGATTTTATTAATACCTAAGTTTTCTGATGGTTGTCGGTCAGACTATCATAGGTTTAATATCTCGTAAACTGCCCTCAATGCTAGGGGTGCTTTAGTGTATATAATATTCATATTAATAAAAGGTAGCTTATGATATGAATAATTGAATATATAATGGATGTAGAATATACGAGGATATTATAACAAGGATATATAAAATTGTCTTCAATTTAGCTTGTTAATATGGAACTCGTTAGTCGTTCGTTACTCCTGTAGGAAGGGAGGGGATGGGTAAGTGGAGTAGACGGGGATTCGTTATTTTAGCCCGCTGCAAGTTTTACTTTATTAGAGAACATGAAAATCTGGTGTAAGATCCAAGTAATAATATATCCTTAGAATATATAAATACGGAATATCATACACATAATTCAGGGAGGGAGGGGACACTGGAATTAAAATCATGCTGTGGTACTCAAAAATTTGGGTATAGTTCTTTTCGTGGCAACGCCTCTAAAGTTGCGTTTCGTCGTATTTTCACAGTAGCTTTTGATAGGTTATTTTAGGTTAAGTTGGGTTAGGTATTGCTCCGCAGGGTTAGAGCCCCCCGCAGGGGCTAGAAATAGGGGAAGAGCCACGGTGAAAATACGATGCAACGCCCCTAAAGAGGCGTTGCCACAAAAGGGACTATACCCAACGTTTTAATAAAAGTTCTCTCATTCGTTAAGTTATAAAACTTTGGGTACTTTTATAAAATCTTGATTAGTTAGTACAAACTTTTCACTCAATAATTTCTATCTAGCGAAGGGGTAATTTTGTTTGTCATCATAGGATATATAAATCAATTCATCGTCCATTGTCTTATCCCCTGAGATCCCTGATAATAAGTAAAGTATTTATCCTATGTCTGGCTTTATGTAAACAAGGATAATAGGTACAGAATAAGTCTGTCCCTCAGTCCGTCTGTAACGCTAAAAGGCAAATTGAATTTACTTAGGTGCTATTAAAGCTAGACCTCTGATTTTTCTATCATTAGCGAGCATATTTCACTGGCCGTTTGTCCATCCACGATAAACATAATAATCATAAAAATGGACAAAATTTAATATAGACTATTTAGCATTTTTTTCTTTTTCGTTATTTGGAAACTTGGTAAATATGATAAATGTAGGGATGGCTATCCGAATCAATTTTGAATAAAAACGCCAAAAATTATAATACCAATCAGATATATCCGCGTAATTTCAGATGAATTTGGACTCAGATTTCGCAAATTATAGACTACCTATCGCAATACTAATTAGAATAAAAAATCTGAATTTTTAGTAGCGAAGCTACTTTATAATTAACTTTGTCTGTCTGTAAGTTCTTCCGTAACGCTATGGGGGAAATGTGATTTCTTGGCTTATATTTCAGAAATTTCTTGTCAACATTTAATAACAAATGAAAATCCCGTTGTTCTGAGAATCTTGAGCTGGAACTTTAAATCATTTCAATGGTGCGCTAAATCACCTCGCGCAGAATTTCAGCCAATCACAGCCGCGCAATTCGTAAAATGCTCCGCTGTGATTGGCTGAAATTCTGCGCGGGGTGATTTAGCGCACCATTGAAATGATTTAAAGATCCAGCTCAGTATGTAATTTACATTGTCCATCAGCCTGTCATTCATCATAAATAAAAAATACGTAAGAAAGGCTTCGTGATTTTTTTCTCTAAAAATCTAATATTGATTACAACAAATGCTCTTTAAATCTCCTTATCCGTATACTTATTCATAAAATTTTTTTGCTTCGCTGCTTATGAATGTTGTCATCCTTGTTTTTATATTCCTCGGATTGTGATCCCTCAATATATTTACTAAAAAACAAGGATGACAACATTCATTAAAGCGAAGCACTGAAACGGTAGGACAAATGGACATTAACACTTGTATAGTGGCAGAACTGAATAATCATAATATAAGTGTATAAAGGTCTAAGCAAAATTGGAAGTAAATTTGAGGAAAAACTGCTGATACAGGATAATGTTTATGGACATACTTTCATTTTTAGGATAGAGTTGCTTCGCTTATAATATTGTACTTTGTTGTCCCAGGAATCAATATACCAAAAATCAGATCAAACGGATAATTAGAACACATAAAAATTTGTTGTTTAAAAAGTAGAAAAATCAACATGTTTAAAATGTACCTACGGACATTCTGGTAATGATAATAGAGTTGCTACGCTTTCTAAATCGTACCTAACAACAACAGGAATCACCATGCAAAGTTTGAAATCGATAGGACAATTCTAACATGCCTGAATTAACGAAAAAAAAGCTATTTATCTCCGACGGACGGACGGACCGACCCTAATTATAGAAAAGCTTCGCTTTTAAAAACTGAGTAAATAGAATAAGCAATAATACACAATACCAAGGATTTAAATGAATGAGACAATGGCCGATAAATTGATGTAGATCCCCAATGATGATACACAAAATTATCCATTTTGTAGATTACAATTAGTGGTTGAGACGTTTGGATATTTAATTTTATGAAACAACCAATCAAAACTCAATAAAAGTCTCCAAAAGTGTTAAGTAAACGAACAAGGGAACGTTATGATAAAACTTTGGGGACTAGTATAATAAACAGCTCGATGATCCCCCCCTCTCTGACACAATACACTGTATAATATTGTCATCTTCACTTCTCTTTTTATAATATAAGTCAAGTAAATCCTATTATATGGATTGGATTAATTAGTGAGGCTTCATATAGGTATCCAGTTGGTTTTAGAATATGTCCTTTTTTAAAGCAAGTCAAAGGATGGTTTTTGCCTTTTTTTAGTATAATAGCCCGCAATAGTTAGAGGCGCCGCCGATAGTGATAGATAGACGTCTGAATTTTCACAAAGATTATTATTACCAATGCGCATCTACTCTGTAACTCAAATTGTCTGTCTGTAATGCTCAAGGGGACAAATGTTTTTCTTTCCTCTTGATTACATTAGAAGGCTCATTTTATTTTGTTAACAAATGCGCATCTACTATATAAATTATTTGGTCTAATATCGGTCTGTCTGTTGTACTGCACTGTATTTTGATATGACTGCTTATGATTACAATATAATATACTGCTATTCTTTATGTAAGTTTTTTCCTCTGGTTAAAGTTATTATGTTATGTAATATTTTATTTTCTGTCTTTGATTGCTATCAATAAAGAAAATAATACAATATTTATTTATCGCATCGTATTGCAGGCAGTTTTCCGCGGATATTAAAATAAAAAAATATAAGATAAAACCAGTTTCGTTATCCCTGAGGGTCCGAAGGCCTGTGCTACCAAATATGGAATTAATTTTAGGATATTTATTTTAATATTCGAGGAAAATTGTCTATAATACGAGGGTATATATAATGTTTTGACTATGTATGACTGGAAACCGGTTCTAATCAATCGGATATCAATCGGTTTCGAAGCCAAACTGGAATAGATATCATTATTAATAATAAGTATGGTTTGGATGGGCAGAAAATTGAATAATTGTTTTTCCTGGGTACATTTCTACTGGATTAAAACCAGTTCTAAAACATTAAAAACTAAAAGGTATATCGTCTATAGTTTTATAAATATTGAACACAAAGTCCCCTTTTTGCTGGTCCCTAAGGACTTGCAAAAAAGGAAATATCCTTATAATTAATATTTTCTTGTTTGCGAATAATTGTCTATAATACCATAAACTCTGCCACATCCCGTTACTTCTAACAGACAAAATTGTCCTTTAAATTAAACTTAACCATACGAATAAAGAAGGGGACAGGACAATGGAATAAAAAAGGATGAAGACTCCCAATTATTACAAACAAAAATACTTTTTCTATAGATTATGGTGTAATAAGAGAAAAAGTTTAGGGAATAGTATAATTTAGAGTCCAATGACCAATCACTCCCTGCAAAAATATATTTCCTACAGGAAATATATAAATTAACCAAGAAGCTAAGATAAGCTATTCCTTATTGATAGAACTTTGAAAGTATACCTTTTTAAAGTTGGTTAATGTAGGTCCATTTCTTACTAGGTCTTAGTAAGTAAATAAGCTACATAAAACAAAATGTTTTAATTGATAATTTTTGGTTGATATTTCTTCTCTTATCATACTTTAGATATGCAATTGGACAAATTACTTGGATGTTGCACTAGATTGTCATGTACTCTGATAATGTGTTTCTTGCAGCTGTCTAAAAGAACGATTCCAACCATAAACCATCCCCTTACTACTCAATGAAGAAACTGACAAATTTTCCACTGTCAATAAATTCACGTATATCCTATATCAATTTGACAATCTTACTACTTCATTATAAGGGATAAAAAGCTAATCTGCTGATCTGATTATGGACAAAATTGTCCTTGTTTTTTTTCATAGGTTTTCTATGGTTTATGCACGGAGAATAACATTGTATATATATTTTTATATCCCGACAAGAGATATATTTTAATAGATTATTAATCTTAAAAGTTGGCCTATGAGCTTTTGTAATGTCCCTTTTTTAACAATGCTTAAGAGGACTGTGATTTTTTACTGGTACTCAAAACTTTATAACTAAATTCTCACATTCGTTGATTTAAAATAAAAACTTCTATCTTCAAAGTTTGGTTAAAATTTGTTAAAACGGTTCCAGGACAAACATTGGAGTGACAAACGTCGGATTGGACATACGCCGGAGTGTCTAAAATATTAAGTTAATTAATTTCTAAACAGGGTAGGTAAGGTTAAGATATGAATATACAAATAAGCCCCTTACATATAAGATAGTTTTAAATAGGTTAGGTTAGTTTAAGCGTTCAATCCGACGTTTGTCCTTGTACCGTTTAAACTTTTCCACAAATAATGTTAATCTAAATTGGAGATGGACATCATTTATCGTCTATTGTCCAATAAGATGAATGTCTATGTGTATTATATCTATTGTTTAAGTGAAGAAGAAAAATGCATAAGATGCAGAAAAAAATAATCGGCTTACATATTTTTTTGTTGCAGAATTACTCTTCCTCTAAGATAGGGAAAGTGGTTTCTAATTTTTATCCAGGACAATCATAGTAAATCCTTATAATAAAGTTTGTTTGTTCCTTTTTTCCCCCCAAATAATTATATCCTAAATATTAACTTGATATTTTTCTTAAGCCGGTATTTTAAAGTTAGTTTCTTACATTCTATGTACAAAATGGAAAGGCCTCTCCTTTATAAAGTAACAGGATGTCCTGCTGTCTATGTAACAAAGGATCTCGCTAACCGCTGTACCAGTATGGTTTTCATTTACAGGGTAGCTTCTCATAGGTCCTAAGAAATTTTATAACTATTTTGGCGGAGGGTACCACCAACCTCCTAGAAGAAATCGCCCATAGAAAAAAATAACCCCCCCCCCTAAAAAAATGGAAGATGGGGGTAGTCGATCCCCCCCCCCTAGGAACGTAGCCGCTAGCTAGTAATGAATAAAAGAGATGAGACCAAAGTTAACGATAATGTGCAATAAATTCCCACCCACCGCAATAAAAAAAATATTATGATTAAAATGCTTGGATATTTTAAAATATTACAACAAATCGGAACAGATCACGTAATTTTCTTTAGAGTATGGCTTCAAAACCGATTAATATCCGCTGGTTTAGAACCGGTTCTCAGCCACACTGACAAATCATGTATGGCATCGTATACAGACAATTTTCCATGAATGTTAAAATAAAAATCATAAAAATGATACCAGTTTTGTTAGTCCCGAAGGTTAAAAACTTATAATTTTTCATTTCAATATCCGCGGAAATCTGTCTATAATACGTTACGACAAATAACTATTCAGGATAAATATTTCTCTCCTTTTCCTTAGATTGATATGTTGTATATATTATTTTACATTCTTTTAGGCAAATTGCACATCTATGTATGGTCACGAATTTAAAGGGATAAGACAATAAAGAATAAGTTTTGCACATCCCCAATATAGATAATCAAAATTTCTTCTTATTTGCTTAAAAGCTTAGATACTGCCAGTTTAAAGAACCTAGAGAAATATTGGGATACTCGACTACTATTCTGGGTATTCAAATACCATTTTGTGAGGGGAGAAAGTCGCTCAAAAAAATTCTGACGTCATAAAAATGAGGGATGACGAGAGGAGGATCGGAGTGGGAAAGAAAACCCCTAAAAAAGAGATGGATAATCCCTCATTTTTATGTAGTCACAATCTTATTTTTGAGCGACTTGATCCACTCACACCATTTTGAGTATTAGTATAATTTACAGTCCAATGTCCCCTCCCTCCCTGATGTATAGTGCACATATAAGCTTCAGAAGCCTATTTTTTCTATGGAACTCTTTGATCAATTGCCCTCAGCGCAGCTGCTCTAGTACTAGGCTATTATTAATGTATATGTCGTAATGACGTTCTGAAGTACCCTAATCGTAAAAAAGCTTTGCTTTTAAAATAAGATACATATGTACAATATTTGCTTCCCGAATGTTCAAGACAGGCATACAAATCTTTTATAGCAAAAAAACCATAAACAGGCAGACATTTGTATGGAGCGAAGCATCTCTTGAATTTACTTTCCTAATAGAGTTAAGTTCACAAATATAATTTCATATTAATTTATTCTAAACCTATATTATTTCCACGAAATTTAAAAAAAAAACCATTACCGACGGTGACTCTAGCATCCAAGGAAAGGAAGGGTTAAGATTTAAATCTATAAATGAAATATCCTTAGTCACCACTGCTGCTGTGTGAAGCTTACCTAAAAGGAGAACATCAATTTATCCTCCATTGTCTTATCCCTTAATATCCCTGATGAGAGTGAAGTGGCCTATTTCCCAACATTTGCCTCTTTTGTCTTTGCTCTGAATGAAAGGACAATGAGTGCTTTTTTTTGCCTCTTTGTGTTTTCATAAAGAAAACTTTGGAATATACTTATATACATGTACATATGTATGTATTTACATCACATATATCCATAATACAAAGTAGAATAATGTCTGTCCGTCCGTCCGTCTGTCTGAAGCTCAAGATCTCGGTAACCACTAAACCAATTGTTATAAATAAAAAAGCCCCTAGAGGCTAGGGGCGAAGCCGCTAGTATATGATATAGTATACCTAAAATACTTAAGCAATATATAGATACTAACGGCTACTCCTTTAATCCCCTAGCCTCTAGGGGCTTAAAGTTTCTGCAACAATTAACTATTAACTACTTATATCCACTTCACTCATTTTTTATTTTTATTTAACTTTTTCCTTCGCTATTTTCCCGTTTTAGAGGTCTTAAGCAACACTCAGTACATATGTGAGAATACTAAAAATTAATATTCGTACAGACCCAGTTCTGTGAACTAAATAATTGTTGATAACAAATTTTTACAACTATTTTCTATTTTATTAGTGTTTTGGCCTATTTTCTTTAATTTAAATCATAGTTTTATATTGCGAATACAAATTGTATAAAATTAGCAAGGAAAAAAAGCATTAAGATGTTTTTTTCCCCAAATAATTATATCCTAAATATTAACTTGATATTTTTCTTAAGCCGGTATTTTTAAGTTAAGTTTCTTGAATTCTATGCACAATGGAAAGGCCTATCTATAATACAAAGTAGAACGATGTCTGTCTGTTTGTTTGTCTGTTTGTCTGTTTGTCTGTTTGTCTGTTTGTCTGTGTGTCTGTTTGTTTGTAGCGAAGGATCTCGCTAACCGCTGAACCGATCGGGTTCTCCTTTACAGGGTAGCTTCTCATAGGTCCCGGGAAGGTTTATAACTATTTTCTTGGGGGGTGGGACACCCCCAACAACCCCCAAAAAATTAAAAATACCCCCCCAAAAAAAAATTTTTTTTCTTTTTAAAACTAAAATTAAAATAGTGGGGTCGACTACCCCCCCCCATAAAAAAAATTCCCCCCCCCCCGAAGAAATTTTTTTATATTTATTTTTAAAAATCTAAATTACGAAAAATTGGTTTGATCAAACCTCTCCAAAATTTTTGTATTCTTTATAAAACTTAATTTGAAATGGAGGGATTGACATCCCACCCCAAGTGCCCCTAGAGCTAGAGAACTTTTAAATTGTTATGATCTAACGTTTTAATGTTTTTTTTTTATGAGAAATAAATTCCCTCGCTGAACTTTAGTGCCATATAATTTTAGCAAGTAATTATTTTTCTAGTACTTTACATGGAGGGAGAGGATATTGGACTGGACATTTTACTTATTTACTTTCTATACATTAGTGAGAATCACGAACGAAGATAAGTGTCCCTAATGGTATTTTCTTATGTCAGGCTTATGTAAGCTTTTAGTTAAGTATCCCTTTGAAGTTTCTTAGTTATTGTTAAGTATTCCTAAGTGTAGTAATGTTAAGTAAGACCTAGGAAAGGTTTAAGGTACCTTATGAAGTTTACTAGGGGTTCCTATTTTGTTCTTAGTTACATTAAGCTATGTCAAAAAAAAACAGGTTTGATATACGAGTACCTTTTGGGTTATGTCTTAAAACAGCCAATTGTTTTTCTAACTAAAATTTTTAAAAAATATTCCTATCTTTTTAAAGTTTTTGAGCACGGTTCCTTGTAAATTCCGCCACATACATCCTATCTGTGTTATACATAATAGCAAGTAACCATCTAAGGCCTCTTAAAGATATTTTTGATTTTTCTTATTATAAAGAATGGTTACTTAAAAATATTTTTATAGGGTGATTGTTTTAATAGAAAATATGGTAAATTAACCTCCCCCAATATATATAAAAAAAACACAAATCATATTCAAATATTGGAAATGGGCAGGTGTCCTAAACATTTGCAAATTATTTTTTTTTTGTTAAAATGAATCAACAACAAAATAGATGTAATCATTTCATTCTACATTTAAAGAGCCATGATTCAAAATTTATAACAATGAGTACACTTTTAGTTATCTATAATGTTTCTTTTTTTCTATTTATGTAGACGAAAAAAACTTTGCTCTAATTAAGACTTATCTTTCATTTTTTTCTTCTTTTTTTTCTTAATTATTTAATTAAGGTTACATAAAATTACTTAGGTATACTTAAATCTTTAAAGATACCTTATCTAGTTAAGTCAGGTAGAAAGCAAGTACAAATTCGCATTCAATCCAGGGAGGGAGGGGTCATTGGGCTTTCTAAAATATTACATTAGTCCCCAAATTTTTTTTATAACGTTTTCTTATTCAATAGCTTAATAACTTTTGGGACTTTTTAAAAAATTTTGATTGGTATGTTCATTAATCTTAATATCCATCCGTTTCAACCACTAATTGTACAGGACAAGGACGTCCAAGCTTTTTTTTATATTGGGGGGAGGAGGGTTCAAAATTAAAAAATTTTGCCTATGCATCTCAAAATTCAATTTGGGCGGGGTATCAATTTATCTACTATTGTCTTATCCCTTTAGATCCCTGATTTCATCTACATTTATCTGATTGATTTATTCATTTGTGTTCCTTCATATGCGCTAAAATTTAGAAATAAAGTAAAAGTGAAGGTAAATACAATGGTCATACATACCTCTCCCCTCTTGGATTTCCCAGCACACAGATAAACATCCTATTTTTGTTATTTAAAATAGCAGCTACCAAACTTTGAAGATATTAGATTCACAAAGAAAGGTTAAAAAAAACAGGCATCCAAAGGGATAAGCCAATGAATTGATGTACAGCCCCAATGATGATACACAAAAATACCCCTACTGTAAATTAAAATTGATGGTTGAAACTTTTGAAAAATCAACTTAATGAAACAACCAATCAAATTTTACTAGTCCCAAAAGTTATTAAGCCAACGAATAAGAAAACATTATTTTAAAATGTTGGGGATAAATGTAATAAATCAGGTTTAAGGTTAGCAGGGATAAGACAAAGGCCAATAAATTAATGTATAGCCCTAATGATGATACACAAAAATACGCCTATTGTAAATTAAAATTGGGGTTGAAACGTTTGAACACTCAACTTAATGAAACAACCAATCAAATTTTACTAGTCCAGAATGTTGTTATTCCAAAAAATAAGAAAACATTATTTTGAAATGTTAGGGACAAATGTAATAAAGCTTTATTAAAATAAAACATGTGATGTTTTATGAGCAATTTTCTTAGCACAGTAAAAAATGTTTTCAGTGTTCTCTTTTCCCTAAATCAACACTTCATAATAAATAAGTCATTTAAAGCTGTCATTCAAGTTTTGAAGAAATAAAGGAACACCAATAAAGAAATTATCAAGTAAGAATTATTAAAAGGTATAATATAGATACATACTCCAAAATTCAGCCAATAGGAATACAGGGGAGGATCAATCTGCCATATATTGGTTAGAAAGTAAACAGAATTTGGTTAGAAAGAGCAATTATCCTTTGATATCATTCGCAAAATGAATCATCTATAAATAGTCTTTCATAGGATAAGCCTTTGCTTTGGTTAATCATATGGTTAAAAAATTTCTTCCCTCGTATGATGTAAAGCATACAACATAACATATATAAGAAGTCATCTTTAAATAGTTAACTTTCTTGGGATAAAGATAACTCTTTGGAAATTCCTTATTAAGTTGGGCCCGATTTGCCATCTAGATCTACTATATCTATTGGTTCATTATACTATACTTTTGTACTTTCTTGGTAGAATATTTTTTAAAGGTTATTATTTTAAACAGCTAATTGTTCTTTTAGCTTAAAAATTACAAAAAATGTATTATAGCCTTCATTAGTTTTTAAGAAGTCCCACACACACAGACACACATCCTGTTTTTGTTATACATGATAGCTACAACCCCTCTAATATTTAAAGATGTTAGATTTATAAAGTTAGGTTAAAAAAATGTTTTTTAAAAGCGAAGCTTTTTTATAATTAGGGTTGGTCTGTCCGTACGTCGGTCCGTACGTTCGTCACAGAGAGTTAGCTTTTTTCGTTAATTTAAACAGGTTAGAATTGTCAAGGTAAAATGTTATAAGTAAAGCATCTCTATAAACAAAAATGTTAGTATGTCCTTAAACAGTATCATCTATTTATGCAGTTTTGCAACAAATTTACTTACAATATTGTTTGTACTGATGCATTAATATTCTGCTAATTAAGTTCTGACAATCTACAAGTGTTAAAGTTCGTTTGTCCTTCCATTTCAGAGCATCGCTTTTATGGATGTTGTCATCCTTGTTAGATAGTGATTTCTTACCTTGGTATAGCCACCATGTGAAAATAGGTAAAACACATGACACATAATCGAATATTAGAAATAAGCAAGTGTTGAACCTATGTACTTTTTTGTTAAAATGAATGAACATCTATATAGATGTTAAAATTAAAATCTACAAAGAGTCACATATTATCAAATTTGATATGTTTATTACAAAGAGTAGCTTTTATTTCTATAAGATCTTGCCTCATAATTTTTTCTATTGTAGTAAAATTAAAAATAATCCACACAAAGTCCACATCAAATTGTCTGCATATGAAAGAATTTTAATTCTTATTATTAGTAGCGAAGCTACTCTATAATTCGAAATGTCCGTCCGTCTGTCCGTGCGTCTGAGACAAAGTGGGGGAAACGTGATTTTCTCGGCTCCTATAAAAGATAGACAGCTGAAATTTTTAGTGAAGATTCTTATAACATATGCCCATCTAATCTATACATTGTTTTGTCCAACCGTCTGTCATTTGGGGTGCTAGATCGATTCCTACATTTTCATATTTTTCTGATTTTCTCAATTCCTTTTTAAGATAATGGGCTGAAATTTTCAGGCATTGCTTCAATTTACATTTTACATATTTTCCTTAAGTTTTATTACGATTTTTTTTACTAATAGGGGTGCTAGATCGATTCCTAGATTTTTAGGTTTTCTATTGTTTTCTCAATTCCTATTCAAAATTTACGGCTGAAATTATCAGGGATTGAATATGCTAATAGTCTACATATTTCCATCAAACTTAATTAAGATTTGTTTATATATTGTGGTGCTAGATCGATTCCTAGATTTTTAATTTTTCGTGATTTAAAGATTGCGTGATTTTGAAGTTTTCGTCATTTCCCTATTTCATCAAATATATAGGATGACACTGGTATATGGTAAATATATTCATAATATACATTCATAATTTCTGAGCTTCACTACTTATGGATGCTGTCATCCTTGTTTTTAAAATTAATTAAGGTAACCTTTATTTTTCATAAGTAAGGCTTGGAGAAGTGGATCAAAAGGGTTGATATATGAGTTAGGGGCATTGAAAAGGGGGAGGGGATTAGACTAGCTTTACATAAAGAGTTAGGAATAGCTAAAGGGTACTTAATTGGAAAGAAATCAGGTAGAGGAGACAAGAGAGGGGAAGGGGGGGGGGGGTGGTTGATAAGGGTTACTTAGGAAACTTATGTAAGGTTTTTAGTAAAACTTTAAGGTAGGCTTACATTAAAAGTTAGGGACACCTAAATAAATTAAGGTATTCTTAAATGTATGAGAAAGCAGGTAATTTTTCTTTCTTCTCTAACTTGTTTTAAAACACCAATGAATAGATATTTAAGATCTAGATGGTCTATCTGGCATCTAATTCTGTTATACATATAAAGGGGTTCCTATAAGACAAACCCCTTTGTTAATTTTTCAACTTTTTTATTTCATGGGTGGGGTGATCTCCAACACCACCCTAAAATTTGTTTAAAATACTTTTCTTTTATTTTATATTTTTTGGGGGTTGCGAACCCTCCCAAACCCCCTTAAATTAAAAAAAAAATTTCTTTTTCAATTTTCAATTTCTAAATTTTTTTTCTTTTATTTTTGAATTTTTTGGGGGGTAAGGTGACCTCTCACACTTCCGTAAAAAATTTTATCTGAAATTTTTTTATCTTCCATTTTAAAATTTTTCTTCCAGGGAATGGGGTGAATTCCCACACCCCCCTGTACAAATATTTTTTTCTTCCACTTTTAATTTTTCTGGGGATGGGGTGACCCCCCTAAAAAATGTTTTGTCTTCAATTTCAAATTAAATTTTTTTTGGAAAAGGGGTGACCTTCCACACCCCCTAAAAAAATTTTTGTTGTCAAATTTTTTTTTCTTCAATTTTCAATTTTGGGGGTTGGGGTGACCTTGCACAACATCCTACAAATTTTTTTTTAAATTCTGTTTCTTTCATTTCAAAAAAGGAGTTTTTGAAAAATTTCTGGATACCTGGAGGCAGAAAGGGGGAGAGGAGAAAATTTTTTTAAGGGGGGATAAAATGGCATGCGAAGCGTGCCGCAAATTTTTTTTAACTTCCTTAAAATTTTTACCTTAGGGGTAAAATTTGCTTGGGGGGTAATTACCTCCACTGAAATCTGTTTGCAGGGGTATATTTTGTTTAAATTTTATCAAGTATTTAGTATTAGAAATGCGCGGGAAGCGCTGCAAAAAATTTTTTGTTAGAGATTTTTTCTTTTTTTTGGGGGGGGGGGGGTATTTATCCCTCCTCAAATTGTTCTGGGGGGTAATCCCCACTACACCCCCCCCCCTTGGACATCTATGCCTGGAGGATCAGGACCTTTAGAATCATACATGGAACCTGAAATTGACTTGTATGCCTATATTTCTTACTAGCAGCTACGCCCTTAGAGGTCTCTAGGGGCACTTGAGGAGGGGGAGTCGAATTTGATAACCCAATTTCTTATTTTAGATTTTATAAGAAAAAGTAAAAAAAAAATTTTGAGGGGTGCCGGGTGCCCCCCATCATCATTTTTAATTTTAGTTAAAAAATTAAAAAAAAAAAAAAATTGGGGGCGGGGTATTTTTCATTTTTGGGGGCGTTGGGGGTGTCCCACCCTCCAAGAAAATAGTTATAGACCTTCCCGGGACCTATTACAAGCTACCTTGTTAAGGAGAACCCAATCGGTTCAGCGGTTAGCGAGATCCTTCGGTACAAACACACAGACAGACACACAAACATCCTGTTACTTTAGTATAAGGATGTACTACTACAGGTTTGGGGGGATGTTTTATGGGGTTCAGAAACCCCTCCCCCAAATAAAATAAAATGGAGGGGATGAAAAATATATCTCCCAAAAAATTGTATTTTGTCCCAAGTTTTTTTTATGTTTTTTTTGGTGATCCCTCCCCTAAGTAAAAAAGGACGTAAAAACAAAGGTTGTTGAATAAAAGTGTGGAGGAAGCGAAAATTGACTCTCACTCACTTGAAGTCGGAAATTCATTATCAAACAGGGGACATGCACAAATTTTTTTAGCCCTCTAGCTTTAATAGGAGCTGAGATAATGGGGGGGGGGCATTAAACTACTGATAAAGGTGCGTCAAGGGGCCCAACTGTTAAGGGTTAAGTTTCACAAATTATGGATCCCGATTGACCATCTAGTTCTATTATATCTATTGGTTAATTATACTGTAGTACGGCTGTACTTCCTTATTATTTTTTTGGTTATTTTTAGAAACAGCAAATCGTTCTTTTAGCTTGAATTAAAAAAAATATTATGGCCTTAATTAGTTTCAAATGAAGTTTCTATTCAATTCCCACGCACACACAGACATACATCCTATCTTTGTTATACATAATTGCGGCTACCCCTCTAATTTTGAAAGATGTAAGATTTATAAAGAAAGATTTAATTTTTTTTGTACAGAGTGATTTCTTTGCTTGGTTTACATGCACCACATGAAATATAGATAAATCACATGACTCATAATCAAATATTTGAAATGGAAAAAGTGCTGAACCTTTGATCCTTTTTTGTTAAATTGAATGAACAACTATGTAGATGTGAAAATTAAATTCTACAAAGAGTTATATTTAAAACTTATTACAAAGAGTATGCTTTTAGTTCTATATGATTCTATAAGATTTTTTTTCTATTGTATTAAAGTTTAATTTAATCCACAAAATTTTTTGTTAAAAAAATATATCAAATTGTTAAGCTAAGAAACAATTTTATTCATTATTTTTTTAAAATAAATTAACGACACCCTTAGGTAACCCTAGGTGGAGAATTATATGAAAAGGGAGGATTTATAAGGCTGGGGCATCATAAAGGGAGAGGGGTTTATGATAGGGATTCCTAAATCTTTTACTTAAAAGATAGGAAGAGTTTTTATTAATCAGCTAAATCTCTTAATTAGTAAAAACAAGATTAAGATTAAGGGAAAAAATGTAGAAAACTTAAAATAGAATATACAGCCTCATTCATGATAATTTTTAACGCCTCTAAGTCTAATGAAACTTTGCTAATGAAAATTTTCTTATATAACCCCAATTGAAAGAACACTAAGGGACGGGGGGAATGGTGAGTGTTATGGCGGCTATTCATTGGGGGGGAATCGTTTGAAAAGGGTAGATATGTGGAGGGGGGGGGGGGGGCTGGCAAAGGAGGACAACTTAAAGCACCTTATATTGATATGATAGGTTTATGTAAGGCTAAAGTATTCCCATCAAAATCTTTACCTAAGCTTGACATTACTAAATTTAAGGGTAGACTATCTCCCCTAAACTAAAGTAAGGCTAAAGATACCCTTATTTTTAAGGGGTCCCTAATAAACCGTTTGTGATTAGCTTTATTGTCAATATTGGGTATTTTTCTTAATTTTGAATTGGTTGGATTTATTAAGTAGTGTACAAACCTTTATAATATTATTTATAATCTACAGAAGGGGTAATCATAATTATGACTGCAATTAATTAATCATTCAATGTCTGATCCCCTTAGATCCTTGAGTATTTGAGTTTTTTAGTGCAAAATAGAAAATCTACTCTACAATAGAATTGTTAGAAGTAAGGTTTATTTGTTTGTCGATAACTACTTACAGGGTGGGGCAAATAAGACCAGACAAATTCTAACTTCTAAACAAATAAACATAAAATCGTCAATTTTAAAGATTTTATTGAATTTTAAAAATTGGCAAGCAAAATAGGTATATGACTAGTAGATAATTCAACAAAATCGCCGCCAGCATCAATCACCGCCTCTATCGGCCTCCTCAACCGCCGGCAGGTCCAGGTCAAAATGTACCTGTCAAGGCTGGCGTAGTTCTCCTTGATAGTGGCAATATGGAAGGTCTTTGTGGTATGGGCACGTCTATTGGTGCATGCTTCAAAGTAGCCCTAGGCCCAAAAGTCCATTGAATTAAGATCGGGCTGCTGTGAGGCCACATTTCCTTAGGAACATGAGTAATCGCCAAATTGACAAAATCCATGTTTTTGCTCTCATTTGGGCTAGGATTTAGCTACAATGGACTTTAAGTACTCAAAATGCGTGTCTCGATGAGCTTAAGACACACAAAATTTTTTGGGTCAAATTTCTAACTCCTTCGCTGTCGGGCTCTACTGTTTGTGATTACTTTAGGCTCAAAATCTTGAAAAATCGATCTCATTTCGGCTAGGATTGAGCTAAAATGGATTTAAACACAGCAAAATGTGTGTCTCAATGAGCCTAAGACACCCACAAAATTTGGGGGTCAAGATTCCAACTCCTTCCCTATCGGACCCTACGTTATGTGATTTTGCGCATTAACCACCGGCGCATTTGGAATCTGCCTTGTTGAACATTTGCGCGGCCAGCTCGGTGTACAAGCTTTTTATATTGTGGTTAAGTAGTTTTGGCGCTATGGCCGTTTAAAGTTTGTCCGGTCTTATTTGCCCCACCCTGTATATCTTTTAGGGTAACTTCACATAGGTCCCGTTGTGGTTTTAGGCTATATTTCTACCTTTCCGTACCCATCCAAATACAGAGTCACTAGATGCATTTGGCGTTGCCACTAGTAGATTTTGATATAAAAATTTAGTTATTAGAATAATGTGTTGTTTATTTAAATGATATGAAATAAAATAAAAGTTTGATAAGCATCAATCATATTTAAATTTTAAAAAAAATCTTGAACTTCCACTATAAATTTTTTTTAGGTATCAATGATAGAAGCTGAGATTAAGCAGCTAAAAGGCATTCAAAGAACGGTATGCCAATGTTTTTAAATGCCCCATAGTTGGGTGAATCTACAGAAAAGATCAAACCTCTATGTTTGATAGTTTCTGAGAGAATCTAATTTTTGTTAATGTACTCGGACGTACATTTAGAACAAATATAGTTATGAAGTAGCTTACGCTACAAGGTACAAACAGATATTCTATCAAAAGTAAATATTTTATCACAACCTCTTATATAAAATAAAGTTTAAAATGTAAAAAGCAGGTAGATATATCTTAGATTTAATACATTAACCATAGAGATTTTTATAGACTTTTTACAAGATTTACAATGGGTAACAATACAGGGATTTTAAGGGATAAGACAATGGTTGGTAAACCGATGTACTCCCACAATTATGATAAATAAAATTAATTGTAGAAAGTTTAGACAGTACTAGTTTGTATTATCCAATCAAGTTTTGATAAAAGTTCCAACGGATCGGAGAACTCAAAAATAAGTGGCTAAATAGCACTGTTTAGCAGAAACTTTAATAATACCCGTTAAAAATAAATAAGGATGACAACATCCATAAGAACTGAAGCTCGTAAATATGAAACAATTTACGAAAATAACAGCGCAATTTTCCTACATATGAACCAAATAAAAGTTTGGTTAGATAATGGTTTGTATATTCATTAACAGCCGCGAAGAAAAGACATGCAATTAAAATTTTTGTAGTTGAAAGGTCTTGAAGGAGGGGACAGAAAAATATCCCAAGACATGAAAAGAACAACAAAAAAGTGCCTCATACCATCCTGGGACCTATGTAGAGCTTCTTTAAAAAGAAAAAGTCAACTGGTTTTAGTAGTTTTTACCTTAAATAATTGAATGAGGTTTAGACCCTTTAAAGGATTAAAAAGTAAATTAAATATAAATGCCTAAAATAATGAAATGCTTGTTAGTACAAATAAAAACACTAATTTTATCACCGCAATGACTCAGAAAAACTAAATGTTAAATTCTTTTTCTTGTCGGTAAAATCAAATGCATTATAATAAGGGAAGGTAAAGAGAAAGAGAAACATAATGGAATTTCTGAGAAAGAGAGAGAGAGAGAAAGACAAAGAGAGATACAGAGAGAGAAAGGCAGACAGAGAGAGAAATTGAGAGAGACAGACGGACAGAGAGAAAGGAGGTATGGTGGTTTTCCAGCAAAGTTATATTTAGCTTTCTTTTTCATTGACCTACATATAATGCAATTTATGGTGGTTTCTTTGCTTATTTCGTATTTTAGTATCACATTTTTTTAAAGCTATATAAAGATATAATTTTGATGTTATATTATCCAAGCAATGGGACTTAAGAAATCAACTTTAATTTGTACTTAAGTTGATAATATTAGTATTACTATGTGTTAAATGGGTGTCAGGTTTTGAAAATAAAGCGAAGCTTTTCTTAAATTATCAAACTGTGGTTCTTTATGTCGTACGGGTGAGACTGTCCATGATCTTGTAATTTTTGGTCCAACAACAAAGTAACAATCAATTCATTCTAGGTACCTTTTTTAACGTCTCTAGTATTACATGTTGTTGTGTAAATCAAATAAAAGAACACTGTGGTAAAGGATTGAAAGAAAATAATATCAGAATTGTCCTCAACATAGGCGTCCAAGGGGGGGGGTAATGGGCCATTTGGCACCCCCAAACGATTTTAGGGGTGCCGTAGGCACCCCCAAAATTTTGTGAACAATACCCCCCCCAAAAAAAAATTACCCCTACCTTGGGGGTGCCGTAGGCACCCCCAACGATTTTGGGGGGGGTATTTACCCCCCCCAAACCCTTTTGGGGGGGTAAATACTCCCCCCAAAATAGAAAATCTCTAACAAAAAAAATTTTTGCGCGCTTCGCGCGCCTTTTTAATACTAAAATTTTTATAAAATTTAAATTACCCCCCCCAAAAATTTTACCCCGGGGGTAAATTTTGGGGGGGTAAACAAATTTTACCCCTGCCAACAGATTTCAGGGGGGGTAATTACCCCCCCCAAGCAAATTTTACCCCCGGGGTAAAAATTTTGGGGGGGGTAAAAAAAATTTGCGGCGCGCTTCGCGCGCCATTTTACCCCCCCCAAAACCAAATTACCCCCCCCTTAAAAAAATTTTACCCCCCCCAAAATAAAAAGCTTGGACGCCCCTGGTCCTCAATATTATTTAAATTAAATAATCGGTATCTTTAATCAAGAAGAATGAAAAAGATCAGTTTCTTACATAATAAAAAAGATACACTAAAGAAAATTCAAAGAATTTTTATTGTTTAAGGACTCTTAAAAATGATCTAATAATGATTTTTTACATCTAAATTTTTATTTATATGATGAGGTATTCTAGAATCATCCTATCTATCTAAAACTTTGCATGATGATTTATGTGATATAGAGGTCCGTAAGATTAATGGCTATTTTGACAATTTTAAAGTTTTTTTTTATCATCGATGGTGATTCTAGACTAGGCACATGTTTGTCCATACTTCTATGATAAATTCTAAAAAGGATAAGCTTTGCTTTTACGAATATTGCTTTAATGTTTAATGAGAACCTTTAAAACGACGGATAAAAAAAGTTGACACCCATGTTAAGGAAAATGTGTCTTAATGTTTGTCAGGGATCTTAAGGGATAAGACAATGGACAATAAATTGCTGTACTTCCCAATGATAACAAACTGAATTACTACTTCTTTAGATTACAATTATTTGTTGAAAAGTTTGGACACAATTAGTTTGGATACTATTAGTTTGGACACTATTAGTTTGGACACTTTTAGTTTGGACACTATTAGTTTGGACACTATTAGTTTGGATACTATTAGTTTGGACACTTTTAGTTTGGACACTATTAGTTTGGACACTTTTAGTTTGGACACTATTAGTTTGGACACTATTAGTTTGGAAACAACCAATGAGATTTCAATGAAAGTACTCAAAGTTTTTAATCCAACGAATAAGATAACATGGCTATAAAACTTTGGGAACCAGTTTAATTTTCAGTCCAACGTGCCCTCACTCCCTAGTATTTATACATGATTATTGTTGGGTTCCTCAAATATTAAAAACCATGGTTACACACTAAGATACTAACATGTCTTAGCCTAAATATATGATGTAAAAACATATATTTGAAAGGACTTTAGAATCTACATATAATAATTATTGTTTATGAAAATTGCAAATGCATGAATGTCAATTAATGCATGTGCGTCTGTCTTTTGAAGGAAAGCCTTGATAAAATTCCTTCATTTCGTAAGTGAATGTAGAAAATACATGGATATTATGACAGGGGTAAAATATGTCAAATTGGCTTGCTGACATGGAAATAGTTTATTGGTCAGTTCGTTCATGCAGTAGGAAGGGAGGGGTTTTGGTACAGGGGGTGGAAAAAGGTGGAAGGGGTAATTTAGTCTAGCCTGCTCCAAGTTTTACATTATTACAATCTGGTGTAAGATCCAAGTAATAATATATCCATTATTTCGTATCACAATTTGGATAATCTCTCATTTTTATGACGTCACATTGAGCGACTTTCTTTGTCTTCCCATTTCTCAGCTGTGTTTAGCTACGGCTTCTATTCAAGATAGACGTGAAAGATTCTCAATGCAATAATGCACCCATTATACATACAATTTACGTTGTCCGTCTTTCTGTCGGCATGCTCTGACAAAATTTGATTTCTGTATTGTATTTACTCGGCCGTTATTATAGATAGGCGGCTGTTTTCTTTGTTAAGATTCTACTGATTACTGAGCTACTACTATATTGCCCCCTTTGGTCCGTTAGACTGTGTATAATGCTCTAGCGGTCATTTGAGTTAGTCACAAGGTTGTAAATTTTGCTGATCAATGCAGTTTTTCTCTATAAATTTCTTTGTGTGTCGGTCTTTTGATACTGTACTCTACTACATCCTTATAATAAAGTAAAAGGATGTTTGTCTGTCTGTTTGTTTGTACCGAAGGATCTCGCTAACCGCTGAACCAATCGGGTTCTCTTTAACAGGGTAACTTCTCATAGGTCCCGTTAAGTTTTATAACTATTTCGAGGGAGGGTACCACCTCCATCCCAAGAGAAATAGTACCTAGAAAAAAATTACCTCCCCCTCCAAAAAAAGATTTTTTTCTTAAATTTTTGTAACCAAAATTTAAAAATGGGAGGGCAGCCTCCCCCCCAAAAAAAAAAAATTCCCCCCCGCAAAGAAATAAATTTTTTTTAAAATCTGAAATAAGAAATTGGGTTATCAAATTCGACTCTCAACTCCTCAAGTACCCCTAGAGGCCTCTAGGGGAGTAGCCGCTAGTATAATAGATTTCATGAAAATGGGTGTTTTTCTCTCATTCAAAGATATTTTTGTGTAAAGATTTTTGCTCGTCTGAATATCCGTTGCTGTCACTTTTCCTTCTATTAGCTTGACTGTTCTTCTTACTCGTACTTTCAGAGCTTCGTTATAACTTGTGGATATTTAATTTGTCATCAATGTTTCTCTATTTTCCTTATATTTTCATTTTTTTGTATTACGTTAATAGCGGCTACGCCCCTAGAGGCGTCTAAAGACACTTTAGGTCAACATCGCTTTAGTTTTAAAAAGGAAAAGAATTTTTTAAAAAATTGGGGGGATTGGTGGATCATTTTTCTAGAGGTGATTTCTCTTGAAGGGTTTAGATACCCTTTCCCAAATATAGTTATAAACCCTGGGCCCTTTTAAGCTTCAGTGTAAAAGTGAGCCAATCACTTCAGATTCCTCGGTACAAACAGACAGATAAACATCTTGTTACTTTATTATAAAGATTGACGTTTAAACTTGACGTTTCATTAAAAAAAGTAAAAAAAATGTCTCTACTTTTAAATGATTTTTATGTTACTTTGTACTCTAGTACCCTTACATAAACAAGGATGACAACATCCATAAAAGCGAAGCACTGAAACGGTAGGACAAACGGACATTAACACCTATATAGTGTCAGAACTGAAAAATCGGAACATAAATGTATAAATGTCGAATCAAAATTGTAAGTAAATTTGTTGAAAAACTGCTTGATACAGGATAATGTTTATGGACATACTTACATCTTTAGGGCTTGATTATAGAGTTGCTTCGCTTAAAATATTGTTCTTTGTTGTCCCAGGAATCAATATACCAAATATCAGATCAAACGGATAATTAGATCATATAAAAATTTGTTGTTAAAAAAGTAGAAAAATCAACATGTTTAAAATGGACGTACGGACATTTTGGTAATGATTATAGAGTTGCTACGCTTTCTAAATCGTACCTAACTACTACAAAATCACCATGCAAAGTTTGAAATCGATAGGACAATTCTAACATGCTTAAATTAACGAATAAAAGCTAACTATCTCGGACGGACGGACGGACGGACCGACCCTAATTATAGAAAAGCTTCGCTTTTAAAAAGGATAAGTAGATTGTTTGCACAAGAGCAACTAAACTCTGGCCTAAAGTCATTTTAAGACATAAAACAAAATACGAAAATAGGCTTATACATACAAAACCTACTGTGATATTTATAATGCAAAATTCCTAGAAACTTGCACTATGTGTAACAAAAAAAGTTTTTGCAAAGGGCATTTCTTTCCAACTTTGAATAGAATTATAGACTTGTTGGTGTTAATGGAACCAGGGACAAAGAGATAAATAGGTGAACATGTCGTATGGGTGAGTTGCTTCTGGACTGAACAGTCAACTTGTCAACTCAAGGCCAGACTCTTAGTCCTCTACCTAATACCCTTAGTACAGTGTATAGCAGATAGCCAAATCTTTGATTTTACGGTCTTTGTCTGGACATCCTTACCGTGCATGGTATTGAGTTTTGCCTGTTTGGGGCCAAGGAATTCCCCCTACTCAATTTTTTTATTTCTTGTCCCAAACAAACCAGGTAGGTGCCATTTTTAAAGTCTCTGGTATTACACAGGATTTCAGATATAGGGACGGAAGGGATATTGGACTTTTAATCATATTGTTTTCTTATTCATTGGCATAAAATTAAATTAACTTTAATTTATTCTTGATTGGTTGGTTCAAACTAGCATCAATGTGTCCCCTAAGATCCCTGCTATAATCAAATAGTAATGTACTGCATTTTCTAAAGCATCACCCAAAGAATGGAAATAAAAGTATTTTTTCGTGTTTTCACTTGAACCTATTTTTAATTCAACTTTATTTGTAATTTTTGAAGAAAAAAAATACAAGGATGACAACGTCCATAAGTAGCGAAAAACAAAAAATAGTGGATGGGAATACGTACAAGTAGATTTAAAGTGTATTTATTAAAAAAAAGAATAGATTTATTAGAGAAAATAAATACGAAACCTTGTTATATTTTGTATGATGACGACAGTTAAAGTAAATTACATACTAGATGCGCATAACAATTGAAAAAAAATATTTTGATACTGTCTTCGCAAAAAAGTTTGAAAATCGGACCAAAAATACAAAAGATATGGGGAAATATGTAAAACATTCAAAAATAGCTAAAAACCTGCCAAAGGCAGTGTGACCGCCATTGTTTCTTTCTTGAAACGCCAGGAAATTTAATTTTAATATCTATAACTGAAAAAAATTTGAAAATCGGACCTGAAACACCAAAGTTATGGGGGAAAATGTTAAAAATATAAAAATAGCCTAAAACCTGCTAATAAGCAGGCCGACCGCCATTGATGTTTTATAGTTAATTGTGCTCCTTAATTATGGGAATGTTGTCTATAAGTTTCAGCATTCTATCTTTTATAGGAGCTGAGTAAATCCAATTTCCCCTATAGCGTTACGGACGGACGTACTGACGGACAGACAAAGTGAATAATAGAGTAGCTTTGCTACTAAAAACGTTTTTCCAACCTCTGCGGGACACTGTAACCCTGTATGGTCCTATCATTACGAGATAATATTATATCGAGACTTTTCTAACAAAGCTTTTTATTGTGGCTTTAAAAAATGACGTCATACTGGCCTACCATTGGTCAAATAAAATGTATACTGGCCTGCCATTGGTAATTTAGTTTGTGTATTTAGTCATTTGTATAGGCTCTATAAAGAGCTTCTTTTCTAACTTATACCTGTACAAACCAGAACCTATAAATATGTTTTTGCGCCTGCGATACAAGCCGATATAAAGAAAATGCCGGTTTTTTTATAATCTTACCATTAGGATACAGTCCCTTGGCGTCTCTCAGTCCTTGGATACTTGAATTACGCTGCAGTATTAAACTTATATTTACTAGAAATTAGTTTATTAATATCTTTTTATTTTTTTAATGCCATGATTGATTAAATGTATTAAATGAGTTTCGATTCTTAGCTTATAAGATTTAAGATAGATGTTTTTAGAAAAAAATAATAATATCCATAGGTAGTGAAAAACATTAAGTTTATTTCAGTGTTATGCCTCCAGGTCGTTTTTATAACATTACCTATGGGGTTACATATTAAGCCCTTCTTTGGAATCCTATTCTGTTCCATTCTGAGCACATGTCCTAGCAGTATAGTATTATATTCGGTTCCATTCTGAGCACATGTCATAGCAGTATAGTATTATATTCTGTTCCATTCTGAGCACATGTCCTAGCAGTATAGTATTATATTCTGTTCCATTCTGAGCACATGTCATAGCAGTATAGTATTATATTCTGTTCCATTCTGAGCACACGTCCTAGCAGTATAGTATTATATTCTGTTCCATTCTGAGCACATGTCCTAGCAGTATAGTATTTGTGTCGGTATGTATTTCTTGTATTCCCCGGCAAGTTCGAACCCATTAATCCCTTTTTTCCTTACACCAGAATTCCCCAGAGAATGAGTGTGTTATGCGGCATTCCTAACCATCTCCGCGCGTGGCTTGTAAACAAACAAAAGAGACGCGCACTTTTCCTTTGATGATTCCCATGTGAGGAGCTACGTGAATGAAAATAATGTATTGCTTGAATATACATGCGCTCTGATACGTGGAAGATCTCAAATAAGCCTTCCTGCTTAGTTTGACATCATATGTGGTAAGAATTTATCTTTTAATTCTTGAAGATAAGCGTAGAATGGTACAATTTTATGAAGAAATTTAAATCATTAATTTTTCAACAAATAGACCATTTAACTGCTAAGTTTTGATATACGAATATTTACTTTTATATTATTGATTATTTTATTCTAAAATTATCAATTTCTGATGCGATTTAATATGATTCGTGCCAATTTTAAGTTTTTTAGAAAATTCATATTTTTTATTAAATTAAAATCACGCAACCTCGATGTTACAAAATAATAACAATTAATTTTATGTAATTAATTCTTATATTTTTGTTTTAGACTTACTGTTTTCATGGTAATAAATACACATTCGTAAACTTCACTATCACTGCATGATAGACTCGAAATAAAGTATTACCAAACTTTACCAATAAACTGTAAACAAATATGATAAATATACAAGCAAAATAACAAGTTAATGTTGAGATTCAATTCCTTCTCGTTCCTTCTTAAGCATAAAATGAATTTGAAAATTTTTAACATAAACTTTAATATCCTTATCAGGATGTTGATTTTATATGTCGTCTTTATGACAGGTGAAGATGTTATGAATATATTTCTTAAATTATGTATATAAAAAAATATTGTAGGGTAATATCAAATTAAATTAAAAATAATTTATTATTTTTTGTTTTTTTTGTACCAGAATCATCCCTGCAATGAAAGAAGAAAAAAATTTGTTTTGTTTTACATAGCAGACTAAATGTATTATGATAACATACAACGTCTCTTTGTGAGTTCATATTTATAATATTGATTTTTATAAATGAATTAATGAAAAAATATTTGTTTGATATTTGACTAAATGTCATATTGTATAATTTACTTAATTCTTAACAGTCGGGCCCCTTGCCGCATCTTTATCGGTCGGGGGTGAGGTGGTGGTGTTCGACGCCCCCTCCCCTATTATCTGAGCCACTATTAGAGCTAGAGGTCTTAAAATTTCTGTGTATGTCCCCTGTTTGATAATAAATTTCCGACTATAAGTGAGTCAAAGTAAATTTTCGCTTTCTTCATCCTTTTATTTAACAACCTTTGTTTTTAGGTCCTTTTTTACTTAAATATTACTAACGGCTGCCTTTATTTTATTTTTTATTAATATTTTTATTTTCTAATGAGAGCTACAATTGAATTTTCATCAGAGCATATTTAAATAAATTTGTATCTACAAATAACTTTCTTCTTTAATTATAGTTAAGTAGTTAAGTGCTGCTACTCTATAATTACAATCTTCTTTAAAAGGACTGTTAATGTTTATGATAATTCATATTAGATTTCAGCAATGTGAAGCTGCTTTGTTTAGGAGTGAGGGGGTGTTTGAGCTAATACTATTCAGAATCAAATCTTTAGTGGTGAAGCTACTCTATAATTCACTTTTTCTGTGTGTTAGTTAGTCCGTAACACTAAGGGGAAAATGTAATTTTCTTAGGTCTTATTGGAGACAGCTGAAATATTCAGTGAAGATTCTTTTGACATTTATTCTTTACAATGCCTTTTTGTCTGTCTGTTGGTCATGCTTCAAAAGACATATTACATATTCTCTCCTCTAATTTGTATTTGTTAAGAAAACTTAACATCTGCTCTCACTTTGTCCATTTGACCATTACAAGATTTTTTGTGCTTTGCTACTAATGGTTGTTGTCATAAATGTTTTATTTTGACAATGATCAAAGTATAACCCAATAAATTTTAGCATGTTAGTTTGTTTTGAAATTTTTGCAAGGGGGTACTTTCATGAATAAAAATATATCACAAATTCAGTTTGTCAAAAATATTAATAAGAAGAATGTTCATAAAAAAATAATACTAAAATTTTTGTTCTGATCCCACAATATAAGTTTCAAGTTAGTGTGAAACTGCATTTTGATACTCCGTGCATCATTTTACCCACAAACCTGTCGCATAACTCTTTTTTTAATTTGAATCCCAAAAAAGCTTGGGTGTCTTTGATTTTTATCCTTATATAACAGTAACATGATGTCTATTTATCTATTTGTCTCAAAGGATCTCGCTAACTGCTAGACAGATATGGTTTTTCTTTACATTAAAGCTTTTTATACATATGTCCTGGCCATGTTTATAACTATTTTGGGAAAGGGTACCTCCACAATATAAAAATTGCTCCTAACAAAAAATAACCCTCTAAAATTTTTGAAAAACTATGATCTTAAGTGTAGTTGCGACTCTCCACCCCCCCCCCCCTCCCTCCCCTTCCTATCCCCAAGTGTCCCTAGAGGATTTAAGGGTACGTAGCCGCTAGTCCTTATATGGAAATAACGGGATGTATGTATATCTGTCTCTAGCAAAGGAACTCGTTATCCGCTGAACAGATGTGGTCCTTATTTTTTTTTGTAAAACTTAAATTAAAAAATAGAGGGGATTAAATTCTAGTGCCCATAATGATTGCTGGGGGCGTAGCGTTTTTAGCATGGCAAGCATCGTTTTAGAATTAAAAAGAAAATAAATGTTTCAGTTAATAACAACCCAACAAATAATGTCTATAGCAATTTGATCAGCTGATTGGTTTTAATACTAGATGTTTTTTTAAGTAGCGCAGCTACTCTAAATCTAGGAAATAAATCTAATTTTGCTTAGAATTTACTTTTAGGTGTTTTAAACGTTGTAAATTGAAGATTTTATTTTGATAATTAACATTTTACAACAATACCCTCTATAAACTGTGAGGAAGTTTGATAAAATTACGTTTATTTTGCAAGCTTTTTTGAAAATACTTCATTATTTTTATAATTCTGACGAAATAGAATTTCTGTTTAAGTAAATAACATGGCCACAAAAAGGTTTAAGCAGTTATTGAAATATTTTATTACCATTCTTGCTAATTAAATAGTCGTTAACTATGTTTAATTTGCATTTTTTTAAAAGACAAGAAAAATATTCTACTTAAATGCTACTTTTATGAAGTTATCTTAAACCTTTTCCAAAAGTTTGTTTTATAAAAATATTTTATTTTCCATTGATTTTATTGATTATATAGGTTAAAAATATCAAAAGTATTTTTTAAAGGCTATAGATTAATTTTGATTAATTCCGATTTTTAATTTTTTTAATTTTTTTCAAATCTGAAAGAATATGCCTGTCTTTTTAAAGAATAGATTATATAAAAAACTAAATTAAACATATTCAGGCTATCAAAAAGTTAAATATATTTTTTTTTTACTATTAAATCGCTAATTTTTAAAATCATTAGATTTTAAGCTTATTTTGCATGGAAACACACTTTTTCAGTCATTTCTTCTCAACAATGGATCTTAAATGATTATTACTGAAAACTTTTATGAAAATGTTATTAACCAAAACTCCAAATAAAGGAAATAATTGCCGTTTGCGAAAATGTGTGCAAAAAGTTGCCAATATCTCGTTAGAAGGGACTTAATGGATTTTAATTTTTACTGCTTACGACTTAGTGGACTATAAACTATTAGAAAAGTATCACTTCAAGGTGGAATTTTAAGGGTCAACTTTTTTTCTTTTAAAATTCGCAGTGCTATGTTGGTCATTCGGAGGGCTTCGAGATAAGATTTCGAGAACGGCTAGGCATTGCGTTCTGAAACAGTATTATATTCTGTTCCATTCTGAGCACATGTCATAGCAGTATAGTATTATATTCTGTTCCATTCTGAGCACATGTCCTAGCAGTATAGTATTATATTCTGTTCCATTCTGAGCACATGTCATAGCAGTATAGTATTATATTCTGTTCCATTCTGAGCACACGTCCTAGCAGTATAGTATTATATTCTGTTCCATTCTGAGCACATGTCCTAGCAGTATAGTATTATATTCTGTTCCATTCTGAGCACATGTCCTATCAGTATAGTATTATATTCTGTTCCATTCTGAGCACAAGTCCTAGCAGTATAGTATTATATTCTGTTCCATTCTGAGCACATGTCCTAGCAGTATAGTATTATATTCTGTTCCATTCTGAGCACATGTCCTAGCAGTATAGTATTATATTCTGTTCCATTCTGAGCACATGTCCTAGCATTATAGTATTATATTCTGAGCACATGTCCTAGCAGTATAGTATTTTATTCTGTTCCATTCTGAGCACATGTCCTAGCAGTATAGTATTATATTCTGAGCACATGTCCTAGCAGTATAGTATTATATTGTAAAAATTAAAAAAAATCTTGCCTGATGTTCTTTCTCAGAAACCGAGAAGTTGATAATGTGGCCCTTCTATCCACAAAAAAAAACTATTTAGCAACTTCCTTTAATAGCTAACACCTACATGGATATTTAGATTTATTATTACGATTTGTATAAAACAATTTTCACATGCAATATCCACTATTAAAAATTATTAAGAATATAAGAATAATTATCGGCCTACGAGGGCAGGGAGTTGAATGGATAGAAACCTTTTTAAAAATTAATTCTCTTATCCCTTGCGTTAAAAAAATACCAATTACAAAGTACAGCTTTAGTGCTGTACAGAGGCGTCGTATGGCGCGCGAAAATTGTTTGGGGGGGGGGGGGTAAATACCACCTCCTAAATGGTTGGGGGTGACTACGGCATCCCCAGGGTAGAGGTCAATTTTAAATGGGGGTGGTAATCCCTACTTTACCCCCCCCCCCCTTTTGACGTCTAAGGTGCTGTACATATCTTTTAGTTGATTTTAGCGACCAAAAAATGTTGACTATTAAAATGCTTACTCAACTAAATCTTTTTACAATATGCTGCTGAATAATTACATTTTTTGTGGAGAAAAGAAAAATAGATTTTAGAGGATTTTTTCAAAAATGGCCATGTAACTGTGTTTTTCCACAAATAAATTTAACTAAATAATGGGTAGTTTGGATTATCATAATTGGGATAATACATCCGTTTTGTCATTTAGGTACAGAGCAATAATTGTTTAGAACAAAATAATCAAAAAAAAAGAAATAATGTATATAATTTGGTCAAATTTAGATTTTGATATGATCCTGCAGGTCATGATCCTCCAGGATTCCAGCAAACTTTACCTGTGATAGTTAGGTTTTGCTGAGAACCCGATCATTAAGGATATATCAAAAGGTATTAAGACTGACTTTAAAATGATACAGATTAAAAAGTTTTATTTTAAAATCTTTAAAATTACATATAATGTATAATCATAAGACAGAATTAGACATTAAAATCATAATGTATCTGTCTACTTTAATTTATGGCACCAATAAAAATTATGAAAATTACATTATACCACCCACTAAAAGTATATATGTAAAACAGTAAATGATTTATCAGTGTTGATAGCAAAAATTTAAAATTAATCGTATGTGTTCTTATAATTAACAAGCAAATATAAGAGTTACAGATCTAGCTAAATTGGTACGTGAATAATTAAATTTAGAAAAAATATAGATCTTTCAAGCTACTTTATTAATAAAACTCAATAGCTGGGCTTGGCAGCCGCGCATAATCCTTAAAATTAAATCTGTTTATGTGCTTAAAGTTCTACGGATGGATTGCCATTCTAGGAATAGGTTTATTCGTCAAGTTATTTTTTCATACCTCGATTTTTCTTTCTAGATTTTTAAAATTTGTTAACACATATGCATATTTCTTTGTTTCCTATTTTGTTATCACACCTACAAATGGCACAAATATGTTATTTCCAAGGAAGTATGCGGTGCCTTTGTGGTAGAACGGCTAAGCTTTACGGTCAACTAGTACATTTCAGGTCAACCACGCCCCATCATAAAACCTTCCCGACGGCGACCTTACCCCTACCCATTTTCGGTATCCTTGGAGTTTTAATTGTCTTATCCTGTCATAGACGTCCAAGGGGGGGGGTAAAGGGGTGATTAATCCCCCCCCCCAAATAAAAAAGCTTGGACGCCCCTGTATCTTGTCCTTACTTTTATGGAATTTTTTTTGATGGAAAATCTACAAAAATTACTTAACAATATTGTATAAAATCTTCTCTTCGATAACAGAATATCTGCCGCTTTTTCTCAAATTGCATTGTCGAGAAAAAAACCCTACCCCCTTGTTTGAAAATAAAAAAGGGGGAGGGTGATTTTACGTTTGTTTGTTTATTAATGAAGGTCAGGTTAGGTTATATTATATTGAGTACTGGTTTAGACAAAGGAATAGTTATTTCTCGCATCGAATTATATACAGCTTTCCGCGAATATAAAATGTACAATTACAAGATTAAAACCAGTTTTTTTAGCCCCAAGGGGTCGATGGCCCGAGCTAACAAGACTGGTATTAATTTTCTGCTTTTTTAGCCCCGAGATGCCGGAGGAACGGGCTAAAAAATCTGGTTTTAATCTTTTTATTGTACACTTTTATATGCGTAGAAAACTAGATATAATACGGTGTTAGACATAATTTTTTAGGATGTTAGTAAAAATAATCAACTTTCAATTATTTTATTAGAATAAAAGTGAAAGAGGTTTAAGTGTTAAATAGATACTCAGAGGGAAAGCACCGAAATTTGCTTGTTTATCCAATTTGTACATAACTGTAAAAATACATAACATCATTATGTTGTTGTTTGTTTTTCTACAATTTTCAGGGTTATAACATATATAAGACATCTAACAAGGATGACAACATCCATAAACCTTAACAAAATTGTAAGTAAATTTGTTGCAAAACAACTTAAATAAATGATATTGCTTAAGGACATACTTACATTTTAGGACTTGATTATAGAGATACTTCGCTTATAACATTGTACTTTGTGGAAATAGGAATCAATATTTCAAAAATCAGATCAATCGGATAATTTTGTCACATAATAATAGTAGTGCAGCGCTAAAAACATTATATTTATTAGCAACATGAAAAAGTGTATATTAGATAAATAAGATGATTAGTTTTAACAAAAAAACACATCATCAGACTTATTTATTAAGAATAAATTATCGTAAACTTGGCATTAATATGTGTCTGTTCATATGTTAATATAATTATATTTAGTGGCGTGCAAAGAGGGTTCAGGGTGTGTATCCACCCACAAGATATCAGAAGGAAAGCAAAGCATGGCCAGTATTAAAATGCCTGTATGTCCATTTGTTTATCAAATGATAATGCACTTTGATCAGAGAGGGAGGGAACATTAGGAAGTTTATTACACTAGTCGCCAAAGTTTTATAATAAAGTATTTTTATTTTTATTCGTTGCCTCAGCAACTTTGAGGACTTCTAGTGAATTCTGATTTGTTGGGTCATTAAGGTGTAATCTACAGATGTACGGTAATTTTGTGTATCATCATTAGGCATGTTCATAAATTTATTGGCCATTGTCTTATCCCTTTAGTTCCCTGCACTTGATATTGGTAAACAGGTTGACACTTTTACCATCATAATTCCAAGGCCTACTGCTTCAGAGATTTGATAGTGTAAGATATATTTTTGTTTTATTGACATAGCTTTTCATAGTATTAATTCTTTACTGTTAGCTTTTGACAGCTTTTTATGGCAACATTACCTATAGATAATAAATAATTCATAATTTCATTCTAACACATTTTTTTTCAAGTGTCATTTTTATGAAAGGTGACAACCCTCTTCAAAAAAAAACCTGAAACCTACTCTGAATCATTCCCTGAAAATTTAAGAAAAAACATTCAAGCCGTTTATGAGATATAACTGACTATGTAGACACACATTAAACACAAATCATTGCTTTAGTATATAGGTTACTAGGAGTACTTGCAAATTATGAATGGATTGATTACCGCACAAAAAATGCAAACAAATCGCCGCACCGTGTGACCGCTTTACTTTAACCTTCTTGAACATTTAGCATCCACCCCGGCCCCCCTTATAAGTTAGTCCCTTTCCGCAAAAAAATGTTCGTTTGTGATCCAAATGAAATATGAGAGAAACAACAATAAAAATGACACTTGTAATTCAAGTTTCATTCAAGTCTGTTTTATTTATTAAATTTGTGCTTTCTCACCAAGCATACAAGGAAATTCGGAAAGTGTCATGTGTGACATCATAAAAATACGTATAAAATGAAAGGATGAAGGAGAAGTGAGAAATTAACCCCTTAAAAAAGAGAGGGATTTAGATGTATTTTTATGACGTCACACATGACACTTTTGTATCTCTAGCATTCAAAGATCACCCTGTTAAATAATTGTGGTGTTATTATGTCAACATAAGTATGTAGTTATGATATAATTAGACAACTGATAATGATATGTTAGTATTAAAGCTATATTGTCCACATAAACCCTTGCAATTGCATATCGATAGAATGTCAACGATTTATAGGATACATTCAAATTGTTGAGCAAGTGCCTCATTTATTTAAGACAATGCTAAAAAATGCATATATAAAGTGATTTAGAAATATATGTATTGTTTAAGAAGAGTAAAAGCAAATTTAACCAGCTTATTGGCGGTTAAAAAGCGGGCGTCGAGCCCGTAAATAGTACTCAGCGTAGTAATGTAATAATGTACTATATATAATCTTGTTAATATAAATGTACAATCTATGTTGTTCATGTTTTTGGCATTTACAACATTTTTTAAGGCAAAGCTTTTCTACATTCTGTACTTAATGTATAGCTCTTATCAAGGACGTCAAAAAGGGGGGGGGTAAAGTGGTGATTACCCCCCCCCCCCATTTAAAATTTACCCCCAAGCATTTTACCCCCCCCCCCCCAAAGACAAATTAACCCCCCCCCCCTAAAAATTTTCCATCCCCCCCCCCCCCATAATAAAAAAGCTTGGACACCCCTGGCTCTTATCTTCAATTTAGGCATGATATAATTGTCCTATCGATGTCAAACGATGTTTCATATAGAAAGCATTGCCTATAATGATTATCTAATGATGATCCACTGTTTAGAATTGATTTAAAGACAATGTAGTAAGCATAGCATCTTTGGTACTTTTATTAAATCTAGATGTATAGTTCAAACTAGCACTTTTCAACCAGAAAATTTGATCGAGAATGTGAGGATGTACACCAATTTATTGTCCATTGTCTTATCCCTTAAGATCCCGGCTAGGGGAACATTAATACTGCAATTTCAAATTTATTGCTACTTTGTTATTTGTGCAACTAATAATGCTCGTTTGTCTTTTTTCTGATTTGTTGAGCTCCGCTTTCATTCATGTTGACTTCCTTGTTGTTATTTGATGGGGTTTACCTGTCACTTTGTATTAGTGACAACCAATATATCAAAGATACTTTTCCTGTAAAAACTTATAAGTACATGTGTAATGTGTATATTTTATATCAAATATCACGGAGGAAGGGGGCATTGGGCTGTAAATTACACTGATACCCCAAACTTTATAACCATATTCGTTCACTCAAAAAACTTTGGGTACTTATTCTCATAGGCTGTTTCCAAACTATAGTAATGTCCGATCGTTTCAGCCAATAATTTTAATACAAAGATGAGTAATCTTTTTTATCATCATTGGGGAAGTATATTAATTTATCTTTTTTTGTCTTATCCCTTAAGATCCCTGATATATATTTAGTATCGTATCTACTTTTAAACTAAGGTGCATTTATGTAAGATCAGGGAGGAGGGGATATTGGATGAAAGATTATACTAGTACCTACAGTTTTATGAACATGCTTTTTCATTAATTGATCAAAAACATCTGGTGGATCATGTTTCTTGTAGATGCAGCGCTTATCACATGTCCTTGTAGGTGCAACTATATCCCCCCTCCATTCCCTATAGAGATACTAATATGATTATAAATAGAAACAATTAAGATAAATTCGTTAGCTAAACATTTATTAGTAATGGTTTTGAATATATGCAAAAATATTATTAAATAATTACACATGATATTGAATAGCAATCTGGTTGCACAAATTGTAAAATGGATTATCATTATAGCGACCCCTCCACATGTATTCATCCAAATAACTCTGTAAGAAGGTTCTGGTTTAATTTGGTTTAAGATTAAGGAAGTTGTTTGGGGTTTTGAAGTTCTTTAGAAATGACTAAAAAGCTTATTTTTAATAAAAATATAACTAACATTGTCTGCCTATCCCCTTTTTTTTATCTCTCTTTAACATGTTACTTGTAGGTGCAGCAAAGTTAAACATGTTACTTGTAAGTGCAGCGCTGCATCTACAAGTAACATGATCCCATTTGGTACTTTAGTAAAATTATGATGGGTTGTTTCCAACTAGTAGTGTTCAATCCCTTCACAATGGATAATTTTGCATCACTTAATCGTCTATTGTCTTATCTCTTAAGATCGGGCTGATAAAGAAGCGCTTATTGTTTGAGCTCATGTCAAATCTTCAATTTTAAAGCTGGGATTACTTGTCCTCAAATTTCTGGTTGCGGATGTTATAAACTTCAGGGCTGTAATAATGTCAGGGAATTAACTTAAGGGATAAGACAATAGACGATAAATTGATTTACTTTCCTAACTATTAAAACAAAATTTCCCCTTTTGTTATTATTGTTTGAAAGCCGCTTTACAACTAGGTTCTGAAACGGTAACCTTAGCAACCACAAACTAAAATTTTTTAGATATGTCTTAAAAACTGTCTTTCGAATATCTTTATTGCTAATCCAAAATTATTATATTCTACAAAAAAAAATATTTCAAGGTTTAAAGTACCTCAACCCGTTAATTACACTTCATACTGCTATCCCAAAACATGACGCCATAACCTGTAATGTATAAATGACCCTTGACTATACGTACCCCTTTGAATTAGTTCAATGTCTCCGCCCATTACATCTGTTTATAGCATGCTTATGTTATTTTACATCGTTTGACACACCCCTTCTTTATGTTATCCTTTTTTTAAATAGAATTTTTTTTTAGTTTTATTAAAATAATTTTGAAATCCTTTTCAATTCTAGTATATAATTCTTATAAATAATTAAATTGTAATGATTAATACCTATTCTCTAACCATGTATATATGTTCAATGACTCCACCACTTTTCACTGGTTATTGCTTGCTTATGTTATTTGACAACCTCTGACACACTTTATTTTATCCATTTTAATAGGAAAAAATTGAGTTTTATTAATAGTTATTTATCGCATCGTATTATAAATAGCTTTCCATGGATATTAGAATTTATAATTATAAGATTAAAACCAGTTTTTTTAGGCTCAAGGTGCCTAAAGTATATATTAATGAATTTTAAACCTCCAATTAAAATCCATAGTGTCTACTACCCCCCCCTCGACATTTAAAATGTTATTGAATAAAAATCTCCGCCCTCTTTTTATGATTTTATGAGACAGTATAAATGTGGCGTTGACATTATAAACTTTTTCAGTCATTTCAAGTTTGTTTCATTGAAAACATATATTAATAGCTGAATCAAAATGGGTTTGATTCGTTTGGTTTTAAGAGTTTTGGTTGGGCTTGCTTTTCTTGGAGCAGTGATTTCAAAACCATCAAAACAGGTAAAATTTTAAGAAAAATATAAGTCTGGATACAACACCTTTTTTTTCAATTATAGTCAAGATATAATAATTGTAATATTATTAGCATTTAAATATCATAATTCAAATCTGGTCTATCGTTCAAAGACTTTTTGTTTAATTGGGCTTTTTTCACTTTGATATATCCGTAATAGTCATTTATCAAATCTAAAACCAGTTTTGTTATTCCTGAGGAGGCCGAAGACCTGAGCTGGCAAAACTGGCATTATTTTTATTAATTATTATTTTGATATTTGTAGAAAATTGTCTGTAATGCGATGCTTTACGTGAATTTCCTTTTTTAATATTTTAAAAGCCTATTATATCAAATCTAGTTTATTGTCCAACAAAACTACAGAATATCTTTCATGTAATAATTAAAAATTTTGGTTATTAAATAATAATTATGATTTTAATTTAGGTATTACGAGAAGACAAATTAGACCTATACAAAGCATCCCCATTTGAACTCAAACTCTATCGTGGACTTTCACATAAATTAGACAAACATTATGCCGAAAAATATGGAATTTCTGAAGATAAAAATGCTCCCCTGAAAAAAGGAAGAAAGAGTTATAAGAAAACGAAGAATTTGAGAGTGTTACGAGACACAGATGCTAGAACCGCTGGCAGGTTTAAAGTCAGAAGGGGAAATAATAAGTCTAAAAGAAGGGGAAATAATAAGTCTAAAAGAAAAGGCTAAATACATATTATAGATATCTAAATAATTTTGTTTATTATTCTATGTTTATTTTATTAATAAACCTTGTAAAAGAAAAGGCTGTGTTTAGTATTTTATTTGTAGCGCAGCCACTATATAATTTACCTTTTCTGTCCGTCCGTCAGTCTGTAACGATATGTGGGAAATGTGATTTCTCGGCCGCTATTAGCATATTAGCTAGTTAGCATTTTAAAAATTCTCACTTCCAAAGAGCTTCAAATAAATTTTGTTCGTTTGTCTGTCGGTACAGCCAGATATACATATATTTTTTAGGTTTCGTGATTTTCTATTCTATTTTATTAATTAGCCTATACAAATACTGTTGAATGTAAATTAAATAAATAAGTCATTATATACTTTCAATTTGAGAATGTTAGTTTGTCTGATTGTCTCATAATTTACATTATTTTAGTAAAATCATGTGTGTTTTATTTGTAATTGGGCGAGGAGAGAAAGTCGCTCAAGAATCAGCATGTGACGTCATAAAAATGAAGGATTATCCATCTCTTTTTTTGGGGTTTTCTTTCCCAATCCTCCTCTCCTTATCCCTCATTTTTATGACGTCAGAATTTTTTTGAGCGTCTTTCTCCGCTCACAGTGATACGACCTAAGTAGTTACGGAGAAGGCCGAGACACTTGTGTATAGCCATCAATAGGTAAAATCATTAATATCATTGGAGGGATTAAATATCATAAAAGAAACCTGAAAAATATAATTAAAGTATCAATAGGAAAGTCTTTATATTCGCCTAATATTCCAATTGTTTGATGGTCCATTATAAAAAGAATACTTATAGAATCAAGTATTAATGCGTTAATGCTACTTCATCAGGTATGTCTGTCTTTATGTCTGACTGTTTTTTTTTTCTTGACAACTGTTTATAATAAGGAACATGTAAAGGGGGAGGGATTAGGTAGGGTAATAATAGAGGTGGAGGGGAAGGCTAGTGGAAGTTAAGGAAGGTTAAAAATCTGCCCTCCTAATTAAAATCAAGCCAGTCTAGCATTACTGACAAACAGACAGACTACAACTTTAATCAGCCAGACCGTCCAATAGTCCCTCAATAAAAGATTTACAAGACCCCTGGTTTTGACTGTAATCTATGCTCCTACTCTACAATCAGAGTGTGTCCGTCCGTTAGTCCAAAGTCTGTCACTAAAATATAATTAAGAAAATATGTATCTGCACGTAGGCACCCTGGGGTTGATGCTAATCTATGCTCCTACTCTACAATTAGAGTATGTCCGTCCGTTAGTCCAAAGTCTGTCACTAAAAGATAATTAAGAAAATATGTTTCTGCCCGTGGGCACCCTGGTAATCTATGTGAAGAGAATAAGATGCATTAGATTTGCACAGATTCGCTTCCGTACAAAATTGCAAATAAGAAAACTTGCAATAACGCATTTGTTTTTAAACAAGGATGACAACACCCATAAAAGCGAAGCTTAACAAACCAGACAGACAAATGGTTATTGACAAATGTAAAGTAACAACGCATTCAATATTCAACAATAATTATTACAGACTTTTATTTTAAGACTTATACAGAAAATACAAATTATTAGTAATTAAAAAGTTTTTACTAAACTAAAATAAGATGTACAATATTGATAGTTTATTTTCTATTTATATATTTAAACTTCATTCAACAATTCTACCATTCTAGACATTGTCTGTAGTTAATTAGCCATTAGAAAAAAAGTTAACTCTTTTTCCCGCTGTTTCCAATGAACATTTAATTCTATTCTAGTGCTACAACTAACTACTTACATTAAAGGATTTCACTCAGGGATACAGGGAGAGGATAATGGAAATTAAACCGATGTTTTTTTCCCTCATTCAAAGCACTTATATCATTAATACTTATTCTACCCCATCCCCTCCCATTACACTGGATGAACAAACTGACCAATAAATGAGGTCCATATGAGCAAGCTAAATAGACAGCTTTCTGCGGATATTGAAATAAAAGATTAGAATATTAAAACCAGTTTTCTTATCCCTGAGGGGCCGAAGGCACGGACTAACAAAACTGGTACTAATATTAGAAATTGTTATTATCAATATTCGTGGCAAGTTTTCTGTAATACGAAGCTATACATTATTTTTTAGTATGGCTGTAAATCATTTCTAATCCATATTAATTGGTTTCGAAGCCAAGCCATTCAGGAACCTTTTTCCTATTTACCTATCCAAGTTAACAAGGAGTTCACCAATTTAATAGTTAAAGCAGAACTAGGGACAGTTTTTATTTTAAAAACTAAAAATACTGTAGAATCATAATACAAAGTAGAATGATGTCTGTCCGTCCGTCTGTCTGTCCGTCTGTCTCCAGGTAACAAAACTTTTGTTACAAAAGATGTAATTATACCTCTTGGGGCAAAGCCTCTAGAGGCTAGGGGCGAAGCCGCTAGTTTATATTAAAGAAAAGAGAAAAAAATTCATAAAAAAGATAAATATGAACTTTAATTGACCCAAATAAATTTCCTAGCAATGTTTTTCTGTGCTGCAGTTTACTGTTCCTTTTTGATAAAAAAAAGGGTTTTCCTTGTTGTTGCTGCGCTATTCATGTTAGTTTTTTCCCCTTCTTTTCCATTCTTTTTCTTTACTTAACCAGGGAACTTCATGGATAAGACAACGGAGATAATAATAATTATTTATCCTCAAATAATAGCAAAGAAATACCCCTCTTGGACCAACAAATGCGAGAACGTGTTTATAAAAGTTTGAGTACCTGTTTAATTTACAGTCTAATATCTCCAGTCCAATCCTCCCTGGCGTATGCCTCATTTATGGATTATTCCTAAATCTCATAACACTTTCTTACTACCCCTATTAAACCAATTTAATGAATTAAGATGTTATACTCTGTTTTGACTATTTAAACTGCCAAAATAATGTATATAGACTATATGCGCATATTTCATCACTGAAAATTATCTTCAATGACAGCCTAGAAAATCATATTTTACCCATGGTGTTACGGACTGAATGACGGACAGATCATAGAGTAGCTTTGCTCCAAATGAACAATATAATTTAATTTTATGATTTATTTACAAGTATCTTGATTACAATTTATAATATAATAAAATCTTCTTTTTTTTCATCTACATAGCACCAATATAAACATTCATCTAAAACTTAATATACACTATTTAAAACAAAATGATACAAGAATGATGATATCCAGAAGAAGCAAAGCTTTGTTATTCGCAATAGCAATGTTCGGACACTCCAAAAATTTATATTAGTTTATCCAATAATGAAATATTTAATATACACACCGAGAGGAAGGGAGGGGACATTGGACTGTTCCCAAAGTTTTATAAGCAGGCCCCTCTTTGGCTGACTAAAAAACTTTGGGTACCTTTATTGATCTTAATTGGTTGGTTCAAACTAAAAGTGGAACACAGTAATAGTGTCTGACTGATTATGACGTAACAAAAAAAAAATTAGCCAATGAGAGGCCGTTATTGACCAATGGTAAAATTTATAGTGGCCTCTCATTGGCTAATTTTTTTTGTTACGTCATAATCAGTCAGACACTATTACTGTGTTCCTAAAAGTGCCCAAACTTTATGACCAATAATTTTAATTAACAAAAAGAACACGTTTATAGAGGGTTTGCCTTAAGATTTCAGCCATTGTCTTATCTCTTTATGTCCCTGCATATTTATAAATATTTACAAAAATAAATTTAGTATTGCTGACATCAACTACTTTGCTAAAGTCAAACTGTATCTAAATAATCTTTGGATCTACTGCAGTTCACGGTAAAATATTGCTTGTAACGAATATTTTCAAAAATCTATGAATTTTAAAGGCTGCTAACTGCCAAATGGCTGAACGTACAGATCATTACCGCACACTGTTATAAGCGGCATAAGAAGGCCTACAAATAATCTGGAATAGCCATAAATCAATAATGCATAATTATCTCGCAGTGCAGAGAAATGCGCGAAAAAGACCTATTTTACGCGTTTTTTCTTCAGTGAAGCTTTCCCTGTGCATCATTGGATCTTGGCTATTCCAGATTATTTGTAGGCCTTCTTATGCCGCTTAAAATGGTGTGCGGGTATGATCTGTACATTCAGCCGTTTGGCAGCTAGCAGCCTTTAAAAATCATAGATTTTTGGCAATATTCGTTACCAGCAATATTTTACCGTGAACTGCAGTAGATCCTAATCTTTACTTAATACAAAAACTATCCAGTAATGGATATAATATGCCGGGATATTATGACAGAGTAAGTTTTGTCAACACAAAAGAACTCATTTATTGGCCATTTCGTGCCTCCAGTTGGAGGTGAGGAGATGTTGTAATTCATTGGATGAGGGGTGAATTCGGGGTATCTTTATATTAGCTGGAAATACCATTTTAATATAGTAGGCTAAAATCTGGTGCAATATCCAAGTAATTGTAAATCAATTATCCCGGTAAATAAAGATGCTTCTTTTTTACTAAAAAGAGCGTATTTTTTTATTATTAAATATAATTAGAACAAAAATACAATCTTCTTTGACTAACTTAACAGTTGACATAAAAAAATTAGCAAAAATCTACATTTTTAAAGTTATGAATTCATATTTAACATACATATAATATCTAAGAATAGAAATAATTATTATAAACCAAGTTACAAATAAGATTTAGTTTTAGGTATTATTCAAAAGAATGTTATTTTTACGTATAAAATAAACATGGCACTTTCCGTCATAGTGCCTATCGAGCACTGGAAACCCACTCCCCACCCCTTTATTTTTAAATAAATTCCAAATAAGGGGATTGCAGGATGTGGGGCTGCCCAGTACCTAATATTACCTAACCTTTCGTGACTTAAAGTAATAAACAAACAAAAAAGGAAAACTAACCCGCCCATTTATTTCAATTCATGCAATGGGGAGGGGTGATTCTGTGTTCGAATAGGCATTTGAGGGGGAATAACATTATACTTTCAGTGACCCATATATTTCTCATTTAAGTCTGAAGTAAAAAGTTTACTTTCATTAATTTACATTTAAAGTTTTAGTAGAAGATATATATTTTCCTGTAAGGATTGGCAGCTGCAACCTTACTCAGCGGGGCTTTCTTTTTTGAAACCCAAACAGTAGAGGCTCCTAACCGGCGGGGCTAAAGTAAATCCGTTGTGTGGGCTTAATTAGTTTGCCATGTAAGTATATAGGGCAATAATGTTTGTTATGTTTTTACTAAAATAAAGATTAAGGGTTTAATAAAGTTCGGTCAAACTTCTAGAGAAAAAAGTTATGCCACCAGTTTCTAAAGGTTTAAATGTTTTACCGTTAAAGAATGTTTTATCATATACTTATTTTGTTGTTTTTTTCCAGATGCGATTGATAATGAGTATTTTTTACTTGAAATATATTTCGGAATGATAAAGTAGACTTTTTTCCTTTTAAATTAAGTTAAGAAAGATTTATAACTGAATAGTTTTTTTCTAAAGATAGGTCTATCAGGGAGGAAGAGTCATTCAACTAATCATTCGTTGTCTTCTAAACTTTATTTCTAATCAAAAGAAGGGGTAGTTTTACCTGCTAATGATTGGGATGTATGTTTCTATTTCTGCTAGGGTTGGGTCCGGATATAGGATATTGAAACTATCCGGTTATCTGGCCAGATATCCGGTAATTTGCCGGGTATCCGGCGTTAGCCAGATATCCAGCCCAACCCTAATTTTTGCATCTCTTTTTATAACTTATTGAAGGGGCGAAGCATCTCTTACTACATAACATGTTGTATGGAGTGTCCAACAAGTATTATGTATAATCAGTGCACATCAGAACAAAGGATCTAAGACCATTCAAAACCACAGAAAAAAGCATCTTAAAATAGTTTCGTTTAAAAAGAAGCCTTAATATCCCCTTTTTGAAATCTAAAGATAAGAATCATGACAATAAAATTGAAAGATATCCTTCTATATAAAGAAGTATTTTTTTTTGTCTGTAACGAAGGATCTCGCCGAACCGATTTGATTCTCGTTTAAAGTGAAGCTTCTTATAGGAACTGATATGGTTTTCGATTATTTTATTTATAAAAATAAGTCTGGTTATGGTTTTAGGCTATTTTTGTTTCCTACTATATACATTAATTTCCCCCCCCCTAATTTTTAATTTTAGTTAAAAAGAAAAAAAATTGGGGGAGGAGGAATTTTTCATTTTTTGGGGGGTTAGGGGTGTCCCACTTCCCAAGAAAATACTTATAAACCTTCCCGGGACCTATGAGAAGCTACCCTGTTAGCGAGATCCTTCGGTACAAACAAACACACAGACATCCTGTTACTTCAGTATAAGGATAAGATTCAAAAAAAAAGTTTGTAATGTTGATTTGAATGTTAACTCTCTGTTACAAGTTAGAAGATTCCAAAGATAGGGACATGTCATGGCATGAAACAAGCAAATTGTCTACAGGGATATTTAGAAATAAGACAATTGGGAATTAATTCATATACAATTCAAATTATTATAAACAAAATTACCCAAACTGTAGATTTTAATAATTGGTGGGAAAAATAGAACATTGGAGGCTTGTATAACTTAATCAAAAAATGAAAGTCCCCAAAGTTTAAAGACCAAGATATAAGAGATAGTTTATAGAAAAACTTTGGGAGCAGGTATAAATCCCAATGTCCCTTCTCTCCCTAATAAAGTTCAGTTCAGCATTCCATCGGTGATGGTCACACATATTTTAGTGTCCACGTAAATCTACTTTCTTCCCCATCACCCCCCCAATATAGCTGAACGTGAATCACCCCCTTTCTTAACTTACCGCAAACCGCACCTAATTGTACTCACCGTACATTTACCTAGCTTGCCTGCCAGCACCATACATCGCAGGCCAATAGGATAACAGATACAGCCACGTGATACATAGAGCTGGATAACTATTGGCTATAGGTCCAGCCAACCATAGTGAACAATAAATCACGTGACAACTCCAGCCTGGTGATTGGTCAATTAAACAATAAGATCGAAAAATTGTGAACACGTGCACCAAGTGAACACGTGCACTAAGATAAAGTGCATTAGTTTAAATACTACCGATAAACACACAAGTGAATCTTACAAGCTACAGGCCAATTTTTGTATATTCTATTTTATAATTAAAGTGAAAATAAATTAAATTGACCATTTTTTTTTACATAATCTCAATTATCTTTCAGAACCAATCACCGAAATGGCGGAATCGGAGTCAAGTGACAAAATTAAGGACATAGTTTTCCAATATGCCAACCGCTCCAATGGCAATATTGGAGCCACAGTGCTCGTCAACATCTTATCGAAGATTATGAAAGGTGAAAACAACTTTAACACCTCAGACCAGCTCGATAGAATCAAGAAGATTGAAGATGACCTGGAATTGTTCAAGCAAGGAGGCGGAGACAATCAGGAGAAGATTCAAGCAATCCAGGACAGCATCGACAGCCTGAAGAGCTCAATCCAAAAGTCCGATTTAGCACTGAAGTCCAAGGTAGATGAAATGATTATCCACTACGACAATAGAGTGGAGAAATTAGAGCAACTCTCCACCCTACAGATTCTCCAGATCAATGAACGCGAACGGAGGGACCGATCTTTCTCGATCAAGGTACACAACTACGCAGACTATTCAACTTCTGGCCAGCCGCTAGTTCAACATATTTTTGATAAACTGCTGAAACCTTGCCTTATTGATGCTAACAAGCACGGAGAACTAGATGAAGTCCCTGATTCCTGGATGCAATGCATAGAATACGGCCACCCATTAGGCAATAACAGGGACACAACAGCTCCACGCAATTTCATAATCCGACTACGCTCAAGATACTACCTGGACGCGATACTGAAGCACAAGAGAGCTCATGTGGACGGTCTTAACAAGCAGAACCTCTCCACCAGCAAATCATATGCAGAGTCAGTCAAGTCTGGGAAGCTCTATCCATGCAGGATAGGTATAGATACCACTGCCCTTGACAGAGATGTACTGTCCTGGCTCTGCCGCCACAATGAGGTACACCGAGCATACCTGAGAGGCCAACGCATCGTATTCAGCCTCAGAAACAAACAACAACAATTTTTCACCGTTCAGAACCCATACGGTCGCACACTTAAGGAGCTTATCTCCCCGGTGATCGATGAGAAGAAGTGGATAAGATCCAAGAACAAACAGAGCCCTTTTGCACAGCCAGCCTACATTAACGGTCGTTCTAACGAAAGGCACCTGCTTGACATGCTGAACCCAACGAAACAGAACCCCCTGCTAATGGATGAGGAAGACGACCTAACTGAAGAAGTCATCATAGATGGAGTGACAAATATCGAGGATACAGACAACAGCAAGAAAGCAACGGCGGCTAATAAGAAGAGGAAGCATGCGTTCACACCGCTCAAACTGTTCGATGAAAACAACAGAAGCCCAGCCGTGAAACAGCTGAAATTCAACACTCCCCTTCAGAACAGATTTGGAATATTACCCCCAGAAATTACGCTGGATGCAGAGGACTCAATCATACGTCAGCTACCACAGGGTGGGCCATTGAAGCAAAGAATCAACGAGACGAAGGAGAAGATAAATGCGGACACGGCTAGCTTATCGGACAAGATGGTAGACAATGCTATGGTGAGTGAGATAGCTCTCACCCTCATCGAGAGTGAAATGTCCGACCTGAAGAAGAAAAAGGATTCGAGAGCTTCCTCTGCAGAGAATACTAGAAGCACCTCCAGGAATGTATCCCCGTCCAACGATACAGCGATCAATGACACCTCGACAGAGGCCATCGAAGACGAGGAACCGAAGAAGCAGCGGAAGCCGCGAACATGCCGCAGCTCACAGCAGACCACCGGTAACTGATTAACCACTCGCGGTTCACTAACAGTTGGAACTGCGATGCATTACCTGATTAACCACCCGCGGTTTTACTAACAGGTCACTTATACACCTGACTAACCACCCGCGGTTTATTAACAGGTCACATACATACCTGACTAACCACCCGCGGTTTATTAACAGGTTACTACTCATTAAACCACCCGCGGTTAAAAATAACAGCACCCGGCTATTTTATTATCATGCATTTAGTGCTAAGTTAAGTTAAAATAAATGCGGGTAAATTTTTATAACATTAGGCCACCCGCGGCAAGTCATATCCACCCGCGGATTAGTAATGCGGGTATTACAAATTATAAATCATAAACTATGGACACCAGGCCACCCGCGGCAAGTTTTGATCATGACAGCATCATGTCATATGAACACTAGGCCACCTGCGGCGAGTTAGGTCCACCTGCGGCCCATACAATCAAGCAGGTCCAATCGGCAAGTTTTTTACTTAAATATAACATAGTTTCTTTAGTAACTATAGTATTCAATAATGTATATCAATTAAATGTAACTCAGTAATATTTGTTCCATCTTTTTATTATGAACGGTCGGCATAATGAATATTAATATATATCGCATACTTTGCAAAAGTCTAGCTAACAAAAATGAGATTTTAATTTACATTAAGGGTGTTAATATCTACGTCTATAATATCTAGTTGCACTGGCACTTCTTTTGCCTCTAGCGAATTAAGAGCTAATTATTTACACTGTTTACATACACCCCAGCAAATAAGTAATATTTTTTCACGCTTTTCTTTTCTTTTCTTTTTAAAAATCGTACTACTTTTGTCCGGCATAATCAATTTATTTGATAGTATTTTACTAAATCACATAGTGATTACTTATCTTTATATAATCGAATAATTCTGGCCGACATAATTAATTATTGTATTGATTTGCATTTTGTTATCTTGCTAAATCGTATAATGTCTAAGTTTTAATTGTCATAAAAATATTTACTCGAACATATTTTTCTTTTTCTTTTTTGCTTAATTACGTAGTTCTTGAGATCCAGCAATAATCTAAATCTTTATAATCAAAACTGATATACTCCTTTTTGCAATACCTCTATTTGATATGATTTAAATTGTCTATGTTTATTTCTCTTTTACATATGATAATATCAACTATGACTGTATCCAATATATTAGGTACCTAAGCGGATAATTTAAAACTTTAAAAATATTTGATTGAAAGAGGGGAACACACTCAGCTCGGGGGGGGGGGGAGGGTAGAGTCCGAGGAGACTGAGATGCAATTTGACCATTTTACCAGACCCAGATTGGTTCCCTTGGGGGGGGGACCGGGGGCGGATGGGAGGGGGAGGGGGCGGACAAACTGTGAAACACGTTGGGTCGGCCACGGTGTCAATAATATTAAGGTGTGTAGCAAATTCGATATCGAAATAAGATTTAAGATATTACAACTTGATGGAGGATGAAATAGTAGATAATAATAACAATAATGATGATGATATTAATGTATTGAGAGAAACGGTTCGTGCCGAGGTTAGGGCCATTAATGTCGACGATAATGACGTAGCAAACATACATCAATTAATTGATAGGAGCATTCTTGAACTTAATGAAGACTTAAGATTAGATTTGAAATGTCAAGTTCTTTACGGCAACAATTACCTAGAATTTGTCGAGGATTTTAATTTACCTTCATGCGATTATTATAGCGAAGAATCTATTAAAGACTTTATAAATTCCACAAACACAAAATATTTGTCTACTTTTTCTATTAATATTCAGTCCATCTTGAGCAAGTATAACGACATTTCATTATTTATAGATAACTTAAACTCAGGGAAGTCTAAAGTAAATATTTTAGCAATGCAAGAAATATGGCACTCGGTAGACCTAACATTTAACGGATACCAATATTTTAAGAAAAATAGGACATTAGGAAGTGGAGGAGGAGTAGGATTCTTAATAAGTAAGGGCATAGCTGTTACAGTAATGAACGATGATGAATTTTTTAGAGACAGAATATATGAATGCATAACATTAAACATCACTATAAGTAATCAGAAATTTATATTACTCAATATTTACCGTCCCCCAAATACACCAGGCATAACTAGGAATGCAGCCATTAACGATTTTCTGGAAATACTCGAAGCACATTTAGACTTTTTGAGTAATAATAATATACCAATAATTATATTTTCGGATTTTAATGTAAACCTTTTTAAATTAAACCAACCTAATTCCGAAGCCAGTTCATTATTTAATAGCTTAATATCAAATGCATTTATCCCAACAATAAGTAAGGCCACTAGGGTAACAAATAATACCTTTTCATTAATTGATAATATAGCCTGCAAAGACATCATAGGAAAAGTAGATTTATGCGGAATCATACCAACCAATATTTCAGATCACTATATGTTAGTAAACTTAATTCAACTAAAAAATCCTCCAAAGAGTTCGCATAAATCTTCTTCTCACTCAAAAAGAACCTTCAATATCGAAAATCTAGAAAAATTTAGGACAGAGCTAGCGATTACGGACTGGAGAGAAGTGATGAATGAAAAGACAGACGTAGACAGAGCATACACAATATTTATTGAAAAATTTTTGAGTATTATGAATAAGAACATTCCTTTAAAAACAGTTAACAATAGAGAGCGCAACACACCGATAAACCAACATATGGACAAAGAGTTAAGAAAGTGTAGACTGAAAAAAAGACAACTATTTTTGGCAAGTAAAAATTCACTAGAAGACGCAGAAAGATATAGAAGTTATAGGAACAATTTCAACAGGGCTAATAGGAAGGCAAAAAAGTTACACTATAGAGAAAGAATACTCGATGCGGGTGGAAATTCTAAAAAACTTTGGGACGTATTAAAGGATACAATGGGGACCAGTAAGAAGGATACACGGATAGAATACATTGAAACTGAGGGCACTAAAATTTATAAGGACATTGAAATAGCAAACAAGTTTAATGAATACCTAGCGAATATTGGTCGTAATCTCACTCCACTGCTACCCAAAATTAATAGCAGCACTTTCCATAATTACCTACCTCCCCCGTCGGAAAATAGTTTTTTTATAAGACCAATAACCGAAAGGTTTTTATTAGAACTAATAGGAAACATGAAGCATAAAAAAAGCTCTGATGACAACGATGTCAGTATATATCTAGTCAACTTTGTAAGAATAACTATAATTAGACCACTTTTGCATATAATAAACCTTAGCTTTGAAACAGGCAAGATGCCTGATAAGCAAAAGGTCACAAGGACTATATTAATCCATAAGAGCGGACCATTTTTCTTACTCGATAACTATCGAGGTGTCTCATTAATAAATAGTTTTTCAAAAATTCAAGAAAAATGTGTATACATACAATTAATGGACTTTTTACAACAACAAAGATTCTTTAATAGATTACAGTATGGATTCCGACCAGGCAGGTCAACTTATCATGCCATTTTACATCTAGTCAATAAAATCACAACGTGTCTTGCATCTGGGAGAATCGCCATGGTGGTTCTTCTAGATGTAAGAAAATGTTTTGATATGTTAGATCGTAGTATTCTTTTAAAAAAACTGGAAAATCTGGGGGTTAGAGGACATGCACTAAAATGGTTCGAGAGCTACTTTAAGGACAGACGCCAAAAAGTTTTTTACAAAGGAATAAATTCAAATAATACGGTAACGATTGATTGGGGAGTTTTACAGGGGTCAATATTGGGCGTTTTGCTCTTCTTAATTTATATAAACGATATTAATGCATGCTCGGAAATACTATTAAGCTATTTATTTGCAGATGATAACTGTGCATTTTTAGAAAGCGATAACTTAACGAATCTTATTAATTTAGCGAACACAGAATTACCTAAATTATTAGCTTGGTACAGTAAGAATAAACTCCTCCTCCACCCGAAAAAAACTAAAATATTAATCTTTGGACTTCCCAGAAATGATCGTTTTTTAACTAATATAGACCTAGGTCTTTTGAATGAATTCCCGGTTTATTTTGATATGAATGATGAAGGGCAAAATTCCCCTGAAAAAATTACCAAATTAACATTAACCCCGAATGAAAATGAAAAATTTTGTAGACACCTTGGAATTTTAATTGATAATAAGCTGACTTATAAATATCACCTCGACAACTTAAGGATTAGGATAAGTAAAATTATATTCTCAATGAAAATGATGAAAAACTTATTACACAAACGCCATTTAATTTTAATATATAACGCATACTTGAAATCTTTATTAGACTATTGTTCCCCATTATTTGTAGGAATTCCAGAAAGTTATATTAAACCTATTATGAATCTACAAAAAAAGGCAGTAAGAATAATATGCAGAAAAGATAATAGGGCTCATACTAAGGATCTATTTATTGACTTGCAAATACTCCCTTTCAGGAAATTAATACTATATAATACTGCCAGATTCATGTACCTTTATAAAAACAAAAAGGTACCAGCAACTTTTGACAATACCTGGAAACTAAATAGAGAAATCAGAAATAGAGAGTTGAGGAACGATAACGATTATCATGTTCAATTTACAAACCGTTCTTATTTAAAAGCATTACCGCTCTACCGATTTCCAGTAATCTGGAACAATTTACCAGCTGAAATCAAATCCGTAGAGAACAAGAACGAATTTAATAGGAAAGTGTTCTTGCATTTACTATTAAGATAGGAAAATGGCAACGCAACTTTATCATATGTAATTCTTCATTTTAATTTTTAGTTGTAAATTGTAAAGTATAATTACATTGTTATGGGAAATTAACTGACATCATATAGATATGTGTGTACTTTTTCCTTAATTTAAATCAAATTTACACAGTGGTAATTGACGCAATCGTAATTACATCATATATTACACAGTTTAGTTAAACACTTAGACTTCAGTTCATAAATTACTAGCGGCAGCGACACTTTTATATAATTAAACTTAAAGTTGTTTATGCAAACACCTTATATTTTGTCGAATAGATTAAGCAACGCCAAAGTTTACTCAGCCGAATTAAATACTTATTAACAGCAAACAAAAAATTTTTTTCTCTTCTTTTTCAAACGAATAAGATTAATTAACTATAGAGCAGCTTTGGATATATCTATCTAACAAGTTAAGTTTATTTAAACTCTTAGGCCGCAGTTCATAAATTGCTAACGGCAGCGACACTTTTACCAATTAAAAGTTTTTTTTCTCTTTATGCAAACACTTTATATTTTTGTCAAACAGATTAAGCAAAGTCAAAGCTCACTCAGCCGATTTAAATACTTAATAATAGCAAACGAATTAGTATAATTATAGAGCAGCTTTGGATCTATCTATCCAACAAGTTAAGTTCAACAATTTCATCTAGTCGCAGACGTAAAAATCCATAATTTAATAATTAGTAAATCGAATTTCTCATGGTGCTAAAACACTTAATAACAGTGGACTAAGTATAATTATAGAATAGCTTTGGATCTATCTAACCAAAAAAAGACAAATATTTTGGATGACTAGTTTTTAGCCGAATGAATCTTTATTAATATCATTGTTTGTTTTATTATTATTTATATAGGAGTATTCAAATTAGTTTAATCATTCTGATACATAATAGGATGGTGAATATATATATTTATTTGCTTTAATATGTTAAATAAACTAATCCAGAATCTCGACACTTGGCTCGCGGCGCTCCTCGTGTTCTGACTCGGAATCCTCCTCGAAGGTGGGGCCGTCGGAATTCTCGGATTCAGCACGGGAGTCGGCGTCGTCTCCAGCGGCATCGTCTCCAGCTTCGCCAACGTCGGACCTTGCTCCGGCGGACCCAGCCTCTGACTCTGAATCCATGGACCAGTCATCATACTGGCCATCTAGGCCGGGCTCGCTGTCACTGATCTCAATGGTCGACTCGAGGTCCAGCACAATATCATACGCAGAGGTAGCCATTAAGACCGCCTCCTTGTAATCATTGCACTGAGCCTCGAGGACCGACAACTCATGCTGGTTGTCTTCACGCGAGCGGTCGACAGTGGGCATTGCATCGCCTAACATGCGGTGCAGCCGAATGCCCTCGTCGACAAGTCTGATCGACTCGCGGTTGGGAATCTCTTGCAGACCTGCGCGAAAAGCTAACCTGCATGCATCGCGGAAGCTAGTGCGCAGGCCCTTCCCAAAATAATACCAGTCAGCAATTTCACTTGAGTATACTATCGGCGGAGCTGGCAGATGTTCTGGAACCGCAAATGGAACGGGGCCGCCAACATCGGGTTCGGGAGAGGGAGCCAAGACTTCCTCTGCAGCGTCAATCAACAGTCGCAGGTTGCTATGATCAACCATAACGGAAAAACTTATTATTTAACTTATCGGCAGATTTAAAATTAGCGTAACTCGATGGTAAGCGTATGAACACCGGAAGAGCAATGATTAGATAACAAGAAAGTCGCAATTAAATAGAATTAATCATGTCACGTGACATGTCCCGGCAAGCCTTTACAAATAGGTCTAATTTACCCCCATTTTTCATATTAAATAATAATAAACAAAAACAGAAACCGGCCGGGTCAAAAATCAAATTGCGCAAAGGCAGCTTCCTCCCCCTATGTCGGTATTTTTTCTCCACCCCCTTTTATATTACCACCCGGGTCAACCATTTTTCAAGACGACACTTTCGGCTTCTTTGACCTCACTGACACCTCTAGTGAATATTAAGTCTTGTTGTCAAAGGGATAAAGGGGAAGGGATGCTAGGGACGGATTTCCCGGGAAGCTAGCAACAACAACAACGCATGCCTATAACATATGGGTCGTATGCTCGTCAAATACATTGTTGTATAAAAAACGAATGCGTGTGTTTTCGTTTATGTGTATGTTTTTTGTGTTTGTACGTATACAATAGCCTCACTGGCCACCCATAGCTCCTTAGCCTCCCCAATTTGCACGTTTCCTGCCCTACCCCAATACTAATATTAATATCATCATACTACCCAAAATATTCTAAATTCCTGGAAAGGTTAAATTGAAATTCAACGAATTTTCTACACATATTTTTTCAATTCTTCAAATATGTTTTACAAAATCTAGCCCAAGGTCAATTTTTTCCTCATTCTTTGATTTAGTCTCCACAAAAAACTTCAATATTCTAATAATTTTAAAAATGTCTTAACGATGCCTTGAATTCAGAGATCGAATCACCGCTACACAATTTACAATTTACAATTTTAATCAAATTAATTTTAGTTGACACTGTGGGTCATGACTCGGTCACTTCTACAATGACCGAGCCAAACTTAACCAACGATTTCACTAGGAACCCCGCCTCCAACCCCCCCCCCCCCCCCCGTCAACCCACCAAAGGGAAACCAACGGTCATATGGTCACACCGTGTTCTTTGACGCTTGGATCTGGTGCACGTCGCCTTTTTCAGGATAAGGACAGCACGGTGTGTGGACTAACCAAATGGCATGTCGGTCCTATGGACCATAATCACAGCAGTGATTGGTGTGATATTGACATATTATCACAACCACGACATCCCCTATAGGTAACCAGTAGATACATGATATATGGATGCAATTATACTTTAAATATAACTTATAAACTTAACTGTAAATTGTAATAGTACTCTTGTAAACGGATGGACTAACAACACGCACAGTGTTTTTACTCTATCCGTATAGCCGCACGGCTATTTTCCATTGTAATCATTGTATTCTTCTGTCTTTTCCGAAATAAATTATTATTATTATATTATTAATGATTAGTTTTTGGAATTTAGATAAATCAACGCGAAAATGTGGGGAAAAAATCAAAACTACTTACGAACTTCAAATTTGTATGTAAATAAAATTCAATTTTAATCAATGAATGTATATTGTGTCTGGGAAGGAGAGTAAATTGGTATCTTATTCGTTGGCTTAAAAACTTTAGTTACTTTAATTGTACTTTCATTGGCTGCTTCCAAACTAGTATTGTCAAAACTTTCCAACCAATCATTTAACACACAGATGGGGTAATTTTGATTATCATCGCTTATGATTTATATCAATTTATCGTCCATTGTCTTATCATTTAAGATATATTCTCTTATGATGCAAACTGCACACAAAGTTATGTCAACACTTAAACAATGGAAAGACCAAGAAAACAGCAAAATTGTTGTTATGATAGCATAAGTAACAAAGTAATTAAGGACTGTAAAGAAGAAACATTTTAGAGTATGAATGTGAAATTTTAATTTTAAGAAATAACTTTTTACTTTTTTTTCAGTGGCATCATGAAGGGAAAGAACATTGGAATATTAATCATTCTGGTTCCTAATTCTTTATTTTTAAGGCTCTAATATATAAGCCTTAAAAAATATGGGTAATTTTACTAAATCTTGTTTATACCATACAGACTGAATTTGTTAATCATCATTGGGTGCTTAAACCAATTCATTGACAATTATCTTGCGATTGACATGTTTTCTTTTATTTTAGAAAAAAATAAGCAGTAAAATAAAAAGACACAATTTAAAAAATCTAAACCTTTTGTAAACAAAAATCCAAACATAAATTTAATTTTCTTTTTTTTCACTTCTGCCCAAGGATTTTAAGGGATAAGGCAATGGCCAATAAATTTCAAATAGACAAAATTACCCCATCTGTAGATCAAAATTATTATCCCTGAAAATTATTGGTAGTGAATTGTTAGTAAAAATTCGAAAAAATTTAAGTCATCGAAAGAAAGAACGTGATCATAAATCGTTGGAAATGAATTCAATTTTCAGTGAAATATCCCCTCCATCTTGGAGCTCTGTTGGTTTGTGGAGCTAATAATTTCTAAACAAAGGATGTTAACATCTCAAGAGACAAATTTAGCCAACATCAGGGACACAGGGGGATAAAAATTAAGTCATTTTCTTGTATTCATTCGAATCCGGTGGATAGGAACCGGTTCTCATCAATACGAAAAACTACGTCTAGCATCGTATAATATCCAGCTTTCTACGAATATAGAAATGTACAATCATAAGATTAAAACTAGTTTTTTTAGCCCGTGCCTTCGGCACCTCGGGGCTAAAAACTGGTTTTAATCTTATAATTGTACATTGTATATCCGCGGAAAGCCGTTTATAATACGATGAAAGAAATAACTGTTAATCAATTTGAATTTTCCAATTTGTCTATGAAATAAGATTCAAAAGTGTTGATTATATTTATTTCATTCTAAAATGGAGGAGAAAAAAAGAACTAATGTAAAAACTAGAGTTGCCTATCTAAACCTGATTATAATCTCTATCAAGTTTTATGCTGTTATCATATTAACACAACACGTGTAAAGTCATAATGGTGAATATCATATTCTGATTTTAATGATTGACGTTCACGAAGTAAGCTTAAATATTAGGTAAGTTAGCTATTATTGATATTAAGCCCCCCAAAAAATATTATTTAATTACAATGTTTTCAGATTTACAGGGAGTGAGTGGTCATTTGATTTTTTACTTGTACCCAAAGTTATATGAGCATGATCTTTCATTCGTTGGCTCAAAACATTTGACATGAAAATAGTTGACTCATAAAAGGAAAAGAATCTCTTTATTGTGCCAAATGTATTGAAACCACAGGTCCATGCTTAAAATTTTAGATTTATTAAAAATCTTAAAAATATCTTTACCCCTGTGAAGTTAGTATTCGATGCACTTTTCATGTACAAACATTACAATAATATACTTTCCAGTATGGCTTCCAAACCGATTAATATCCGCTGAATTAGAACCGGTTCTCATCCGTACTGAAAAACCATGTATGGCGTCGTATAACAGAAATTTTCCACGAATATAAAATAAAGTTCTTAAAATCAATACTAACTTTGTTATCCAGGGCCTTTGGGCTATCAAAACTAGTTTTAATCTTATAATTTTTCATTTTCATATCCGCAGAAAGCTGTCTATAATAATATGTGATAAATAACTTTTAATCAAAATACTTCAATTACATAAACAACAATTTAAATAAATGAAGATTGGGTAAATATTGAGGATGACAATATCGTTCATAGATTTAGGAAGGTATTGTAAATAAATCACTGGATATGAAAAGAAGTTTGAAAGCCTACTATTATTATTATCCTATGATATAAAGTTGCAAAGTTTTTTGTCAGAAGCAAAAGATCTCAAAATATACTGGTCCAAATTGGATGAACTTTTCAGTGAATTTTTATAGATATCTTGTGGTAGTTTTATGCTATTTTATTAACATCCTTTACCCTCCCCTAAATAATATGGGCGTAGCCGCCAGTATTGAAAGAAGTCTATCTCATTAAAAGCAAAAGATATTGCTAATCACTGGAGATATTTGGTTTTACTGTTCAAGAAGACGTATTATACGTTCAGTAAAGAAGGAAGGTAGTTAATAATAAGTCTTTTTATCCAACTTTCTTTCTATCTTCTAAACTATCTGTCTATCTATCCAACTTTCTATCTTCTAAACTATCTGTCTATCTATCCAACTTTCTATCTTCTAAACTATCTGTCTATCTATCCAACTTTCTATCTTCTAAACTATCTGTCTATCTCTCCAACTTTCTATCTTCTAAACTATCTGTCTTTCTATCCAACTTTCTATCTTCTAAACTATCTGTCTATATATCCAACTTTCTATCTTCTAAACTATCTGTCTGTCTATCCAACTTTCTATCTTTTAAACTATCTGTCAATCTATCCAACTTTCTATCTATCTTCTAAACTATCTGTCTATCTATCCAACTTTCTATCTTCTAAACTATCTGTCTATCTCTCCAACTTTCTATCTTCTAAACTATCTGTCTATCTCTCCAACTTTCTATCTTCTAAACTATCTGTCTTTCTATCCAACTTTCTATCTTCTAAACTATCTGTCTATATATCCAACTTTCTATCTTCTAAACTATCTGTCTGTCTATCCAACTTTCTATCTTTTAAACTATCTGTCAATCTATCCAACTTTCTATCTATCTTCTAAACTATCTGTCTATCTATCCAACTTTCTATCTTCTAAACTATCTGTCTATCTATCCAACTTTCTATCTTCTAAACTATCTGTCTATCTATCCAACTTTCTATCTTCTAAACTATCTGTCTATCTCTCCAACTTTCTATCTTCTAAACTATCTGTCTTTCTATCCAACTTTCTATCTTCTAAACTATCTGTCTATATATCCAACTTTCTATCTTCTAAACTATCTGTCTGTCTATCCAACTTTCTATCTTTTAAACTATCTGTCAATCTATCCAACTTTCTATCTATCTTCTAAACTATCTGTCTATCTATCCAACTTTCTATCTTCTAAACTATCTGTCTATCTATCCAACTTTCTATCTTCTAAACTATCTGTCTATCTATCCAACTTTCTATCTTCTAAACTATCTGTCTATCTCTCCAACTTTCTATCTTCTAAACTATCTGTCTTTCTATCCAACTTTCTATCTTCTAAACTATCTGTCTATATATCCAACTTTCTATCTTCTAAACTATCTGTCTGTCTATCCAACTTTCTATCTTTTAAACTATCTGTCAATCTATCCAACTTTCTATCTATCTTCTAAACTATCTGTCTATCTATCCAACTTTCTATCTTCTAAACTATCTGTCTATCTATCCAACTTTCTATCTTCTAAACTATCTGTCTATCTATCCAACTTTCTATCTTCTAAACTATCTGTCTATCTCTCCAACTTTCTATCTTCTAAACTATCTGTCTTTCTATCCAACTTTCTATCTTCTAAACTATCTGTCTATATATCCAACTTTCTATCTTCTAAACTATCTGTCTGTCTATCCAACTTTCTATCTTTTAAACTATCTGTCAATCTATCCAACTTTCTATCTATCTTCTAAACTATCTGTCTATCTATCCAACTTTCTATCTTCTAAACTATCTGTCTATCTATCCAACTTTCTATCTTCTAAACTATCTGTCTATCTATCCAACTTTCTATCTTCTAAACTATCTGTCTATCTCTCCAACTTTCTATCTTCTAAACTATCTGTCTTTCTATCCAACTTTCTATCTTCTAAACTATCTGTCTATATATCCAACTTTCTATCTTCTAAACTATCTGTCTGTCTATCCAACTTTCTATCTTTTAAACTATCTGTCAATCTATCCAACTTTCTATCTATCTTCTAAACTATCTGTCTATCTATCCAACTTTCTATCTTCTAAACTATCTGTCTATCTATCCAACTTTCTATCTTCTAAACTATCTGTCTATCTATCCAACTTTCTATCTTCTAAACTATCTGTCTATCTCTCCAACTTTCTATCTTCTAAACTATCTGTCTTTCTATCCAACTTTCTATCTTCTAAACTATCTGTCTATATATCCAACTTTCTATCTTCTAAACTATCTGTCTGTCTATCCAACTTTCTATCTTTTAAACTATCTGTCAATCTATCCAACTTTCTATCTATCTTCTAAACTATCTGTCTATCTATCCAACTTTCTATCTTCTAAACTATCTGTCTATCTATCCAACTTTCTATCTTCTAAACTATCTGTCTATCTATCCACCTTTCTATCTTCTAAACTATCTGTCTATCTATCTTACTGCATTGTTCAATTTTATGGAGTAGAGAATATATAATAGAGAGTTGTTTTATGTTCTGGAATATGCAAATAAATTATTGGACCTCTGTCCATAAAATACAAAAAGACTTTTTAGAATAGATAAAATGAATAACTCTAATGTTCCCCTCAGAATTTTTTTTAAAATGTAAAAAGTTTTTTTTTAATATTGAAATTAATTTTAAAAACAAATAATTTAATTTTTGCTTACAAAATGTATACATTAAAGTACAAAAGGACAAGAAAGAAAAATCATACAATAAAGCTAAACATCTAGGTAATGTAATATCTTTTGAAACACATAAATTTTTAAAACTGCGCTGCGGGTAAAATAGTTTTATAACTCACAGCTTCGAAGGCCCAATATAAATTAAAAGACAATTTCCATGGAAAAAAATATGCATATACTTTTTTTTTATAAAGGAGAATGTTGCAGAGATCTAAAGGGATAAGGCATTGGCCTATAAACTGATGTACATCCCCAATGATGATACACAAAATGACCCCTTCTGTAGACTAAAATTAGTGGTTAAAATGTTTGAACACTCAACCTAAAAAATCATCCTATCAATATTTACAAAATCCCAAAGTTGTAAGCCAACGAATAAGAAAACGTTATTATAAAACTTTGGGGATTAGTAAGTCGTGTGTGTCTGTGCTTTTGTTTGTCGTAAAGTAAGATCTTGTAAACGGCTGGACCGATCGTTACCCAATTTTCAAGAAAACTGTCTATGGCAGAGTTTTGGCTATTTCATGAGGTTAAATCCTAGAAACCACTATGAAGAAATGAACCCGATAAAAAACCTCTTACAGTTTATATAATGATTCCACCTTATTCTTGTATTATAATGTTTATTTGAATGCTTTGGTTAAATGTTTCGAAGAAAATAAAATAAAATGATCCGATAACTTAAGTTTAATCTGTAGAATTATGCATGCAACTTATGATCTTTTAATCTACTACAAAAACTATTTTGCTGACAAAGTTTCTAGAAAAAGATGATTAGTCAATGCAAAATGTTTTCCTGAGCTTATGGTGCACATTTTTAGAAGCACAGCTTCTCTTTAATTCACTCTGCCTGTCTGTCCGCCCGTCTTTTAGTCCTTAACGCTGGGGGAGAATATATATTTTCTCGTCGGCTATTTAAGCGAGATTTTTTATTTTTTTTATGAATATATCCCTTCCAAACAGCATAAAATTTACTTGGTCCATCGATCCGTCATGCTATAAAAGACAATATATTTTTGAAAGGTCTCTTGATTTCATATCATTCTTCTTATCTTCTATTCTTAAGTCCTTATTTTTTCTTACGTTTTTGTGACCAATCATCATCTGTTCCATAATTTATTTTGTCAGTTTATTCATTCATTTTTTATATGTGCTTCGCTACATATATTGTCGACCTTGTTCATAAATCCTATTCTATCCAAGTATTTAGAAGAGATTTGGGTCAGGGATTTAAAGGTTATATAATGGCTGATATATTGATGTTCATCCCCAATAATTTTACCCCATCAGTAGATTACAATTTTTGGTTGAAACGTTTGGACACTCGACTTAATGAACAAACCAACCAAAATTCAATAACAATCACCAAAGTTGTTAAGCGAACGAATAAAAAAAACTTCATCATAAAACTTTGGGGACTAATATAATAAACAGCCCAATGTCCCCTCCCTCCTTGGATTTTAGTAGTATAGCTATCAAGTTCAATTGGACCTACATTTTTTTACAACCCTTTGCAAAAATGTTAAAGTTTATGTTTCCTAAAATTGGCAGAAAGATAATGTTGACTTCTTAGAAAACATTAAAATCTTAGTTTTTATCAGGGAGGAAGGGGACATTGGGTTGTAAATTACAAGAGAATAAAATTTATTTAAAAAGGTTCTTTAAAAAAACGTTGGATACCTTTATTAAATGTTGATTTTTTAACTTAAACTTCTGTTTTAAATCATTCCCACCAATTAGTTTAATCTACAAAAGGGGTGATTTTGTTTATCATCATTAAATTCCTTATTTAATAAAATCCTAAAATTCTTTTGCATACTTTATGGAATATTTTCTATAAAATTGTTTCATTAGAAACCCGAGAGAGGGTTTTGCTTGGTCCTTGTTCAAGTTTAAAATAGATTTTAAATAGATTATGCTGAAGATTTTCTTTCTTTTTAACATTCTTCTTACACACTGTCTCTCTGCATCATTTATTTTCAAAAAGGAGATAGATAGATAGATAGATAGAGAGAGAGAGAGAAAGAGAGAGAGAGAGAGAGAGAGAGAGAGAGAGAGAGAGAGAGAGAGAGAGAGAGAGAGAGAAAGAGAGAGAAAGAGAGAGAGAGAGAGAGAGAGAGAGAGAGAGAGAGAGAGAGAGAGAGAGAGATGATAGAACACAGTAATAGTGTCTGACTGATTATGACGTAACAAAAAAAATTAGCCAATGAGAGGCCACTATAAATTTTACCATTGGTCAATAACGGCCTCTCATTGGCTAATTTTTTTTTGTTACGTCATAATCAGTCAGACACTATTACTGTGTTCGAGATAATACCCAAAGTAATATAAACTAGGAATTCTTATTGATTAGCTTTAAAAATATTTATTGGTTTTAACATTGTTTTTTTCAATCTACAGTGTCAAAACTTTGACCATTAATTTATTTACAGAAGGGGTAATTATGTTTGTCATCATTGGGAATTTATATCAATTCATCGTCCATTTGCTTATACTATAAATTCCTGGCGATAACAGAGATTCAATGGAAATTTTAATGAGTTTGATATCATGCATTTCTTCAGTCTTAATAGTTCATGTAAAAAAAAAAGATTTTAAAGAAAGGATGGTTCTTGTGCAGTTCACGGTAAAATTTAATGAAATCGATTATTTTGTGAAAAATATTTTCCTTTCGAGTGTTTACTTCATGTTTGTCAAATTGTCATATTACTGTTACTGTATGAAAGCTGTATATATTGCATATAAAAATAAAACGTCATACAATAAAAATAACCAATGTTAGGACAATACAGACTAAATTACCAATGGCATGCCAGTAAACATTTTAATTGACCAATGGCAACCCAGTAAACATTTTATTTGAACAATGGTCGACCAGTAAACATTTTAATTTACCAATGGCAACCTCATAAACATTTTAATTGACCAATGGTAGGCCAGTAAGGCGTCCTTTTTTATAGGCACTATAAAAAGCATGAACTGTATGATATAAAGTGTTGGAATAAGAAACCTCTTACACTACAAAATTTTGCACCATCATAAAAAGTAATAGTTATGACTGTCATAGGCCCTCAGGCCTTCTCTGTATGCTTCACATCAGGTGAGACAATACATCTTTTAAAGTTAGGATTTTCAAGTACATAATGTTAATATATAAATTATGAATTTTATCATACTTTCAATCGTTTATGGTAAGTATAACACACATACTTACCAATTGAACGTTTGTGCATATTTGATAAATATTTACTATGATTTTAGAAGAAAGTTGGGAAGTTTTACATAGGTTCTGTGATTATTGTAAACTAATTTATAATTATGAAATTTTACTCTTTAGTTGGTTTTAGCCTAATTTATGTCTCCTACCTCCATATTCGAATGCATAGCAGCTAGTTTGTAAAAAAAAGCACATGACAAGCAGTAAGCTTAAGTTTTAATAATTAATTTAAGTTTGAATAAGTAAATTAATCTTAGAAATTATAGGGCAGCTTCTTATAGGTCCTAGGACGGTTTTTAACTATTTTGGGGGAGGGTACCTACTCCCACAAAAGAAATAACTTATAGAAACAAATGACCCCTAAAAAGTTTTTAACTTTTTCTTTTTAAAACTACAATTGAAAGGAGGGGTCGATCCCCATCCCCCCCCCCTTCAAGGGCCTTTAGAGGCCTCTAGGGGAGTAGCGGCTAGCCATAGAAAAAGTAAACAATTGATATTTCATAATCTTCACATATAAATATTCTGCAGAAGAAATCTTACAATTTATATAATTTTCTGAGCACTGCACATAATTCAGAATTTGAACAGAAACTTTTGGAAACAATTGAATAGAAATTTTATTTTCTTGGCAGATATAATCATATGCATAGGGTCAAGAACATTTATCTGAATAAGCAGGAATCTAAAGGGATAAGACAATGACCGATAAATGGATGTACATCCCAAATGATGACAAAATTAACCCTTCTGTAGAATACAATTAGTGGTTGAAACGTTTGAAAACTCAAGTTAATGAACCAACCAATCAAAATTCCTTAAAGTTGGTAATCCTGCCAAAAGAAAACAGTATTATAAAACTTTAGACCCATTGTCCCCTCCCACTCTGTGAATAAGAGTGCATAAAAATTTCTTTATTACTTTAAAATACTATGAAAGAAATGCAGTAGAAGCAGTTTTATTGCCTTCGATAAATGCCAAATGGTTGGGTGATATATCTTAAAAGATATAGATACTTATAGAAAGGAAAATACTTCATTTTTTTACCTTTTTTACACAAAGAGGGTGCTTAAAAATACACAACACTATAACAAAATAGGTATAAAGAAAACTTATAAGTTTTAAAAATAAAAATTGGAAATAAAATAGTGAATTTATTTTTGTCCAAAAATTATATGTTATTAATTATTTTCATAATATCTAAAAAGTGTTCCACAAGTTCATAAATTTGTAATTTGTAGTCCCATTCTGTTTTAGATAGATTTACAAATGGCCACACATTTATATTGCAATTCTGGCTATCATCTAACAAACATATAAACAAAATAGAAAATATTGAGTTGAAAAAATAACTAATTTAAAATTGTCTTTTCGAATATATATAATTTGTTTTTCTATAGTTCAAGTTATTTTTTTATGCATATTAACGCTTTTTCCGTTGCTTGGTTATGTAACATGCCTTTTATCAAAATGTTTTTTTTAATTGGCTAAATTAGATTTTTATTGCCTTAATGTTTTATATATTTGTCTACATTTTTAATAGATTAGCTGGTCAACAAGCCATTGAACAAAAAGATGTAGTAACAAGTCGACTAAGTTTAAGTGATTTTACTTTAGAAAATTTGACTTTTGTGTTCTTGGCAAAATGACTATCTACTTGACAGTTATATAAAATTTGAGAAAAGTTCAAAAATTTATTAACGTTTTTAGAGGCAAAAGAAGGAATGAAAAAACAAAAACAAAACATACATATTCATCAATTTGTATTTGTTGCCTTAATTGCTTAAAATTGTGTAAATAGTTGCCGAGCCCTACATCTTACCTAAAGATTTTATAACTGTAACATACAGGGATCTAAAGGGATAAGACAATGGTCGCTAAATTGATATAGATCCCCAATAATGATACACAAAATTATAACATCTGTAGATTGCAATTAGTGATTGGAACGTTTGGACACTCATCCTAAATAACCAAACAATCAATATTCATTGAAAGTCCCCAAGAATAAATAGCCAAGGAATAAGAAAACGTTATTATGAGACTTTGGGGACTAGAGTAATGAAAAGCCCAATGTCCCCTCCCTCCCTGGATGCTGTGAGTATTGGTGCAAAAAATGGGGACAAATTTTAAATTGATTTGACGGGGCTGATTATTTACGTCACAAGTGAGGGGAAAGAAAAGGGATGGAGGAAAGAAACCCCCTAGAAAAGAGATGAGAGTATGACGTCACACGCCAAAACAATTTGAAATTTGTCCCCATTTTTTGCACCAATACTCACAGCATCCCCTCCCTGCCTTTTACGAAATAAGATTTATGTAACATGAAATATACATCTGGATTTATATACCATTTCAATTTCAAATATCTAATTCAATTATATGGGTGTCGCTGTATACTTTCAATTTAAAATAAATATATATAATTTTGCAGATGTTAAATAGATTATAAAACAAAACAAAAAACATATTACATAAATTTTAATTTTTAAAACATTTTCGTTGTTTAAAATGATTTTAAAGGAGAATTGTTAAAAAAATATTTTTAAAAAAGAAGCCCTTTTAAAACTACTTTGGATGATGAAAAATGTACAGTTTTTTAAAAACAATTTTTTAAAGATTATAATTTTCCCCTATTCATTTGATTTTTCGAACATTGATTTCTATGACAAGTTAGAATATTTTAAGCGAAGCATCTCTATATTTTAACCTAGAAATGTAAGTATGTCTTTAAACAGAATCCCGTAGTTCAGAACCTCTCAATTTGCTAATGTTCGTTTGTCTCACCGTCTGATTTTAGAGCTTCGCTTTTGTGGATGGTGTCATCCTTGTTTTCTTGACATTTTAACTTAAATTGTTTTAAAAGGAGAGTTATTAGAAAAAAAGAATTGAAAATTCTAATTGCTGAAAACACTTCGTTATTTTATGATTGATTTAGCACAATTTTAATAATTTTTCCAGCATGGCTCTGAATCCAATTTAATTTAGCTGGATTAAAACCAGTATTGAGCCCTACCGAAAAAAACATTATCGCATCTTATTATAGAGTATTTTCAAATAATAATTTTAATCCCTGTCTTATTGTCTCTCAAGGCTAAAAATTATAAAATAATCTTGTAATTTATAAATTTAACTATCCTCGGAAAACTGTCTAAAATACGATGCAATAAGTAACTATTACGATTTAATGAGTAAAATACTTTTCTACTAATGCTTTAGATATGTTTTTACTTTTAAAAAAAAGAACAATATTAGAATTGTTAAATATTAACAGATTTATATAAAAATATTCATTCATCCCACAATTTCAATAAAGACAATGAAAAACTTTTAGTAGAATATAACAATTAATGGTTTTTGTAATGATTCAAGAATAGGCATTTATCGTATCGTATCTTTTAGCGGATAGTAAAAAAAATTGTAGATTAATTTCAGTTTTGTTAGAATAACAAAACTGGAATTGTTATTATCATTTTTATTCTATTATTCAAAGAAAATTGTTTGTAATACGATACGATTTATCATTTTTGAATACATTTATTATCTCAAAATAAGAAATAGATTGATAATTGTCCTATTCAAGTCAAAGTTTTTCAGAATCTTTTTAAGTTCATACAAAATAATAATTTTCATATATCTAAAAATCTACAATATTAAAGGGGATATTATTAATTTAATATTACCTTTTTCTACACCTTTATACTTATTGCATTGTCTCTCGTTTATAATAGCAGCGCATCTACTCTATAATTAAAAATCTCACACATTATTATTATGCAATGCTAATAGTTTAGTCCTATGTCTCACTAGCAGTTTTCTTTTGTGTGTGTCGTCACCTAGGGATGATTTAGCCAGCACCAAGTTTCCTGTGTACTGTGAGTGTTGTTGGGTTAGGCTTTGTGCATAGGGTTCCTGCAGGGATAATACCTTTTTTTGTGGGGACCTAGGCGTATTTTTACTACCCATGGAGGGAGGTGATATGGGGCTGTTTATTACTCTAGTCCCAAAAGTTTAATAATAACTATTTCTAATTAGTTGGATTAACACTTTTGCAGACTTTTATCAAAATTTGATTTGTTGGTTCATTACGTTGAGTGTTTACAAGTTTCAACCACTAATTGTTATCTACAGAAGGGTTAAGTTGGTGTATCAACATTGGGAATGTATTGTACAAAAATTTATCAAGCATTGTCCCTTGAGATCCCTGTTAACTACCCCAACTAAGGGAGGGAAGAGTCATTAGGCTGTAAATTATACTAGTTCCTTTTATTAAATTCTGATTTGAAGTGTCTTTTTCGCAATAACTTTAATCATTATTTAAATCACTTTGACATTAGCAGAGTATTTAATGAGATTTGTTAATCGATTTCTTTCTTTATAAATCAAATTTTTTGAATTGCTTTTTTTTTGTAAAAACTAAACATTTTAAAAAGTTTAATTGTTTGTTTTGTTTCTTCAAATATAAATCATTTTTTTCTTTGATCAATTCATATTAAAATGTACGATTGAGCTTAAACCCACGAATATCATAATTACCGAAGCTTTCGGTCACTTAAAATTGGTAGAAAACTTTAAATATTGAAAGCTTTCACAATGATATAAATGTAAAGGTGTTATAAAACTTTAGGGACCAGAATAATTAACAGTCCAATGTTTTCTCTCTCCCTGACATAATCTTATCTTATCTTGCCTGAGGTAAATCACTCAAAACTATCCCTCCCCCTTTTTTTCAATTTATTTTAAAAAAAAAGGGGGCGAAAGGATTCTGTCTTCGCGAGGCAATTTGAATGAAACCGCCATATAATCTAAATATTGAGTTTTATGGGGGTATTCACAATAGTATTTCAAGTAAGGTATTTCCGTTCCTGTTGTCTGCTAGCCTCTGGGACAGTGCCAGGCACTGGGGGAACCACTTTTATAAAGGTTGCTCCGCTACCCGTCTCTTTCCGACAGTTTGGGTTCTCCTAAAATATTGACATTCAATTATTTGAATAAAACAATAGAGGGGGAAGGACTGAATAACTGTATAAGGTAGGACTAAATAACAGATGAAAAATGTCCCCAACACTTGATCCAGATAGTTGTATAGGAAATACATCTATATTGATTTATCATTCAATTAACCAAGGACAGTTTAATCCATTAGCATAAAGGGCGTTTTTTGTTTGTTTAATATCTTATTATTATTATAATATATATTGTTATATTGCGTACTGGGTAGCCCCGCAGGGTTTAGACACCAGTTGGGGTTAGACATAGGGCAAAATCTATTTTTGAAAAAACAAAATATGATGAAGTAGTTAGAACACCAATTTTCACGTCTGAAGTAAAATAAATCCCAAAGACATATTACCCATGACCCCAAACCCCTCTGGAAAAAAATTAACGGGGTATAAGATTAAAAAAAAAATTATATCCTTGCAGACCATCCAACTAAGAATTGTAGAGTAGCTACACAAAAACAAACAAAAACTTACTGTTGCATTTTTGAAGAGGATATCACACCACTCGTTTTTCACGTAGAAAAAGATTCCAGCAACTTTAATGGACAAACTTTTCAATAGGACATCTTATACAAAAAAAACAAGGACAATATTATTGATAAGCAGCGCAGCAATACGAATTCAGTCAAAATTTAGAGTAGATAGAACTGCAATGAGAATGTAATTGCCCTTGGGATAAGGGACCACGATACTGGCAAGCATTTCTTTCAATTTGATTTTTCTATGTATAAAATGTTTAGGTATTTCAAGTTGATTTACGAACCTATTATAACTATTTTTGTGGAAAGTATCTATAACAATTCCTTTATTCCTGATTGCTATATTTACATACATTTTTATTCCAGGGAACTTAAGGGATGGAACAATTGACCCCCAATTTATAATAAACAAAATTGCCCTTCATATAGATTTTTAGTGGAAAGTTTTGATACTGTTACTTTATACAACACAATCAAATTCAATATCACCTCCCAAATTATTTTAGCTAACAAATATCAGATAGAATTCACTAACACCGGGGGATAGTATTATTAATTATTCATTGTCCCTTCCCTCCCTCCCTGATCCATTTCTCACTTTCTATCTTGGAAATTATTTGATTCACTTCAAATCCATAATTTTCCTAATCCAAATCCTTTCACCAACTTTGAATTAAATATTTTTCATGGAACTGTGAAGCCTTCATTCATGCTTCATTCAAAAACATGGACGATTTTGGCCAAAGATACTCATAACTCATACTTCCAAAAGGATGGATTTGAAATATTTTTTTTTGATATTTGCATTAATTTTTGCAAAACTAGCGTTGTCAAAATTTTTGTCACCAACAATCTATAATACAAAGTAGAACGATATCTGTCTGTCTATCTGTATGGTGTCTGTCTTTTTGTTTGTTTGTACTGAAAGATCTCGATAACCACTAAACAGATCGGGTTCTCCTTAACAGGGTAGCTTCTAATAGGTCCCGGGAATGTTTATATATATATATTATATCTATTTTGGGGGAGGGTATTAACACCCTCCCAAGGGAAATCGCCCCTAGAAAAAAATTCCCCCCCCCCAAAAAAAAATCAAAAATTTAACAAAGGGGTTTTGGGATTCAACTCCCCCCTCTTCTAGTGTCCCTAGAGGCCTCTAGGGGGTGAAGCCACTAATTTTGCCGGTGCCTATTTTGATTGGAGGTGTACAGTGTACAACAATTTATCGCCCAACGTCTTATTCCTTACGATTAAGGCTCAACACTTTAAAACCTTATTACAACTTTAAAATTATACTTTTTAATTTTTCATATCTTCCAACTACTTTTTTTTTCTTCCTTTCATGAAAAAAACATATTATGATTATAGAAGAGATTTGCAATAGAAATTATTTAAGCACATATTGGTTTGAAGGTGATAGAAATATAATTTTCTATACATACATACATTCAATAACTCTTAATATTTCATGAAAAGGAATGGGGATTAAATTCTATTGATTGTGAATATGAAAAATATTTTATTTGAGTATATAAAGTCACGGGTTAAATGGTTTAAAATAAGGTTATCTTATCTGTCCGTTGATATCTCGCTAATTACCTATTAGTTCTTCTTCGTCAAAGCTTAAAAAATCTTGGGATGTTTAAGGCTACTTTTTCTTCTAAATAAAGGTTAATTTAGGAAATTTTAGCAGTACGTTGAATGCAGAGCCTCTTGATGCGAAGGGCGAAACCACTATTTTGTTAGTAGCAAACAAAATGTAACTTTTTTAGGTTTTATGAATTTTTACAAAAAGCCTTCAGTGATATACCCTTAAAACCAAAAAATAGCCTAAAACCTGACCTGTATAAATACACTATAATATAGGACTGACGGATACGTTTCTACAGGCAATTTAAAGAGGGAGGGGGAGGCAGCCCTAACTTTCAATTTTTGGTTTTAAAAGATTTTTTCTGGGTAGATGTGTTTGGAGGAAGTATTTCTCTTAGGAGGGCAAAAAAAAACCATAATGGTCAAATGGTTATCGAGATAATTTACAGAGACATTCTGTTACTTCATAATGTACTAGGGGCTACGCCCCTAGCCTCTAGGGGTTTTGCCCTAAGAGATGATAAAAAAAAGTTAAGGTGAAATCTTCTACAAAAAAAAGAACCAAAGATATCTCATACAAAAAACAATTAAAAATTAAAAATGGGGAAGGGATTTTTGTTTTGGGGGGGTTGGAGGTGTCCAACCTCCCAAGAAAATAGCCTAAAACCACCACAGGACCAGTATGTATATTCCCTGAGGAGTAAAATCTGATCGGTTCAATACTTATCGAGATCTTAAGCTTCAGACGGATGGACGGACGGACGGACAGATAGACGGACAGACATCAAGCTACTTTGTATTATAGATGATTTAATTATGCATAATCTCAAATAATAATTATTAATTACAATATAATGTGGATCTATTTAAAACTTGTAAATTAAATCAAAATAATTTAATTTGATGAAAGAGGAATGAAATTGTAGTAAATGAAGTTAATATCACCAAAGTTAAATAGATCTTATTCAAAATTACAATTCTGTAATTTGATAAACTCAATTATAAAGTTATTATAATTTTTTAATGAAACTTGAAATATATTCAAGATTGAAATATCTTAAAGAATATATATTTATAAATAGAAAAATAAAGATTAAGGAATTAAAACTATATTAATTCTATTTTGAAGTCTGCTAAGGCTTGATTTTATGAAAAACTGTTAGCTTCAACCATGGATCTTAAGGGATAAGCGTCTCGGTATTTGTGGACCCAGCTATCTAACCGTAAATGAAATCTTACTAAACATTTATTAATTCCAAACTTAGTTTGGTGATTCGTATAACATTAGGTACTATTTAGAAAGCGTAGCAACCTTATATCGTTACCAGAATATCCGTAAATTCTCCGCTCCGTTTTAATTCCTTTTTATTTGGACAGATTATATAACTTGGGTAGTAAATCTATTATAAAAGTATTTTTCCTAAGAAAATATACATGATTGTAATAAATCTATTATGAAAGGTATTGAAAAGTATTTTTCCTAAGAAAATATACATAATTGTAATAAATCTATTATGAAAAGTATTTTTCCTAAGAAAATATACATAATTGTAATAAATCTATTATGAAAAGTATTGAAAAGTATTTTTCCTAAGAAAATGTACATAATTGTAATAAATCTATTATAAAAAGTATTGAAAAGTATTTTTCCTAAGAAAATATACATAATTGTAATAAATCTATTATAAAAAGTATTGAAAAGTATTTTTCCTAAGAAAATATACATAATTGTAATAAATCTATTATGAAAAGTATTGAAAAGTATTTTTCCTAAGAAAATATACATAATTGTAATAAATCTATTATGAAAAGTATTAAAAAGTATTTTTCCTAAGAAAATATACATAATTATAATAAATCTATTATAAAAAGTATTGAAAAGTATTTTTCCTAAGAAAATATACATAATTGTAATAAATCTATTATGAAAAGTATTAAAAAGTATTTTTTCTAAGAAAATATACATAATTGTAATAAATCTATTATGAAAAGTATTGAAAAGTATTTTTCCTAAGAAAATATACATAATTGTAATAAATCTATTATGAAAAGTATTAAAAAGTATTTTTCCTAAGAAAATATACATAATTATAATAAATCTATTATGAAAAGTATTGAAAAGTATTTTTCCTAAGAAAATATACATAATTGTAATAAATCTATTATGAAAAGTATTGAAAAGTTTTTTTCCTAAGAAAATATACATAATTGTAATAAATCTATTATGAAAAGTATTGAAAAGTATTTTTCCTAAGAAAATATACATAGTTGTAATAAATCTATTATGAAAAGTATTGAAAAGTATTTTTCCTAAGAAAATATACATAATTGTAATAAATCTATTATAAAATGAATTGAAAAGTATTTTTCCTAAGAAAATATACATAATTGTAATAAATCTATTATAAAAAGTATTGAAAAGTATTTTTCCTAAGAAAATATACATAATTGTAATAAATCTATTATGAAAAGTATTTTCCTAAGAAAATATACATAATTATAATAAATTTATTATGAAAAGTATTGAAAAGTATTTTTCCTAAGAAAATATACATAATTGTAATAAATCTATTATGAAAAGTATTTTCCTAAGAAAATATACATAATTATAATAAATTTATTATGAAAAGTATTGAAAAGTATTTTTCCTAAGAAAATATACATAATTGTAATAAATCTATTATGAATATATTGAAAAGTATTTTTCCTAAGAAAATATACATAATTGTAATAAATCTATTATAAAATGAATTGAAAAGTATTTTTCCTAAGAAAATATACATAATTGTAATAAATCCAACAATTATCATTCCACTGTCAATATTCATCTTTTCTAACTTAGGGATCCTGAACATTTTATTAGTAATTTGTCAAATTATTTTAGCTTAAAGCAATGATATTTTATAATTCACCTTGTCTGTCCGTCCGTCTTGTATTCAACTGATGTGTCTGTTGGTAACGGTACAATTTCTGCTCTGTAACTAACTTTTATCTTATGGCCACTTATTTAAACGTTTAGTCTGTCCAAGCTATTTAGAAAGCTGATTTTTTTGTAAGTGAAGATTTTGCATGATCGAATAGAATCTGTCAGTCTATCTGTAATGATCTGAAAGACAACAAATTCTTATGGGGAATGGAAAGATAACGAGTTAAAAATGACAAATTAATAATTTTCCTGTTCATAGTTTGATTTGAAAGCTTCGTTAATTTTCATTGAATTAATCTACAATGTTCTCATATCTAAGATATAATACAAAGTTTTTTTAATAAAGCTTTTTATTTTGTTGTTTTCAATTAATTGGTTGGTACAAAAACTAGCAGTGTTCAAACTTTTTTACATACATTTAAATCTACAGAAAGGTTAATTTGGTTGAATTTGCAGTAAATCAATTTTTTACGGCTAGCCATGTAAATCTAGCTAACCAGGTACTAATGGACAACATTTTCTTGTTAATATTTGATTTATAGATATCTTACTTACTTTGAGTTGAGTATACTATATATATAATACACATCAAAACTATTTCTAGTTTGATTAATGATAGGATTATAACTTTATTCATAAATAATAAAAACTTTGAACCTAGATCATTGATTATTTCACTTAACTCATATCATAACCTAAAAATAAAAATGATTACTATAAAAATAATAGGTAAGAGTTAACCTCCCCCCCCCCCCTCCACCCATCCTCCCCTGTTTTTAATTTTGGCCCTATTTTTACGGGTTACTAGCCCTGCGGGTTCCTTGAGAGGCAGAAAAACTAGAGTTAGGTAAAGAAATAACGGTTAAGCTTTTGATTCTCCTCAAAAGATTGTAAAAAATATTTATTGACCCAAATAAGTGGGGATCGTTTTTTGTTTGTTTAGGTTAGGTTATATTGGATACTAATTAGCCCTGCAGGGTTATGGACAGCTCAGTTTTGGCCCCCAGGGTTAGAGCCAATAGTAGGGGTAAAGCAAAAACTAGTATTATAGACAAAAAATTGAAAAAAAAGCGGGGGGTGTTTAAGTGCTCGGCAGCCACTTTGAGGGAAAGCACTTAGTGTCCTTGAATTGTTGTGCATGACAGATTAGTAAAGAATGGGATGACATTTTGTAAACATGATTATGATAGATGCACCCACATTACATTATTAACAAGGATGACAACATCCATAAAAGCGAAGCACTGAAACGGTAGGACAAACGGACATGAACACTTATATAGTAACAGAACTGAATAATCAGAATATAAATGTATAAGAGTCGAAAAAAAATTGTATGTAAATTTGTTGACAAACTTGATTATAGAGTTGATTCGCTTATAACACTACACTTTGTTGTCCCAGGAATCAATATACCAAAAATCAGATCAATCGGATGATTAGATCACATAAAAATTTGTTGTTAAAAAAGTAAAAAAATCAACATGTTTAAAATAGACGTACGGAAATTTTGGTAATGATTAAAGAGTTGCTACGTTTTCTAAATCGTACCTAACTACTAAAGGAATCACCATGCAAAATTTGAAATCAATAGGACAATTCTAACATGCCTAAATTAACGAAAAAAGCTATCCGTTACGAGCGAACGGACGTACGGACGGACCGACCCTAATTATAGAAAAGCTTCGCTTTTAAAAAGGCAGCTTCCTCCAGAGAGGGAGGAGACAATGGGCTGTTTATTACACTAGTCCACAAAGTTTTATGATAATGTTTTTTTTATTCGTTGCCCTGACAACTTTAGGCACTTTTTATAAAATTTGATTGGTTGGTTTATTTAGTTGAGTGTCCAAACGTTTCAACCCCTAATTGTACAGAAGGGATAATTTTGTGTATGATCTTTGGGGATGTGCATCAATATATCAGCCATTGTTTTATCCATTTAGATCCCTGATATTTTTTCACCGTAAAGCTAGTCTAGAAGATGCACATTCACTGCATATAAAATAGGGATCTAAAGGGATAAGACAATGGACGATTCCCAATTAATATAAACTAAATAAAGATATTTGTTGTAAAGATTGATTGGACACTGCTAGTTTGAACCAACCAATCAAGATTGTAAAAGTCGATAAAAATTATTCAAATTTAAACAGAAGAAAAACCGAAGCTTTATAGAATACACCTTAAAAATGAATATAATAGGGCAGGCGGAAAGTGTCATGTGTGACGTCATAAAAATATGTCTATTATCCAACTCTATTTAGGGGTTTCCTTTCCCACTTCTCCTCTTATCCTTCCTTTTTACACGTATTTTTATGACGTTACCCAAGACACTTTCCGCTGTGCCAATGTAATGATATACTTACTCAAAAAGAATTATCTGAATCTCTTGTGCTACAGAAAATCTTTCAGACGAAAAAGCAATAAAATCATGTTGTTATCTGTAAAAAAAATGGTTAAAATCATAAAAAAAATACGTATAATATGATAAAATACATTTTTATAATCCTATTATATAAAGTAGTAAAGTTTTTTGTCTGTCCCAAAGGATCTCGCTAACCACTGAACCGATATTGTTTTCCTTTACAATGAAGCTTTTTATAGGTCCTGGGAAGGTTTTAAACAATTTTGAAGAGGGTGTCCTCATCCCCCTCCCCCAAATAAATATTTTTAAAACTCCTTTGAAACTCAAATTTAAAATGGTATGAGGTCGTGGTCGACTTTTTTCACTCCTACCAGTGCAGTGCCTCTAGAGGCTTCTAGGGGCGTATCCACGTGTTAATTTATAAATTACCCATGTTTTATTCATCTTTATTCATGTTAGCTTTAAACGAAAACAAAAAATCCCGCAAATTTAAGGTTATTCTCAAAATATCTTTTGTTTTAGAAAAATGTTGACTTACTTATCATTCATTGTCATATCCCTTAATACCCCCTGCAGCAGATGCAATGATGTTTAGATTATTTCTTTTTCAACCAAAGTATTGTAGAGAAATTGTATATGTAAGTAGGTTTTTCTATGAATATACATTCCTCTATAAAACTTGAATGGTACTTGAATAAAGAGAAAAAATATACATATATTTTACAAAAAGGTACTTTTTTATCATGCAAAATAGAGCAGTTATTTGAATAATCGGGGGTTTTCCTTGTATTGCAATTAGACCACAAAAGAAATATTTGTTATATGTTTTTCTTATTTTCTTTTGGGTTAAGTTGTGGTATAAATCTTATGATCTTCATTTTAAAATTCTTGGAAAATTGTCTGTAATAAAATGCTAAACATCCAATTCAATATGGTTGAGAACCGGTTCTTATCCGGTTTCGAAGCCATACTGGAAAAAGGATGGCTCAGTAGATGATTTAGTTGAATAGAAGATTAATATATTAAAACCTTGCAGAATTAAAAATAAATGTCAAGGTTTAAATATTGATATCTTTATCTCTGAGTATTAAACTGTTCAGTTATTTTTTTAGCGAAGCTACTGAACACTAGGTAATGTCCGTTTGTCCGTCTGTTATCCATACATAAGTCATACCAAATGACAATATACTTATGGAATTAATGCCTAAATCCAGTATGATTAACTATATTTACATTTATTGAATTTTTCGTAAGATTTTCTCTAAAGAACATTATTGGTTTCTTTTATATGAAAATTTGTTGCTGTCTTACTTATGGATATAATATTGTCCTTGTTAATACTCCAAGAAAAGTGTCCATAAAGGTTGAATGGTAAACATTTTATTTATCCTTTCTCTATTCATTCTTTTATCCATTCACTTGCCCGTGTGGTCTTTACCAGGGAGGAAGGGGACATGGGGCTGTTTATTACACTGGTCCCCAAAATTTTTTAATAACTTTTTCTAATTGTTGGCCTCACAATTTTGGGGACTTTTTTTATTGGTTGGTTCATTTAGTTGAGTGTCCAAAAGCTTCAACCACTAATTGTAATTTATATAAGGGGTAATTTTGTGTACCATCACTTGGGATATACATCAATTTATTGACCATTGCTTTATCTCTTTAGATCCCTTGGTCTTTACACAGGGCCAGCAGCCGCAGTTACAATCATCCGCCTTTTTAGTAAAAAAATTTCAGCAGTTTTTATAATTTCCATGAATTTTATAAAAATCTAAGCCGCAGCTGTTTTATTTACAATTTTAGCTGCCAATATCTTAACAACCCAGCCCTTTTTTTGTAGCAAATTGCAGTTGCATATAGCCGCTAACAAAACTGCCGGCAGCTGCGTAGTTCTGATCTAAAATTACATAACAACATAGATTCTCATTGCTAATATCTGTGTAATATACATAATAAGGAAAAACAAAAATAGTTATAATTATTCCAGAATGGTCGACTTTCAGTAATGAAAAATTTTTATTTTAATGTTTAGAACCTTAGATATTGAAAAAACCATTAAAATTTTGATGTGAAAGGAGGTTCTGAAAAGATTTTAATTATTGGAGGAAAAGTTTGTACACTTTTTTTTACAGAACAATAATAGATTAGATTAGACCATAAAGTTTTTAAGCAGGCGAATTGAAGAATATGTTTTTAACTGAATTTTCTTATTTCTAGTGCAATTTTATATTCCTCCCCGGGGCAAAGATGGATAAAAAACAATGACGTAATTCACAAGAAACTCTAAAATCCTGAAACCTATAATTAATTGTTTTTCTTTATGTTGTTAATAGTGAGAATCACGAACGAAGATAAGTGTTCCTAATGGTATTTTCTTATGTCAGGCTTATGTAAGCTTTTAGTTAAGTATCCCTATGAAGTTTCTAAGTTATTGTTAAGTATTCCTAAATGTAGTAATGTTAAGTAAGACTTAGGGAAGCTTTAAGGTACCTTATGAAGTTTACTAGGGGTTCCTATTTTGTTCTTAGTTACTTTAAGTTAGGTCAAGAAAAATCAGGTTTGATACACGAGTACCTTTTTGGTTATGTCTTAAAACAGCCAATTGTTTTTCTAACTAAAGATTTTTAAAAAATATTTCTATCTTTTTTAAGTTTTTGAGCACGGTTCCTTGTAAATTCTGCCACATACATCCTATCTGTGTTATACATAATAGCAATTGACCATCTAAGGCCTCTTTAAAGATATTTTTTTATTTTCATAATTATAAAGAATGGTTACTTCAAAATATTTTTTATAGGGTGATTTTTTTAGTAGAAAATATGGTAAATAAACCTCCCCAATATATATAAAAAACACAAATCATATTCAAATATTGGAAATGGGCAGGTGTGCTAAACATTTGCAAATTATTTTTTTTCGTTAAAATGAATGAACAACAAAATAGATGTAATTATTTGATTCTACATTTAAAGAGCTATAATTCAAATTTTATTACAATGAGTACACTTTTAGTTATTTATAATGTTTCTTTTTTTCTATTTATGTAGACGAAAAAAACTTTACTCTAATTAAGACTTATCTTTCATATTTTTTAATTTTATTTTTTAATTATTTAATTAGGGTTACATAAAATTACTTAGGTATACTTAACATATAAAAGGTATCTTATCTAGTTAAGTCAGGTAGAAAGCAAGTACAAATTCTCATTCAATCCAGGGAGGGAGGGATCATTGGGCTTTCTAAAATATTATATTAGTCCCCAAATTTGTATTATAACGTTTTCTTATTCAATAGCTTAATAACTTTTTGGACTTTTTTTCGAAATTTAATTGGTATGTTCATTAATCTTAATATCCAGCCGTTTCAACCACTAATTGTACAGTACAAGGACATCCAAGCCTTTTTTATATGGGGGGGAGGTAGATCAAAATTCAAAAATTTTGCCTAAGCATCCCAAAATTCAATTTGGGCGGGGTATCAATTTATCTACTATTGTCTTATCCCTTTAGATCCCTGATTTCATCTACATTTAACTGATTGATATATTCATTTGTGTTCCTTCAGATGCGCTAAAATCCGTATACTAAAGTAGCAGGATGTTTGTTTGTCTGTGTGTCTGTACCAAAGGATCTCGCTAAACGCTGAACCGATCGGGTTCTCCTTAATATGTAGATTCTAATGGTTTCTGGGAAGGTTTATGACTATTTTGGGAGAGGGTACAACCAACCTCCCAAGAGAAATGACAAAAAATCGAAATATTTAAAATATATGGGAGACTTCATTGTAACATAAAGAGAATTATCGTAAAATAAAGAAGTAAAGTAGAGACTTTAACAAATAAAAACATCTAAAGTGCCACTAGAGGCCTCTAGGGGCGTAGCTGCTATTTTAGAAATAAAGTAAAAGTGAAGGTAAATACAATGGTCATAAAAAAGAGATATAATCAAGGATGTTTAAAATATCTTGCTAGCTTCTGGAATGAATAGGTTTCTTTTCATGGAAGCTTCTTATATGCCATTAGTTATATTTAAAAAAAAGGAAACTTATTCTTGCTTTAAAAAACTTTTAAAGATACTAAAAACTGTTTTCATGCGTAGTTCTTAGTCCAGTCCTACACACACAGACAGACATACACCATATCTTTAGGCTACCCCTCTAAAGATATTAGATTTATATGAATTGCTTCAAAATGTTTTGTACAGGATGATTTTTAAAAGCGAGGCTTTTCTATAATTAGGGTCGGTCCGTCCAAGATAGATAGCTTTTATTTGTTAATTTAGGCATGTTAGAATTGTCCTATTGATTTCAAACTTTGCATGATGATTCCTGTAGTAGTTAGGTACGATTTAGAAAGCATAGCAACTCTATAATCATCACCAGAATGTCCGTACGTCCATTTTAAACATGTTGATTTTTCTACTTTTTTAACAACAATTTTTTATGTGATCTAATTATCCCTTTGATCTGCTTTTTGGTATATTGATTTCTGGGACAACAAAGAACAATATTATAAGCAAAGCAACTCTATCAAGTCCTTAAAATGTAAGTATGTCCATAAACATTATTCTGTATCAAGCAGTTTTTCAACAAATTTACTTACAATTTTGCTTCGACTCGTATACATTTATATTCTGATTATTCAGTTCTGACACTATACAAGTGTTAATGTTTGTGATTTTTTCAAATTAATTTCGTTATTGGTATAAGCTGGTAATAAATAGCCCATTGTCCCCTCTTTCTCTATTAAAATAAAACATGTGATGTTTTATTAGCAATTTTCTTAGCACAGTAAAAAATGTTTTCAGTGTTCTCTTTTCCCTAATCAACACTTCATAATAGATAGGCGAAGCATTGCCGTAAAAAAATGTAATCAAAAATAAGTCATTTAAAGCTGTCATTCAAGATTTGAAGAAATAAAGGAACACCAATAAAGAAATTATCAAGTAAGAATTATTAAAAGGTATAATCTAGATACATACTCCCAAATTCAGCCAATAGGAATACAGGGGAGGATCAATCTACCATATATTGGTTAGAAAGTAAACAAAATTTGGTTAGAAAGAGCAATTATCCTTTGATATCATTCGCAAAATGAATCATCTATAAATAGTCTTTCATAGGATAAGCCTTTGCTTTGGTCATATGGTTAAAAAATTTCTTCCCTCGCATGATTTAAAGCATATATGACATAACATATATAAGAAGTCATCTTTAAATAGTTAACTTTCTTGGGATAAAGTTACCTCTTTGGATATTTCTTATTAAGTTTCACAACTTATTGGGCCCGATTTACCATCTAGATCTACTATATCTATTGGTTCATTATACTATACTTTTGTACTTTCTTGGTAGAATATTTTTTTAAAGGTTATCATTTAAAACAGCTAACTGTTCTTTTAGCTAAAAAATCATAAAAATTATATAGCTTTCATTAGCTTTTAAGTAGTTTCTATTCAAGTCCTGTCTGTGTTATACTTAATAGCTACAACCCCTCTAAGCTTTAAAGTTGTTAGATTTATAAAGAAAGGTTAAAAAAAACGTTTTGTAGAGAGTGATTTCTTAGCTTGGTAAAGGCACCATGTAAAATATAGGTAAAACACATGACATATAATCAAATATTAGAAATAGGCAAGTGTTGAACCTATGATACTTTTTTGTTAAAATGTATGAACATCTATATAGATGTTAAAATTAAAATCTACAAAGAGCCACATGTTAACAAATTTTATATGTTTATTACAAAGAGTAGCTTTTAGTTCTATATGATCTATCCTTATAGTTTGTTTTTCTATTATAGTAAAATGAAAAATAATCCACACAAAGTTTTGTTGAAAAAACATCAAATTGTCATCCTAAGAAAGAATTTTATTTCTTATTATTTTTAAAATTAGTTAAGGTACCTTTTTTTTGATAAGATACCCTAGGATTTTTGATGGAGAAGTGGATCAAAAGGGATGATTTATATAAGGTAGGGGCATCGAAAATAGGGAGGGGATTAAGCTACCTTTACATAAATAGTTAGGGATTCCTAAACCTTTCTTTGCAAAGAAAGCAGGTAGAAATTAATAGGGAAGCGTGGTGGGGGGGGGGGGGGGTTGATAAAGGTTACTTTCAAATTTATGTAAGCTTTTTTAGTACAACTTTAAGGTAGGCTTACATTAAAGTTAGCGATGCCTAAGGGTTCTTAATTCAAAAGAAAGCAGGTAGAGGTGGGAAGAGCTTTGACATCCAATGAATAGATATATAAGATCTAGATGGTCTATCTGGCACCAAATTCTGTCATACATATAGAGGTGTAAGACAAACCCTTTTGTTTATTTGTAACTGTATAAGTTTCATTTTGATAATTTCAGCAACAAAATGTTTAGATGATATCTGAAATGCTTTTGATTATTTAGACGTATTTGTTTAAATTCAATAATTTGGGCAACAAAATTTTTAGATGATATATTTTTTCCTGATTCTTTAGCTTTAAATACTCTAGGAAGTAGTCCTATAGCCAAAAACCTGCTAAAAAGCACTCCAATTACCATGGATGTTTCCCTTAGAGCAATAAGAAATTAACCCTTACAGATTGGGGGGGCTAAATTAGCCGCCCCCCTCTAGTTTTTTCAATGCCACTTGCCTTCATTACATCATGACTTTTTAAGTTTAGTAATTATACATTTTTATATAAGCCAGTGCTTTTATTAAGTAGTAGATGTAAAATTTTTCATAGAATTCAGTTATGCAATTTTTAAAATAATTAAGTTTGTTTTTTTAAAATTAAGTTGATCTTAAGGTACCAAAACGCAACAAATAAAAGGAAGAAAATGGGCATTATGAACAAAAATAGTAAGATCTTTAATTTGACACCTTACTTTTTGAATTTTGTCAGGTAATTATTGAAAAAATTGATTTTTCTAAACCCACGAGAATAAAAACTTTGAACTTAATTTTATCATTACACAGGTATAAAAAATATGGGTTCATATATACCTTTAGAATCAGAAAAATATTACGAATCCATTATAAGCAAAATTGAAAAAAAGTAAAAAAATAAAAAATGGCCTAATATATTATTTTGTACAAGCAACACTTTCTTCATCCCCTCTTTACCCCCTCTTTACCCCCTTCCCATTTTTATTCTCAAAATAAAAAATAAGATGGTTGCCTGTATAATATAACATAATATTTTTATATAATTCCTTTTATTGTAGTTTATATACTATAGTGTAAACTTTTTATTTCAATTTTGCTTAGAATGGATTTGTAATATTTTTCTCATTCTAACAGTATAAATAACGCCTATTTCTTATGCTTGGGTAATGATAAAATTAAGTTCAAAGTTTTTATTCTTGTGGGTTTAAAAAAATCGATTTTTTCAATAATTACCTGACAGAATATAAAAAGTAAGGTGTCAAATTAAAGATTTTACCATTTTTGTTCATAATGGCCATTTTCTTTCTTTTTTTTGTTGCATTTTAGTACCTTAAAATCGACTTAATTTTTTAAAAAAAAACTTACATTACTTTAAAAATAAGAGGTCTACAAAAAAAACCGATTGCATATCTGAATTCTGTGGAAAAATTTACATCTACTACTTACTAAAAGCACTGGCTAGCTATAAAAATAAAAGTAAATACACCTTTTTTGGTGCCACCTAACCAACTTTGACCGGACGCCATGACCGACACAAACTAGATATCCTTATAAGATCAACTCTTGCCGACATATAATTACTAAACTTAAAAAGTCATGAAGTCACAACTCTCTATCTTACCTACAAAAAAATGACATTGAAAAAAATAGAGGGGGGGGGGGTCAATATGACCCCCCCCCCTGATCTGTAAGGGTTAAAAGATAATTATACTTCTTAATATGTGAGTGTTGACAAAAAGTTACTGCTGTATATCTTGAATAGGAGATGAGATAATCATATTCTCTACATTTTTGTCTTTGAAGGACAAACTGACTGATAGACAAACATTTGGATCTAAAGAGTAGCTTCACTACTAAAAATTATTTACCCCTTCATCAAATGTTGGTAAAGATTTTATTGTGAGGGTAATAAAAAAAAATTTTTTTCAAAGCATTTTTAGGAAGATAAACAACCATCCCTCCCCCCCCCCTTCCCCACATATTTTGACGTCCTCACTTTTGTACAAAAATCTGCACAATTTTTAACCAATAATATGGCCGAATTATTGCTACATTGTTTTCCTATTGGCTGCATTAGAAAATGTGTATCTAAATGTCCTATATCTATTCAATTAAGGCAGGTTCCTAAAATCTAAAATTTTAAAAATAACAATACTAATAAGATTGGGAACATAAATGTAATTACATAACAAATTTAATTGAGAGAATGCAACTTTGTACTTCTCTTTTTAAAAGCGAAGCTTTTCTATAATAAGGGTAAGTCCGTCCATCTGTATCTGATAGCTCATATTATTAATTTAGGCATATAAGAATTATCCTATCAATTTCAAATAATGTTTCCTGTAATAGTTAGATACGATTTAGCAACTCTATAATCGTTATCCAAATGCCCACATGTTAATTTTAAACATACTGATTTTTAAAACTTTTTTTATAAAAACTTTAATTATTTAGTTATCCTATTCATCTTGATCTTATATTTGAAATAATGATTCCTAAAAAATGTGTGTATGTCATTATCCTGCATTTAATCAATTTTACATTATAATTGTTTACAAATTTAGAGCTTCGCTTTTATTGATGTTGTCATTCTTGTTTAGCAACTCTCTAATAAGAAAGGAAAAATGCAAAGAGTACATCCAATAGACAAATTCATGCAAATAGATTGTTAATTTTTTTCTGTTGTAGTAAAGTTAAATTTAATCTACAATATGTTTTGTTAAAAAATGTATCAAATTGTCTAGCTAAGAAAGAATTTCATTCATTATTATTTAAATAAAATAAGGAAAGCCTTATTTATTCTTAGGGTATCCTATCTTTTACAGAAAAGATAGGAAGAGTTTTTATAAATCAGCTAAACAAATGTTATCTTTAAAGTATTAAAAACAAGATTAAGGGAGAAAAGAAATAAAATGCTATCTTTAAAGTAGCAAAAACTAGATTAAGATTAATGGGAAAAAGGAAAAAAAACGTAAGATACAAATGTACAGCCTCAATCATGATAACTTTTAAACCCAAAATGAAGAACACTAAGGGGGGGGAGGTGGGGGGAGGATTGGCCTAGTGAGTGTTAACACAAAATTAAGGTACACTTATTGGGGGGAATCGGTTGAAAAGGGTAGATATAAACAATTGGGGGGAAAAGAGAAGCAGTAAGTAAAGTAAAAGAGAGAGGGGAAAAATACATTGGTGGTCCAGCCTTATAATGTCATGAGGAAAAATAATAAGAGTTAAGACAACATCGTTTCCAATATCATTTTTAAGCATATTTTCATTTAATGTTGAAATTAAAATGAAGATAAAAGATAAAATAAATTGTTTTCAAATCAATCAGAACCTTTTCTATTAAAAGCAATTGAACCAAAATGGCTTTCTCAAATATTAAATTTCCCCTAAATGTTTCAGATGGACAGACATAAATTCATATTATATAGTAACTTTGCTAATAAAAATCTTTTAAATCCACGATATTAGTAGAAAAAGGTTTAAAATATTTTTTTAACAATTTAATATCAAAATTTTATAACAAAAGTTAATTAATCTTCTTTAAATTCTTTTAGTTTGGAAAGAGGTGCAACAACAATATGGTTTAGCACAGCAAAAATGACCAGGCCTACTGATTTTGTCCATTCTTAAATTCCCTTGATTCCCCTCTTTTACTTTTTTCTCTTTGCCTTTATGAACTTTTTATCATACAAAGAGTTCATTTCTACAATTCTATTTGTCGTCTGAAAAGGGTTAAATTTATATAAAGTCTTTTAAAATATTAAAAACTGTACATTTTTTGTCTAAATAATCAAATTTGTGTTTCTTGATAAAATATATAAAAAATTAGTATAAGTTAAAATTATTTTATTTTGTACAGCAAATATTAAGAAAAACCAGTTTTATTTGTACATATTAATGCCAGTAGGTTATAAAAGGTCAAGCTAAACATACTATCTGTGCATTTTAGTGATATTAGGCAAAACTTAAATCAGGTACTTTCATTTAAATCAATTTTATTTCATTTGTTAAGTTTTTATTCCCTTTTTCTTATTAAGTAACTTTTTCTGTAATTCAAATATATAGGGCCTTTTTTATTCAAATTATCTCTTGTTTATTTTGTAGTAATTTTATATTAATATCTTAGAATTTCCGTGTATGATCCAGTTATGTGTAATGTCCACATCTGTGTCTAACTACTTTTGAAAGGTAACCATCCCTAGATAAGGTGGGAGGGCCAGGTGTTGGTCACATTTTCCTATGTTGATTCTCTGCTGATCAAGTATGTATTTTTTTAATGTTATTATCAATAAAGATGTGAAAATGACATTTGAGTTAGTTATTTTTGGCAGTGTGTTCATACGTCACGGTCTTATACTGATTTTTTTGCAATAAAATGCCGTTTATCCAACAATTCTGATTTAAATGTCAAAATTTGATTGAATTAAAGGGAAGGGGTGGGTGATTAACCCAAGTCTTTGCCTTTATATTTATTTATTTGCACTACCAAAGGCTATTTGAATAACTATTTATGACAATAGTAAAGCTTCCCTGGTAGTTCTTAACAAGAAATCTGTGTAGAATATCTACCAATTTAAATCGCTGCCAAAAATAACTAAATCATTTCACATATTTATTTGAATTTGAGTTTAGAAAGATCAATCTGAAAAAGTCACTAAACCTCTCTAAAGAAATTTAATATTTGCAAACGCAAGTCATATCAGTTGCATTACTCCATTTATTGACATACAAATACTTATATTGAAACTATGTTTCTCTAATCAAGTGACTCATATGTTTCAAATGTTATTTATATCTATTTGTTGTCAATTGTTATGGAAAAAACGTCGATTTCTATTTAAAGTCATATCAGTTGCATTACTCCATTTATTGACATACAAATACTTATATTGATACTATGTTTCTCTAATCAAGTGACTCATATGTTTCAAATGTTATTTATATCTATTTGTTTGTCAATGGTTATGGAAAAAACGTCGATTTCTATTTAAAGTCATATCAGTTGCATTACTCCATTTATTGACATACAATATTTATATTGATACTATGTTTCTCTAATCAAGTGACTCATATGTTTCAAATGTTATTTATATCTATTTATTTGTCAATGGTTATGGAAAAAACGTCGATTTCTCTTCAAAGTCATTACTAAAACTATAGAAATCTAAGTATTCAATATTACTTGCATTTATGTGAAATTTATGTAGCTAAAATAATAGATATTTAAGCATATATCTACGCAAAAATCGCCGGAATAGTTTATCCGTATTAGTCGACAAATTTTCAACAAAGCTTAACCTCCGACCACATACGTAAATTGACCTAGGCTTTTACAATTCAAGACTTTAATTAAACCCAAGAGTTGCAGTATCAATATATCATTGTTTATGTAATTATATATATATATTGAATGTGTTGTTGCGTAAATACGCAGGTTTTGTAGTCGTCTGTAAAGCTAGGCAAGGTATTTTGAGAGTGATATAGCATTATTGTGTTGAAATAACATAAAGACACACGGGTGCATGATCGCACATTATTTCTCTTTATTGTTGCATTTAATAATATATGTTTAAAGGGATTGTGTATGAAAATCCTTGTATTTAAATTTCATATTAAAGGGATTGTGCACAAAATACTTACATTTTAATTTGAATATTATGTATTTAAAGGGAGTGTAAACAAAAATTGCTTCATTTTAAATTTCATAATATTGTGCATTTAAAGGGATTGTGCATGAAAAAATTTTTTTTCACTCCTATTAAGTATTTATGTACAGTAGGTTAATTCAATAGCTAAGTAAGCACCATATTGATATTAACAGAACATAAATACACCATTTACATTGAAGAATCATTAATTAAATAATAGTTTATGATATACAAACATAATTTAATAGATTCTCATTTGTTGAATTTGTACTATGGAAACAAGATCTAAATCAAGAAGGGATGGGATGGGTAACCAACCCAAATCCTTGCCTTCTGATGGAAGTTCAAGTACAATTCAGTCTGTGGAAAGGGTGGGGGAGGACCAGGGTGATCATACCCAAGCTTTACCCCACCCATCCATGGCAAATAATTCTCAAAGTAGAGTTGAAGGGGGGATGGCTACCCGGATTCTGGAACAAACCAGACCCCCCACTAACCTACTTTCTAAAGCTTTCTCATTGATAAGTAAGGGAGGGGAAACAATGCTGAACTCTTTTCAAAAATCCCCCCCAACACAAACACAATCTCCTAGAGTAGCCACGCCACTACCTACACAATTTCTTGATTCATCTGGAAAGTCACCTAAGGACTCCTCTAAGCAGTTTTCAGTTGATCACATTGCTTCTTCAAGCAGATCAGGAGGTAAGGATGTTGTTTTAACTTCTCCATTGTCGAGTTCTTCTCCGAAAAGACCAGTCTCAGTAATAGGCCGCATATTTCAAAGGAATAAGTTCCCGACAGCTTCATCTAGTAGTTATGTTCCCAATACTACTGCCAATACTTATCTTCCAGATTCTCCCCAAGTGCAGCATGATCAGGAACAGCAAATATCTCTTCAAGCAAATGCTAAAAATAGACTTCCTCCAGCTGAATCGTTTCAACCATCCCTGGAATGGGATAACAATGATATTGCTATTGAAGATAATGTTTTCAATGAAAGTTTCTCCTCTTCGGGTGAAGTTAACAAACATGAGCTACTTGTCTCATTCAGAATAAAAATTGATGAGCTCTATGAAGGAATTGAAAATCCAACACTTCTTGCTAATATAAGTACTTTTCAAATTCTTGAGCAATTAAGTGATCTCCAGGATTGGGTAGGAAAGCTGCCACTCCATATGAATGCTGAGGACAGAAAAATTGTTGAGGATTTGGAAAATAAGATTCCTAAATTGATTGAATTTTTCATAAATATCCACACAAATGAATCTTCATCACATAAATCTTCTGAAGTTAGATTTAATTTTGGACTCCCAAAACCACAAGATCAGGAATATTTTCATAGTTTTTCTTCACAACCTCTTGATAACACTGTCCCCATGAACAGAGACAATAACTCTAATCTTGAGACCCATGATCCTCATCAATTGCATAACTCTGATCTGCATGCACAAAATTGTCAACCTGCTTCTAGCCAAGAGTATCTTTCTTTAGGTGATAAAAAATGGCTTGTAGATGAGCTTGCTAAATGTAAGAAAAACTGTGAGGATAAAATTTCTGCTCTCCGTTCTGATTTGAAAAAGGATTTTTCAAACTTTTCAAATTATTTGGATTCAAAACTTGAAAAAACAATCCAGGATAAGGTCTGCCATGAATCAAATATGATTCAAGTTAAATGCATTAAATCCAAAAATGAGATGCGTAAAAGCTTGCTAGGATTTCAGGAAGCTGTTGTTGAGGAGTTTAAAGTCCTGCATGAAAATAATAAAATATTCAAGAACAGTCTTGAACAACTTTCCAATCAGGTGCTGGAACTAAGATCAGATTTTCTCATTCATATGAAAGACTCCTGCCCTAGTTCAAAGCATTCAGGTGTTACATCTGATAACCTTATTGATGATAATTATGACTTATCAAAGGATTTGAATGCAAAAGGTACTACAAGAGTAGAAAATCCTACAGTTCCAAAAACAATAGTTCCACCTATCCAGCTTGATTTTTCTTCAATCCAACACTCTATAGACTCTGTTGATCATTGTTCTTCATTATCTACAAAGGGTTCTAGTAGACTAATGTCAAGTCGTTCTAGATTATCTAGAAAAATTCAATTTTGTTGCCAACAGATCAATGAAATTGTACAAGAAGAGGTAAATAATACCACTTCTCGTGCAAGAGTAATTGAGATACAAAGTTTTGAACTTGTCTCCCTTAGAACTCTTAAAAAGGAATTGGATGACCTAGAAATAAGAGCTGAGAAAATAGGGCTCGAGAAATGTATTGAGCAGATAGATAAGACCCAGGAAAAAATTAAACTGTGGGAATTGTCTGTGACTCAACAACGCAAGGCAAATCATCTTCACTTGTCTTCTGAAAAAAGTCTTCTTAAGTCTGTAAATCTTCCTAAATTTGATGCTTCTCCATATGGTCAAACGGTTTATACCTTCCTGGCAACCTTCTTTAGATTTGCAGAGAAAGCATGTAGCCCAGCTGATCAAGCCCTGTTGATTTACACTACTTATTTAAGTGATCCCATCAAAAGAGAAGTTGAGTCCTTTCAAGATAGTATAGATAGAATAAAGGACCACCTCATTGATCGCTATGGAGACTTAAGAACTATTGCTGAGTCAAGATTGCAAGCAATAGCTTCACTCCGACATCCTTCTTCTTCTGATCATTCACAAATCGATTACTATAAAAAGGTATATCAATGTCTTCTCCAAGTGGAAAGTCTTTGTCAGGCAGATCTGATCAACAAAAATGATCTTAATACTGTAATATTCACATCGACATATGTGAAGCAGTTAGTCTCGCACATGCCAGAACCAATCATAGACACATTTAGTGAAAGAATTGAGAAGGAAAAAGCCTTGGATAAATCCAAGGGTGAGTTCCATTTCTTTGTTCTGAAGGACATTATAGACCATAAATGGAAAAAACTTTCCACTAAATCCAGCATTAGATCACTAAGGGAAGGAGCTGGTACCTCTAAGAGCAAAACTGTGAATGTTGTTGATGCATCTGAAACTTCAACTCATGCCGTCAACACTTCAAGTCGGTCTCTTGTGTTTCACTGTCCATTCCATAAAGATAAACATGAGCTTGGCTATTGTAGGGTTTTCATGACTTGCTCAAACAAACAGAGGCGTTCACTCTGTATTGAAAACAAAATATGTTGGTTATGTTTTCGAATTGACTGTTTTAAATCCAACAAAGGATCATGTGTATCCCTTGCATCACTCCCAGAAGGATTCTTATGCTCAGATTGCCAAATAGGCAAGGCTAAACCCTTAAATGTGTTGACTTGCACTTGGGATCATAAGAAATGCTCTCCTGCAGAGATTGAGAGAGTTACAAGATCCTACTTAAAAATCATTGACACAGAACTTCTGTCAAAATTAACCATGAAATTTAATGCAATTGTATTCAACAAGGTTAATTCAACAGATTCTTCAAGGGTAGTTCCAAAATCAAAATCTTCCTTTGATGCTTCCAGGGAAGTACCATCATTTGATACTTCAACAGGAAAAACTGTAAATCCTGATTCCACTCGCTATGAATCTTCTAATGAAAGTGTTTACATTCTTCAGGCATTGCTGATTGGTGACAAACAAAGTTTATGTTTTTATGACTCAGGCGCAAGTGGAAATTTAGTTAGGGGAGCATTTGCTGAGAAAGCTGGTTTCAAGACAATTGATCCTGAAAACCAACGTATTAGTGGTGTTGCAAATGTTAGTATGTGGACTAATTATGGAATATATTCTTGTCAATTAGGCCCAGATCGCAATGGCGACTGGTGGCAACTTGCCTTCCAAGGTATTGACAAAATCACATCCAATATCCCTAAATATCCCTGGGCTGCTATTAATAAGGAAGCGGTTGAATTCAACTTAGTTTCTGAAAATGAGTGTCTTCCTCCCTTTGTGGGAGGATGTGAAGTTGACATGATCTTAGGATTGAAAACCCCTGAGTTAATGCCAATTCTTGAATTCTCAACCCCATCAGGGATTGGATGTTATCGCTGTCCCTTTCAAGACATACATGGATCAACTCTGGCTTATGGTGGAGCTCACCACATTATTTCTGCTATCAACAAGACCTATGGCCATGTGTCTGTCAATCAATTGGCAGTTCTCTTGACACAAACTGTCAATGCTTATCAAGGTTCCCCTTGGATGACATTATCAGAGCTTCCATTACCTAAAAAACCATTGACAGTCCAAATGTCTCATTCAATGTCTCACAAATTTGAGACAACTCCATTGTCAGGTCAAGAAATCTCTCTATTGCTTCCAAAGAATGAAAGCAAAACATCTCTTCTTCTTGAACCTTCGTGTACTCACACTCCAAAACACATTTGTGTTACTCAGTTTAAAGCCAAGGTACCTCTTGCCAAACTTAGACAACTTCTTGATCATGAAGAGCCATTAGTATCATACAGATGTGAAGAGTGTGAAGCGTGTCGTAAATGCATTGGATCTCCAACTTTGAAATCCGCTTCTGTTAGAGAAAGACAGGAAATGAAGTTAATCAAATCTTCTATTCGCATAGATTATCTTCAAAGAAAGGTTCTAATTAGTCTTCCATTCACTGTTGACATTGATCGTTTCTTAATTCAACACTTTCGTGGTAAATCTTCAAACATTGATCAAGCTATGGCTGTTTATAAGCAGCAAACTAGGAAAAGTGATGATATGAAGGAAAAAATACGCAATGCTATGAATCAATTGATTGATCTAAAGTTTGTTGAAAAACTTGATGATTCTGATCCTGAAATCATTGAAAAAGTTAACATTGCCCCTGTTACTCACTTCCATATCTGGCGGCCGGTATTTAAAGACTCTTTAAGTACCCCGGTCCGCCTCATAGTAGATCCTTCATCTACTATGTTAAATCTTGCGGTTGCCAAGTCTGATTCAGGCTTAAACTCAATGTTTTCCATTTTACTTCGATTTCGCTCTTCTAAAGAAGTCTGGTCATCAGATGTGAGTAAGCTCTACAATCAACTCCATTTGGATCCTTCTTGTGCACCTTACTCACTTTTTGTCTACCACCCAAGTCTTGATGAAAATACACCACCTGACAAATACCGAATGTGTCGTGGTTGGTATGGAATATCTTCTACTGGTCCACAGGCAGCTGAAACTTTAAGAAGAGCTGGAGAAGATCATGCTCTATCTCACCCACTTGGTTCTGAGGCTCTCTCCAATGATTTGTTTGTTGATGACCTAAATCCTGGTCAAGACTCCATTGCTTTGTGTAAACAACAAGTCCAGGAGGTAAAGGAAATCCTTACAAACATAGGCATGGATCTGAAATATACTGCTTTTTCCAAAGAGGATCCTCCACCAGAGGCCAGTAAGAATGGTATTTCCATGAGTGTTCTTGGCATGGCCTGGTCTCCAAAGGCTGATAGAATAGGTCTTAATCTTCCCGAAGTAAATTTTGGAGTTAAAAAGCGTGGGGAGAAAACCCCCAATGCTACACCTGCTGATTCAGATGAGAAAGTAAAAGACTTATGCGACTCTCTTCCTGTCATGACCCGCAAGCATGTTGCCTCTAAGATAGGAGAATTTTACGACTGTACTGGTTGTGCAGAGCCTGTCAAGGCATTTTATAAACGTGCTGCTTCCAGATTAAATCATCTTGATTTTAAGGATCCTATTCCTGACGATGAGCGAAGGTTCTGGACTACTCAGTTCATGTTATGGCCACAGTTCCTTAAGATCACTTATCCCAGAACAACAATACCTGATGATGCTTGTGTTCCTCTGCAAGCCAGGCTCATTGTATGTTCTGATGCTAGTGATCAATGTGGTGGAGCTGCAGTTTATGAAAGTTATCTTACAATAACTGGCAATTGGTCAGTAAGATTGTTAACAGCCAAATCTCAGTTACTGAGAATGTCAATTCCAAGGAATGAATTGCATTCCTTAGTATTGGCAGCTGAGTTGTGCTATGCTGTTGTTGTTTCACTCCAAAAGAAGAAATATCAGGATATACTGTTTATTACAGACTCTCTTGTTACCCTTTGCTGGGTGTCCAATGAAAACGCTAGAAACAAGGTTTATGTCTCTAATAGTGTGTTAACTATTAGAAGATTTTTTGATTGGATAAGACAAGTGTGTGGTGGAGAGACTACAGTTCAAGTAGCTCACTGCAAGGGCACACTTAATCCTGCAGATTGTCTAACCAAGGGAAACATTGGTCCTAAAGATATATCTGTAAATTCCAAATGGTATTCTGGTTATGACTGGATGACTAAGAATATCTCTGAAATGGACTTGACTAGGTTTGAGGATGTTTCCTTATCAAAGTCAGAGATTTCTGATTACTTAGATGAAGTTGCTCTTGCTGATCTAGACTTTATCAGAAATGATGGTAATGATACATCAAACTATATGATCTACAATGATCATTCCCTTTCAAATTCTAAAGTAATGTGTGCTATAGCTCCATCCTCTTCAGTACAATTTGAGACATCTGTTGTTAAATGCTATGCATCACAACACAACGTAAAACAGCCTTATCTTGTTGATGTTGTTTACCAAGGATGGCAGAAAGGAAATTCTATTCTAAAAATCTGCACCAAGTTCTGCCATAAGTTATTCCATCAAACACACATTAACACCAGGAATGTTGCAGTAAAATCAGCCATGAGCTTACGCTGCCCAGTCTGTATTCTTGATCGTGAAACAGTTGGACAAATGGATGATCCTGTTTTCAGATTTTCAGCCATGAATCAAATAGACATTGCTCCGTACATAACCCCTTCTTCTAGAGAAAAATTTTCTCCATCAGAAGATTTGTTTTCTGACAGTTTAACAGTTGGATCTGAAGTTTCTTTAGATGTCACATGTAATGATGCTCCACAGAATGTGGAATCACAAATTGATTCTGTTGAACTTATTACTTCTAGTGATTCACTCACACACATTGCTAACCTTGAAGCAGTTGCAGAAAGTACTCTCAATGCCTATTGGGATAAAACTGCAACTAAAGAATGTCTGGATTCTCTAAACAGCAAAGAACTTGTACATTATGAGTTGAACAAAAATGTTTTGTTTTACAAAGGTAGAATATCTAATGAACAATCTGTCAGTGTGCATGATTTAGATATGCTTGAAATGGAGTGGTTAGGTTCAAAGCAGCTAAGCTTTCATTCTCCTTGTGTCTTATCTACCTCTGATATCTTCTACTCTTATTGTATCTATGCTCATTTCAGCTTATCAATTCATGGAGGTGTAGAAGCTACATATCTTGAAATCCAAAAAAGATTCCATGTTATCAATGGCAGAAAAGTTATTGCAGCAATAATCAAAGATTGCATAAAATGCAAAATCATAAGAAAGAGAACTTTAAATCAAGCTATGAAAAACCATAGTTCGCTTAGGCTAACATTTGCTCCAGCGTTTTTTATAGCTATGGTTGATCTGGCACAGGATTTTCTCACAAAAACCAGATTTCAAAGCAGAGGTAAAGACACCATGAGATGTCCAGCTCTAGTGATTTGTTGTGTTGTCACAGGCAGCACAAATGTTTTAATGTGTGAAAGCTGGTCAACAGAAAGTGTCATCTTGGCTCTTACAAGACATAGTAACAGGTATGGCACACCAAACATTTTGATTGTGGATCAGGGATCTCAACTCAAAAAATTGAAAGAAGTCACATTTAGTCTTAACTCATTTGTTAACTCTGCATCTTCAAAGGTTTCTTGCACTGTTATAGTATCAGCAGCCAAACACCACGCTAGCCAAGGTAAGGTGGAGCGACGCATTTGTCTTGTCAAGGATTTGATTGCCAAGCTGGGGAAGGGCAACTCCCTAATGAGTTTTTTAGGTTGGGAAACATTGTTTTCTCAGATTTCAAATCATTTAAACAGTTTACCTATCTGTAGATCTTCAGCAAGATCAGTTAATTCACCTGAGTTTACTGTAATCACCCCTAATCTTCTGTTGTGTTGATACAATAGTAAGCGTTCATTAGCAGGTCCGTTGTTCTTAGATACAGCTCCTACAGCGATCATAGACAAGATTTCATCAATTCAGGAGACTTTTTTCTCTTTATTGGCAAAACAGCTTCATCTTCTTGTTCCGAGACCAAAATGGTTTGAAGACTCCATGGTTATGATAGGTGATGTGGTTCTTTTTTACACATCTGAAAATGTGTTTCATGCTAGATCCATACCATGGAAATATGGGCTTGTAAAGGCTATCTCAGGTTCTAGACTTACTATAGAGTATACAATTGGTGATTCATTTGCCAAGAAGACTATTGAAAGAAATAAAAAACAAGTAGTTCGAATTGCTCATGAGTCTGAGCTTGATTTCAATTCAGATAAACACAAAGAAAGACTAATTGAAAATGTAGTCTAATCAGATCATTTTTTTTTTTGAATTTGTCTAGATCTTAAACTTGCAAATTATGTGAGTTTAAGACAAAATCATATTCAATATTACTTATACTGTACATGTATATATATATTCTATATTAGTTTGGCTAATTCTTAGTCTTTCAAATCATGTAAGGCTATGAATTATTCATAAATTTAATGTATGTTATACTATTATTTACTAACTTAATCTACTCTTCTTGTTGGTAGTAATAAGATTCTCCCCTAAAAAGGTAAAAAGTGTAAGACATATAAATGCTTATATTGATACTATGACTCTCTAATTAAGTGATTCATATGTTTCAAATATTATTTATATTTATTTTAGATCAATATGGACGAGAAAATAACTTCATTCCACCTAAATGTGAGAAAATATGATGAAGTACACCAAGATGAAGTCAATTTTAATACAATTGACAATCCTGCCATGAACACTATTCCCTACCCTCAATCTAATGCTATAAAGGAGCCATGTGATAATAACTTATTTCAAGCTGAAATGAACCCAGGGGAAAAATGCATCCTTCAGCATTTAATATCACAAATAAACTATCAGCCTGTAGATGTTGCTGGGGGTTCATATAAAGCCCTTATGGAAGATTTTATCAAGAAGCTTGAAAGTTCTGACAATGCTTGTGAAGTTACTACTATCAATTTTCATGATGACAGTACTGATAAAGTAAAGGACTTTATTGATTCCTTCAACAGACACATGGAGTCACAGATTTCCCAATCTGTTCCTACCTCCTTTTATAGTCTCAAGGTTCAGTATATCAAAGTATCAGGTGCCCAGGAAGCAAGGGTTGTTAGAGATTGTATGTCTAAAAATAGTAAAGCTGGAATACAAATCAACAAATACTCAGATGTTATCTTGCCTGCTAGAATATCCTTTACTTTCAACAACAAACACTTTCATATAATATTTCCCTGGATACCAACACCTGAAGGTTTTTTTCTTTCCATCAAGGGATGTACACCTGACATATACAAAGTGTTGTTTTCAAAGTTTAAAGGTTTGGCCATTGCTTTAGAATATTCTAAAATTTTAAAATCCCTCAATGAGTTCATGACTGAAAATTACTTGTTTGTCAACAAGAATTCTGGAATAGTTCTCAAGGGAGTTGATTTATCAGTGTTGCTTACAATGGTTGGAGTTGCCAATGTTCCCTACAATTTGAATGCTTTAGCATTCCATTTTCTTGGGGTATACAATACAGAGATGTTTGTTGATGGTCATGGAGTTAGTGATGATAATGAGAATCTTTCAATGTTTTTACAACACTCTGGGATGATGTTATGGAAAGTTTCTGTGCTTTGTCAAATTTTGTTCACAATGCTTATTGCTCCTACCCCTGGGATGGCTATAATTGTAACAAAAAAATCACCAAACAGTTTTCTGACTTGGATTAGTATGCTTATAACTGATATTTTGGATTGTGCTGAATTACCTGTCAAAGCAGATTATGTTACATGTCCCAGACAGTTGCTGACTCTCCTATGCTACACAAAGGACAAATACTGGAATTCAGATAAGGTGCTTTCACTACTACCTAAATGGCGCAGTCTGACTGGAGGTGGAAGCTTGAGTGATAGGCAATGCCTACAGTTTATGGTTGGTAATGTACCACTGCTGACATCAAAGTCTTTGCATAAGTCTTTAAGAATAGCTGATCCTGGAGATATAGGTAAAGGTTTGTGTTATAATTTCAATGAACCTGCAGTGCTTTCACCTGACTTTTATCACAACATAGGTATACAGTTTGATCCAATGTGCTATACATTGCCAAATGGAGATGCCCTGGAGGATGAAGTTGTCAAACATAGAGTGAATGGTCAAGATGATCTAATCCTGAAAGATGTTATGCCTAAGTTGAAACAAGCCATGTATGAATGTGAGCTAATTGAGGGAATTTCTCCAAATGATGTGTATCTAATGCTTTGTTGGAGGTATATCTCTCTAGCAGCTTATTTTTTGGATTTTTATGGTGAGAACATGGATCCTATTGATTTCTATAGAGGGAGTGGTTTCTGTTATGCCATAAGAAAGTTGGAGGGAGATAAACCATCTCAAGTTTCAACCTGGGAAAAGCAAAATCTAGAATCTGTAAGAATTTTCTCCATTATAAAAAATCAGAAGCTGTTAAAGAATGATAGTGTCAGTGCCTCTGTAAAGTCTAAGGCTTTGGTTAATCTTAAAAAGGTATGCAAGAAGTTTGAAATTCCAGTTGATCAGGCCACTAAGTTTGTCTGGAAGAAAATCAAGGAGTATGATTCTAAACAAAGTGTTGATGCTGCCAAGGCTGAGGATAATCTTACTATTGATATGGAGTTAGATTTATGTGGATTCACAGATGATGGAGACATGATTATTGCCAGTGAGAGTGCAGTTGAGAGTACTGCTGTTGCTAATGTTACTAAGCATAATCCTACTACTGTTGATGATGATTCTGCTGCTGTTGGGGGTGATTCTGCTGCTGTTGATAATGATTCTACTGTTGTTGATGGTGGTTCTGCTTCTGTTGATGGTGATTCTACTGTTGTTGATGGTGGTTCTGCTGGTGTTGATGGTGGTTCTGCTAATGATGGTAGCAATGAGGAAATCATGGATTTTTATGCAGCAGATCCTATTGATGATCCATTATTGATATATGATTAATTTGATATGTTTGTTTGTAATTAGATTTAAGTTAAGATCTATTGCTGATATATGATTAATATTTGATATATTTTGTTTGAAAATTAGATTTAAGTTAAAAAAAAATGCAATTATATTGATTTTTTTTTTTGTTCCCTGTGGGGAATGTCGTCTGAAAAGGGTTAAATTTATATAAAGTCTTTTAAAATATTAAAAACTGTACATTTTTTGTCTAAATAATCAAATTTGTGTTTCTTGATAAAATATATAAAAAATTAGTATAAGTTAAAATTATTTTATTTTGTACAGCAAATATTAAGAAAAACCAGTTTTATTTGTACATATTAATGCCAGTAGGTTATAAAAGGTCAAGCTAAACATACTATCTGTGCATTTTAGTGATATTAGGCAAAACTTAAATCAGGTACTTTCATTTAAATCAATTTTATTTCATTTGTTAAGTTTTTATTCCCTTTTTCTTATTAAGTAACTTTTTCTGTAATTCAAATATATAGGGCCTTTTTTATTCAAATTATCTCTTGTTTATTTTGTAGTAATTTTATATTAATATCTTAGAATTTCCGTGTATGATCCAGTTATGTGTAATGTCCACATCTGTGTCTAACTACTTTTGAAAGGTAACCATCCCTAGATAAGGTGGGAGGGCCAGGTGTTGGTCACATTTTCCTATGTTGATTCTCTGCTGATCAAGTATGTATTTTTTTAATGTTATTATCAATAAAGATGTGAAAATGACATTTGAGTTAGTTATTTTTGGCAGTGTGTTCATACGTCACGGTCTTATACTGATTTTTTTGCAATAAAATGCCGTTTATCCAACACTATTCTTACAAATAATGCAAAGAGAACTGTAATTTATTTATGAAATACTTTTTTTTTTAAATCCACGTTATTTTACATAAACAAATACATAAAGGATAAGTTAAGAAAGATTTTAAAATATTCCTATTTTTTATTGCAAGTTGATGTAATAAAGAAGGTTTAGTACAGGCTCATGTACACTTGTTTATGAGAGGTTTATGTAAGGCTAAAGTATGCCTATCAAAATCTTTACTTAAGCTTGACATTACTAAATTTAAGGGTAGCCTATCTCCCCCAAACTAAAGTAAAGCTTAAGATACCCTTATTTTTAAAGGGTCCCTAATAAACCGTTTGTGATTAGCTCTAATGTGTCTAGAAAAACTAATGTATTTGTAAGTTTCTTTTTTCTTGGCAATTCTTTAACTACTTATCTATTACCCCTAAAATGTTGTTACTTAGACTAGGGATCTACAGGGGACAAGAGCCTACAAATTGATGTACATTCCAATGATAATACACAGAATTACTCCTTCTGTTGATTACAATTAATGGATGAAACTCAACTTAATGGAATAACCAATCAAAATTCAATAAAAGTCCCCAAAGTTGTTAATCTAACGAATAAGAATACGGTATCATAAAACTATGGGTACTAGTGTAATAAACAGCCAACTGTCCCCTCTCTCTCTCTCTCTCTGGATTAAAATGCACTAAATGTTATACCTTCTTTATCGACATCTATTATACATATATATAAATGGAAGAAAATAATATTCATTTTATTGCTACAACGTACATACATAATACATATGCAATCATATTTTGTGTAATATCGAAAATAAAATAGATAGGCAATTATTTTCTGTTCCCATACTCTTGTTCAGATATAGGGAATAGTTATATAGATACTAAAGCAATAGGATGTCTCTCTGTGTGTATGGCCATTAAGTTCTCCTGAACATCTTGGTTGATCGTTTAGAGAGATTTTCAAAATTTATCCCCTAATCAAATGAGCAGAATTATTAGTTTCAAATAAAGTAATAGTTACTTAAATGAGAAAAAAATCTTTTAATGTTTTCACACTGACTATTTTTAGTGATACTTATCTTTTTTTATCTACTAGACTATACTACTATATAAATATCTGCCTCAAGGGAAATGGGTATTTTTGTGTACAGTGCATGTTTCTTTTCATAAAAGAACAATAAATTTATGAGTTATTAGACTAACAATGTAAACACACTATCAGATTATGATAGATTAATTGTATTAGATATACTTTTCATAATTAAAGCCTATCTCTAATAAGGGTATTGTTTTATAAATTTTTAGTGAAGACCATTGTAGTGCACATGATTTTTGCTGTGGGATGGGGTTAAACTGGTAAAATAATATTTCTTTATTCCCCCCTATGAAATTGGGATGATCAGGTGGATACATCCAATACCAAATACTTTCTTAATTGAAATAATCATCCTAAGATTGGAACAGTATAGAAAAATTTGATAATTTCAGTCAGATTTTAGAAATTACAAAATCAAAACATAAAAAGAATAAAACTATAGGAATACTCAAATATTCAAATTTGACAAGCCAACCTTAACCAATATTCATTTACTTTATTACGTAAATATGCAAATTTCTACTCTAGCAGGAAAGATGAAATTTTCAAAAATCTGCATTGTAATATAATGCTTTTTTTTCATGCTTGAAAAAGTTTATTTTTAGACAATAATCCTAGATGCTTAAAATCCCTTCCTATCCTAAAGATTTTAAAGATATGAGCACGAGCAGTTAACTTCTACACATAAACCTTTGTTAAGATTTGTAAATTTAATCTGGTTAAGTGGTAAACCTTGCTGAAATATTTGTAAATGATGATGTTTTCAAAATATAGCATGTTCCTGTCTCACAGGGGCTAGGTATAAATAATGCAGATGAAATTATAACTATCACAAGGCTAAATTGATTGACTAAATTGCTTACATAAAATTTACATTTGTACAATAATTTTATTAGGTAGGTACACCATTATCTATGTCTGAAGCAGTAAATAGATATAATACTCCAACTTGAATACCTAAAATAAAAATTATATAAATTTGTTGGGTATGAATCATACAAAAGTTTGGGAGGGTTTAACACTTCCCTTCAACGTGTACAATGTACATCAATGTTTGAAAATATTGTAGATTCTTTTCCAAAGTTAAATTATAGCAATATTTATAAGTATCCTTATAATCTGTAGATATCTTACTATCTATCATGAACATTATACTTTAAAAAGCGTTACCATCTATCATTTTCTTCCTCTATCTTTTGACATGTTTGTGTCTACAAAGTGTCTACTCTTTAGATAAATAATATACAAGCAAACATTTTTAAAGCAAAGCCTTTCTATATTCAGGGTTAGTTCGTCTGTCTGTCTGAAACAGATAGCTTTTTGTTGTCCTAAAGATTTCAAATTTTGCATGGTGATTACTGTAGTAGTTAGATATGATTTAGAAACCGGAGCAATACTATAAATGTTACCAGAATGTCCTTGTGTTAATTTATTTTTTTAACAATAAATATTTATGTCATATAACTGTCCGATTGGTTTGATTTTTGGAATGCTGATTCCTAGAACAACAAAATAAGTATGTCCTTAAACATTATCCTTATAAAAGCAGTTTTCAACAAACTTACTTATAATTTGGTTTGACTTCTATACTTTTCTAGAAGTACTATTTTATTGCTATTTTTGGAAATTAACTTAAGTGTTCTAGAAAAAGTATGCACCGATCAAAAACTTTAATTTTCATTATTGATTGAATTTATTGAAATGCAAATTGGTTTTCTATTTTCAATTGTACATGTGTGATTGAAGGTTTTTGCAAAAAAAAATCTATTCATTTCAAATAATGTTCCAAATAAAAATTGCATATATCAAAAGGTTTTTGCTGAACTATATATGTTTATAAACAGGGTCTTTACATAAACTTTTAACCAATTTGGCAATCTTGGTATCATGGTTTTGCAAAATTTTTAATAAATTGTATAATTTTTGGTTAACCCATTAGTGCCGAACCGGGTTTTAAAACCCGGTGCCAGAAAATGGAAAAAAAACCGGTTTCCGGCTTCATAATTGCATCATTCTCAGTATGAATCCCCCCTCTACTACCCTGGCTTTCATTTCCCCCTGGAGCAGGCAGTTTAGCTTACTTCCGTTTGCTGGTATAGATCAACAAAGGTTGAAAATCATGACAATTCAAAATACCCCATCTAACTTTTTTGTTTTTATAGTAAAGTCGCTGATTTTTTTCGTGAAATCTAATGTTTATTGACAAGTACATCTATATGTGAATTCGTTTTATTCAAATTATTATTTTTTATATGATTTTTTTATCGTTTTTTTACGCCCTATTATGACCCGGTTCGGCTTGGCCATACATACCCGAAAATTTTAAAACCCGGCTCGGTTTCGGTTTTTATTACCCGGTTTTAACTTTTCAACCAATAAAAATAACAATTAACGTCATTAGTAAGGGTTTGAGCCACCATAATAACCCTAGTAATCTCTATAGGTGTCACCCAATAGTTTTATGATCGTTTTCTGATATGTAACACCCAAATTTTATATGTTCTTTTTTTGTAGTGTGTGTCTTTTAAAACTTCGAGCAACGGGTTTTTTTACCCGAAAACGGCGGCACCTATAGCCGAAACACTAAATTTGAAATAAATCGCTTCGTATTATACTTGTAGCTCTTTAGATTACATGAGGTTGTGTAGTTTTCAGTTACGGATCGTATCAAAGTTCTAAAAAGTGTTCATCTCACTTTTGGCGTTCAAAAATTACATTTTTCGATTTTTGGTCAAAATAACCGGGTTTATACAGGTCAACCGGGTTTTAAAACTGGGGGAAAGCACCAAAAACGGGTGTTAATGCCTGGTTGGTATTTATGGCCAAGCCGAACCGGGTTTTTTTGCAACTTTCCTGTGCACGCCACTAGAGCAAAACAAAAAAATACGAATTCCGTTTTGACCATTATAAAGCTTCCCTGAAACTTACAGCTCGATCGGCCCATAAAAGTGGCGCTCGGCACTAATGGGTTAAATATTTGATTCCAATATCCTATCATAAAAATTTTTTAGTTGCTAACTGAATGATTTCTCAATTCATCCGCAGATGCTTTTAAGCTTTTGATTATTTAGATTGAAGTTTTGTAATGGTTTCATGCTATTCCCCCCCTCAATACCTCTTTTAATACAAAGCACCTAAAAGTCTAGAGCTAAACCCCTAGCTTTTAAAAAAAGGTTATGCAGTATTTTGATCTACTATTTAAAGATTCATCATATATATTGTAAGTTTTAACATAAATGTTTTGTTTACCATATTATTCATACAATATTCAAGTCTCATAAATATTAGGCATCTTTTTATTGACAAATAAAAACAAATTGTCTCTTAAAACCACGGTGAAAATAAAGTTTAAGGTACATACAAGATTAGGTAGCTTTGTCTGTCTGTCCATCCATTTGTCTGAAGCTTAAGATCTTGGTAACCACAGAACCAATTGGATTATATTCTTTGGTGGTTTTACGCTATTTAATAACCTAAAATAAGCATCAAAATATGTTTAATTTATGTAAAAATTTAATATTTGTCCAGATGCAATACTGCAACTTTAAAACTTTATGTTCTGTCAGTAAACTGCTTAATAGTCTAGAGCATGTGTATGTCTAATGTTAAGGTTATCTTTGAAGCGTTTCTTCGAACGCAGGAACTTAAGGGATTGATGTTTGATGAAAAATATTAAATATCCCTAAGGATTGCCATATTCTTCCAAATGAATAATCCCTATGATAATTGTCTGTGTGCCACGTACAGGGAATACGGGGATATTGGATTGTAAATTATACAGGTATCAAAGGTCATTTAAATTCGTTCTCATCTTTGTTAGGTACTTTTTCCATTCTTAATTTGTTTGTTCAAGCTAACAGTGTCTAAACCTTTCAACCCATAATGTGAGTATGCAGAAGGAGTCTTTTTTTATAATCATTAAGGCATGTACATAAATCCATCGTCTATTATGTTATCCCTTTAAATCCCTTTTGTGTCATGTTGTGTCTCTATTTGTATTCTCAAGGGAGCTGTAACATATAAAACACAAAGAAAAACAACAAATCTTGTATTGTAGTACATTTAGGTTTAACCATTATTCCGGGGAGGGGGGGAGGGGGGGGGGATTGGATCCTGAAAATCTTATGAAAAGAAGGCTTATTTTTATCCTCACATAATCAAATCTATGTTGCTCAAAATTAAAAATCTAGAAAATTAAAATTAATTAATATTGTCCACATAACCCCCTACCCCCCGGAATAGGGTTAAAACAGATTTTTAATTTATTTGCTCTCTGTCTGTCTATCAGAAACTTTAAGGAGGAAGGGTGCAGTAGACGGTACTGGATTCAGAGTTTTATAGAACTCTTTCGCTCATTCTTTGGCTAAAAATCTAATTTAGAATTTAATAAACTAGCAGTGTCAAATTTCAATTTTCAAAAATAAATATTAATTTACGAAATGAAAGTGGTTATTTTGTTTATCGCTATTGGACATAGATTTCCATTGTCTTATCTCTAAAGATCTACGGGAAATTTTCTATATATCTATAATACAAAGTAGAAAGATGGCTGTCTGTCTGTCCGTCCGTCCGTCTGTCCCTTATATCTCGGTAACCACTGAACCAATCGGATTTTGCTCTTCAGGGAATATACCTACTGGTCCTGTAGTGGTTTTAGGCTATTTTCTTGGGGGGTGGGACACCCCCACCCAAAAATATTTATTAAAAGATTGAATAGAAAGCGTTATGGCGAACCCACAAACCTATGGTTCGCAGCACCAAATTTTTTTTTAAAAATATGTTCGAAATAAGTGGTTGCATCTCCAATTTTTTTATTTACCTCTAGGGGCGAAGCCGCTAGTTTTAAACAAAGAAGTTTAAGGTATTTTTAATTGGGATATAAAAAAGTATCTCTATGCAAGTCCGTTTGTTAGTCATAGTCTGGGAGGTAGGGGACATTGCACAGTAAATCATACTGGTATCAACACGTTCTTTCCTTTGTTTGCTCAAAAACTTTGGGGACTTTAATTAAATTTTATTGCTGTAAAAGTTTTAATAAATTATAATATTGCAATTAATTAATTATGTTTAATATTCTTTTTAAGATTTTTAAAATCATTCTTCATATTTTTTCTTATTGATTTAATTGTATCAATAGATCTATTAAAATCTTTACTTTTATTTAAAAAAACACTATAATTGATATTAAATGCTTTGATAAAGTTTAACTTACTAAAATGTGCTATAATTTGTGTCTCCTGGAATTATCATCAAAAGCGAAAATTTTCTATAATTATTGAAAGTCCGGAACGACACTTTGAACAAGTTATGTTGGCCCTATTGATTTCAAACTTATATTGATGATTCCTGTTAAGTACGATTTATGAAATGTAGCATTCTATAATCATACTTAAAAGTCCATTAAAACATGTTGATTTTTTAGCTTTTTTGACAACAATTATAAGTGTTGTAATTATCCTTTTCCTCAGATTTTAAAATAATGATTACTAGAACATGAAGGTGCAATGTCATAAGCGTAGCATCTATTATTTTCTATTATCAAGTCCTGAAAATGTTAGTATGTCCTTATACAGTATTTTATATTTAAGAATTTTGCAAACAATTTAAATACAGTTATTACAGTTTTATTTAATGTTAATGTTCGATTGTCCTACTGTCTGATTTGCAAAGCTTGGCTTTAATAGATGATATCATCTATTTTTAAATGTATACTTTGTTTAAATAATAGATTAATGTTAATGTCGTGTGGATGAGTTGCACCTGGACTGAACAGTCAACTTGTCAACTCAAGGCCAGACTCTTGGTCCTTCACCTCAAACCCGTGGTACAGTACATTACAGACAACCAACCCTTTGATCGTACGATCTTTGTCTGGAGATCCTAACTGTGCATGGTAATGAGTTGCCTGTTTTGGGCCAAGGCATTCCCCCTACTCTAACTCTTTGATGTCCTGTGCCGAACAGAGCAGGTAGGTACCATTTTTAACGTCTTTGGTATGACGCGTGAATAATAGATTAGTCCCTTCTTTAATATATCGAAATATCTAAAAAATTTTGCTTTAGAAATTAGTGTTAATTTTCACAAAATTTCTAAGATTTATTATAAACATTTAAATAAACATGGTAATATTTAGAATAAATGACAAAATGGTTTTTATAAATTTTTAGAGTGTACATCACATAATTGGTTTGAAAAAACTAAATGAAGTTGTAAGTAAGTGCCCGACTTTTCATTTGCATCTCACAGAGATATAGAGAAGGAGGGTTATTTTTACATCTTTCCCTTTTTATATGTATATCACATTCCCCAATTCTCTCCATTGCAATGGTGTTTTCCTACCCTTGATAACAACCCCCCCCCCCCTCACCTCTGGATAACCTTAAATAAATTCAAGTTCACATGAAGTGTAATGTTCGAAAATAGAGGGGGGGGGGGGATGTATGAACCCCGCCCTTTGCTGGAATAGTTTGCCCGAGTTTTGCAGATGTAAATGCCAATGATGTAAAATGATATTGTCTTCTCTTTTCTTCTACAATTGTATAAACAAAAACTAAGGAAGAAATAAAACGAGTAAATCTTTCGTATTATACTATGGAGTAGGTCGTTTGTTTGTCAGTTAAGATCTCATAAACTATTAAACCGATTGAGTTATCTGTTTTAATAAGGCTTTTTAGGGTGCAGGTTTTAAGCTTTTTATTCTTTTGGTAGTTTTAGTCTATTTTTCTTTCCTCTTCCGCCCCATTTGAATACAGAGCCACTAAATGCTGGGGGAGCAGCCACTATAGGTATGTATTATTGTACATGCCATTGTAAAAAATAGGGTCTCATTTTCTTCTCTTTTTTTCTACAAATGTTTAAACAGAAACCAAGGAACAAATAAAACGAGTAAATCTTCTAAACTGCGAACCAAAAAAAAGAGGCAAGTCTGAATTTTCAGAATATCAGCTTTATTATTCATTTAGGATGATTTTACTGTAAATATGAAATGTAGATGCATCTTTTGGTTACAAGTTTCCACTGTTAATTTTTTATTAATCAACACCAATGAAGCACAAGATCTCAAAAACAGCATTTGGGGGTGAACCAAAAAGATATGCAAATATAAAAGAAAATTAATGGGAAAACTGTTTATTTTTGCACTTTTCTTCACTTTTTTGGTGAGCCAAATGTTATCTAAGTACATGCCTATTACAACAACTTGTCTATTAACCTATGTACCATTTTTTTGTAGTCATAGCAATCTCAAATGGAGCCTACCGACAAGAAATAAAACCATCTTCTAAAAACTACAGAATTTACTTTATAAATTGGAGAAAATAAAATTGAGATTTTTTTCTTTTTTGATACTGCTTGGCTCGAGGCTGCTATGAATACAAAAATTGGACCATAGTTCAGTGTATGGGGTGTCATCATGGGCATGCATTTGGCTCACCATCACCCCCAGTAGAAGCATTTTAAAGGCCACCCTCCTCCAAATCAAGATTTTAAAATGGATTTTTTTAGCACATCAAAAAACTTTTTTGTATACTTTTAAGGGTAATTTTTATCTTTAACATGTATTTAGCTTCATCCATAAGACTGGAGGTCAGCAGCTGTTTTCTAAAGTGATAGGGGTCGAGTTTCTTTTTTTCTAATATTTCTTATTTAGGAAATTCATTAATTTCTACCTTATACTATATTTCATAATAATTAATGCATAAATTATTTTAAGAATTATTAATTTATCAGAATCAATCTTTAAAAGAGGAGAAAAGTGCAAAAAAAATAATTTTTCCATTGCTTTGTTTCGGATTTGCATATCTTTTTGGTTTACCAGTATTTCCCCCAAATGCTGTTTTTGAGATCTTGTGCTTCATTGGTGCTGATTAATAAAAAAATAACAGTGGAAATTGGAACCAAAAGATGCATCTACATTTCATATTTACAGTAAAATCATCCTAAATAAATAATAAAGCTGATATTCTGAAAATTCAGACTTGCCTATTTTTTTGGTTCGCAGTTTATTATGTAAAGGAATGAGTTTTTTGTTTAATTGTTTGTTCGGTAAGATCTCGTAAACTCGACTTCTCTGTTTAGAAAGGCTTCCCATACTTTCCAGGGTAGTTTTGAGCTTTTTATTGTATAGTAATTTCATGCTATTTTTCTATGTGAACCGATTAAGATCTCTATTTTAGAAAGCCTTTACAGAGTCATTTAAACCTTTATATTATTTTGGTAGTTTTAGGATATTTTTTATCAATATATCAAAACTTAAGTACCGAAAGCCTTAGAGCCATCCAATAAGATTACGAGGTCATGAAACTTTGGATACCAGGGGTACCAGTGTAATTTACAGTCCTTATTCCCTCCACCCCTGCAAAATTAAGAAAAGTAAGGGCAGCACGTAGATGCAAAGACAAGTATCATTAATTACATAAAAATACCAACTAAATGTTATTAAACTTTTCTAACTAATGATACGGCTTCTTATTAAAATCGTAACTTTTCTACAGTTATGGTATGTCCATCAGTTACTTTTTGTTTACTTAGAAAATGTCAAAATTGTCCATCGAATATATTGGATGAAGATGCTTGTAACAATAGAGAATTATCTAGAAAGTGTAACAATTTTATATTTAAAGATTGTGACGTCATGGCATTAAGGATGAGCTATCACTCCATCCTTTATTTCCTTTAATACTTTTTTATCATATTAGAATCATCTCCATTACTTAATAATAGACTAAAGTAAGGTATTTAAAAAATCGGCTATCTACATTGGAAGACATTTTTTGGGGGAAATAGTAGGACAAGTGGGCTATAAATTAACAACAATTGCACCTAAGTGATTATGAAACTGGTATCTCATACACAAAAGGTTATTTTGTTATTCATCATTTAGAATGTTTGTGTACATTTATCATCCATTTTCTTAATCCTCTCCCTGTTTTCTTTTTTTAACCATTGTTTACAGACGGATTTTTAAATTTATGAGTAGCTTTGCCACGGATAAATGAGATTAAGATTTGACTGTGATTTCATGGTTGGGTGATCCTTAACATTAAATTAAATGCTAACTTCACTTTTATGCACATGTAGGGATATCAAGGGATAAGACAATGAAATAGGACCAAAATTGATGAACCCCAAACTGTCCCACTTTGAGAAAGACGATTCCAGTGACGTCATATACGTTTAGGGAAGGGGGGAAGAAAATCTCTTCCCTTTTCTCCCATCTCTTTTGAAGAGATTTTCTTCCCCCCTTCCCTTTTTCTTTCCCGAAACGTATATGACGTCACTGGAATCGTCTTTTTCAAAGTGGGACAGTTTGGGGTTCGTCCCAAAATTACCTCTTCTGTAGAAAGTGGTGGAAAAGTGTGGACACTATTCTAGTTTGTACCAAGAATCCAAAAGTACTTAATGTTTTCGAGCCAAAGAAAGAGTATTTGTATAAAATTTTGGATATCAGAGTATAATTTCCAGTCCAATGTCCCCTGCCTCCCTGCAAAAACGAGAAGAGTTTAAGAAATGCATAATTTTCAAAGTGATTATTTTAAAAGTTATGCCGTACCATTCTTTACTTACATAACCTAACATGGACAATTATGTCCATAAGTACTACAGCGCGCGCATTATACTGAAATTAAGAATCACGGCATTCATAATTGATATCGTGTCGGCTTGCTGTCAGGGATTTGTTGGGTTCGAGTCTGATCCACACCGCATAGGTAATCAATAATTTTTCTTGTTTTGTTACAAAATTTTTTTTAAAAGTGTGCTTTAACTTCCACTAAATGTTACTCATGAACAAATTTTCTAAACCGCATATAATTTTTAACAGCAAAAAAGCGTTTTTTATAACTAAATATTAAGTGACTTTAGTGAATATTGAACAATATAAGGAAGCAACACTAAAACAACAAGGACGACCAATGGGGGATAAATAGATGTTTAGCACCCCAAATCCCAAAAATTTAAGGATTTATGAAAGCTTAGGATGGTTTCACTTAGAGGCGAGAGCGCAGCTACTCGTATATTAAATAATCAGATGATTTAGTTTAATATAATTAAACAAGTCCTCTCATTCGTTTGCTTAAAAAGTTTCGGTTACATTTATCAAATTTTGATTGTTTATTGAAACTAGCGGTGTCCTATCCTTTAAACCAATATTAGTAATCTGCAGAAGGGGCAATTGCTCAATATATCGTTCATTGTCCTATCCCTCGAGATGGCTGTGTTTCTGCAACCTACATTTGTCAGACTTTTTATGCTAATGTCTGTTATCATTTCATGTAAAGGCTTGCTACAGATATTTTGGACATCCAAGCTTTTTTTTATCTCCTCAGCAAAAAAAAATTGTGTACCCCGGATGTAAAATTTCCTTACGAATTTTTCCTTTTTTGGAAGGCGGGGGGTGGGAGGATAAGGTTGAACCATGGCTCGACAAACCAAAATTTTAATGTATGAGGAGTTTAATAATGTATTTTCAAATTTGGGTGGGGGGATATTCACCCATTTCTTATTCTTTTTCATCCTAACCCTAGCAACCAATATGCTGGTAGACTAACAAAAACCTATCTCTGTAAGATACAAAAATAGATATTTCTTTTATTTGTTTCAAAACCAAATTTCTAAATATTTTATCAGATACTGGCGGTTACGCTCCTAGAGTCAGCTAAAGGTGTTTGAGCAACCTTAAAGCTCTACTTAGATTTAGTTAGCAAATAGCCAACCGCTGAACTGATAGTTATCGTTTAAAGTTAAGCTTCTTATAGCTTCAGGGAAGGTTTATCACTTTTTTAAGGAGGATTTCAACAACCTCCCAAGAGATATCACTTTCTTCTTCTGCTTTGTAAAGCAATTCTCATTGAGAAAGGGGAACCACCATTCAAAGAGAAATCGCCCCTCAGAATACAACCCCCCCCCCCGCCCCCCCCCCCACTCATTACCAAATCATGTGGTTGTATTATTAAAACTTGGAATGCCACAATACCCATTTTTAATTAAAAAGAAATATTGCTGCAATTACTTACAATTATATATATTTTCTATTATTACAAGAATGACTGTATCCTTTAAAACGAAGCCCATAAAATTTGCGGTCAAACATTAAGAAAGCTATTAAACTCTGTTAACATTGTGCCTTCCTGTAACATGCAAAGTTTGAAAACGATAGGAAGATTCTAAAAGGTCAAAATTAACGACCAGAGCTATAAGTTATATTATGACCTATCTACTCTAAGTATAAAAAAGCTAATCTTTGAAATTAAACTATTTCTCTTGTAACTTATTGGTCAGTTCGTTTTTCTACTATGATTAAAGAGGATGGGCGGGATTTTAATTTTAGCCCGCTACAAGTTTACTTTATTGGAGTACATTATATAGGGAGTAAGATCCAAGTCAAGATAATTTTTTTATATAACCCTACTAAAATATATATAAAAAAACGTAACACTTAACTAATAGCTTATAATCATGGATGTAAGTATGGACATGTCTAAATTATAGTGTAGCTGCGCCACCACGCAAGAAAAAATACTCGCAGCACTTGGTAAAATAATAATTATATATATTTTCTAATATAAAAGTTTATGTGAAGTTTATTAAGTTATGTCTGGTAAACTTTTCTAATAATCTCATTTCTAGAAAAGGATTCTTGAAATTATAAAAGGACACGCCGTGGTATCAGGAATAATTTTATAAATAAGGATGACAGCATCCATAAGTTACCAAAAAGGTGATTTATAAGAAAATCATAATTACTAGTAGTGTGGAGCATTACTGACAGAATAACGGTCAAAATAAGCCAAAAAAATCAATTAACCTTATAAAAAAAACTGGATGTTCATTTTTAGGAGGAGCTTGAGTTTTCCTATATTAATTTTCCAAATTGATAGTTGCCTACATATTCTAAACAAATAGGTGGCGAGTAAGAAGACGATGTGCAGTGGTTTAGTAGCTTTGTACTGCTAATTAACAAAGCCACTACTGAGGAGCATAGGCAATTGTTATTGGTAAATAAAAGATCTGTTTCTACAAATATATTTTGCTTCAGTTTCAGAGCATAATTTTATAAATAAATTTTGTATAGGAGAGTCCTTTTAGCTAACACATTAGAATACAAATATTTTATGAAATACAAGGATAATAACATCCTAAAGTAGCGAAGGTCAAAATTATAAAAACAGTTTACTATGATACAAAAGCAACAAGCATAAACTTATTTAAACTAGTGGAAAGGTAAAAAAAACCTTGCTTTGAAAACATTTGATATTATTGGCGATGTAACCTCTCGTTGTGAGGAAGGTGATTGGTTTGAATCTCGGCCCAAACACCAAATCATAACAAAAGAGGTCAAAATTGGTTTCTACTGAGGAGGGAAAATGCACAGTTAGGACTTCCAGACAAAGTTCATGCAATCAGAGGTTTGATTGATGAACCCAGTAATAGTGTCGGACTGATTATGACGTAAGAAAAAAAATTAGCCAATGAGAGGCCATTATTGACCAATGGTAAAATTTGTAGTGTCCTCTCATTGGCTAATTATTTTTTTTACGTCATAATCAGTCCGACACTTTTACTGGGTTCTTGATTGTTTGTAGGACGTTGGGCCGCGTAATCATACACTTGACTTGCAGAAATTCATTAAAATAAAATGGTTTCAACGGTTTTTAACCATTATAATTTTTAAGTTTGTCACCAATGTAACTTATTTGTTATTTGCCTCTATTGAAGTGATCGTCTTTGTTAATATACTGTTTATGTTAAGTGTATTTTCTTTGTATCTATATACTTGTGAATAATACACTAAACATCACATTTATTATGAAAATTAGATTTGATAGATAAAGGAAATATCTTAGATAGATTATACAATATACCCATCAAAACAAACAAGGATGGCAACATTGAATAAAGCGATCCTCATCAAATCAGAAAGTCAGACAAATAAATATCAACAAATATAGGTAAATTGTAATAGTGTCTAACTTTTTATCTTTGTGACGTAACAAAAATCCATCTCTTTTTTTAGGGGTTTCCTTTCCCACCTCCCCTCTCATCCTTCGATTTTTGTTACGTCACAAAGATAAAAAGTTAGACACTATTACTAGGTTCCAAACCCATAAGGTATTCTTTACAGTGAAGCCTCTTATAGGTCCGGGTATGATTTTTAACAAAGGATAATAACCATTTAAAAATAATTCCCTACCCCCCTAAAAATTATATTTACTTTTTCATTTTAAAACTCAAATTTAAAGTATAGGGTAGATATCCAGGGAGGGAGGGGACATTTGGTTGTTTTTTACAACAGTCCCCAAAGTTTAAAATATCATTTTCTTATTCGTTGGCTTAACAACTCTCATAGAATTTTGATTGATTAGTTCAATAAGTAAAGTGTCCAAGCGTTTCAACTACTAATTGAAATATACAGAAGGGATAATTTTGTGTATCATCATTGGGGATGAAAATAAATTTATCGGCCTTATTTCTCTTCCCTCGTGACTTAGATGCTTCTAAGGGCGCAGCCACTATGGTGAAACAGATAAAGAAGTTAAAGTGTAAGAATAAAGTAAATGAGTAGATATGGAACTCTCATAGATAATCTTAATGTGTCTGGCCTTTGTCTAATAGTTCTAAATTAGAATGGCCTATTTTCAAATATTGTTAGCATCCTTCTCTCTTACTCATTTACTACCTAATTCTCCTAAATTTTGTGTAGACTTTTTCAAAATAATTTACAATTGTGGTAATGAAACGTCTGGCATTTTAAAATTATAACAATTTTTAGCCCAATTGTAGTATAGTGTAAATAGCATTTTTAATACCTTTCTATTTATTTATTTATTCACTATATTCTGTTTAAACCTAATATGTCATATGTATAATTCTATATAGTTATCTTACTAAAATTCGATGTAGCTAGAGACCTTAAAAACCTTGTTTGAATATGTTTGTCCAAAATTGGTATCTTCAGCTTTTGCAAAGTCCAAATTTGTTACAAATAAACTTTGAAAGGAGCACACCAAACAAACTGACAACTCGAAGTATAGAGTAGTTTTGATCGAAATAAAAAATATAAATTTATGCTTAGGTTTTTGTGGGTTTTTAAAACCAAATTTTAGGTTTAAAGGTATAATTCTGTGCATGCCATTAGTCAAAAGTGATTATGTAGAATTCCTTCATTAAATTAGAAAGTGCTCTAAAATTATGGAACGTCCAACAAATTTTTTTTTAATTTTAGGAAATTTACCAATCTAGTTTTGAGCCACCCTAATTTTTATTGCTCTTTTACTAATACGAATTTCCAACTTCGATATTTTACAAACTTGAGAAGGTCAAGTACTGGGAAATAGATACTTCATTTATCTACAAGGACAATAACGTCCAATTGCCCATTGTTTGTTCAGTAGTATCTCGTAAATAGTCGAATGGATCGTTCCACAAGTTTTCGAAATGTTTAGTATTATTCCATGACAAGTTTTTAGCTATTTAGGGCTATGTTATAAATATTTTATATAAGATTATCAACCATGTAAAATATGTTTTCTGTTTAAGTATCGAAGGAAGCTACTCTATAATTCTCTTTGTCTGTCCGTCATTCCGTAACACAGTGTGGGGTGGGAGGTGATTTTATTGGTTGTTATTTTAGATACATATATTGCTGACATTTATGAATAAACCATTTCTAAAGAACAACCGGTCATTAGTTGGTCTATAATTCACTTTGTCCGTTGGTCAATCCATCATTTCTTATGCTTCGTTATTTAGTTTTATTTATCTTCAACTAACTGTTTCTCAGCATACTTGGCCCTGCTCTAAATACTACATAAACCAAACATGTAATAAAGAAAGAACATTTAAGTACATCTGGGGATTTGTTTAGAATTTTTATGAGGATATTTATCTGCTCCAGGACAAACACAGGAGTGACAAACGTCGGAGTGGACAAACGCAGAAGTGTCTAAAATATTAAGCTAATTAAGTAGTTCTATAAAAGGTTAGGTTAGGTTAAGACCCATAGGGGTTAAGCATTTTAAAAATGTATAGGATGTTAAGTATTTAATCCGACGCTTGTCACTCCTGCGTTTGCCCTAGGACCTATTTATCCTTTGTGTATTTGGATGTTTATCGATCTATGCTAGTATTACCTTACGGGGTTTCAGGTGACGCTTCTTGTTCTAGTCCTCATCAGTCTCCATACACTATGAAACCTACCCCGCGTCTTATAAATGCAGTGTAAAGCGTCCATTTGCCCGATAGGTATTAAATTACCCAACAGACAACCAACCCTTTGATTGCACTGGAAGTCCTAAATGTGTATGGTAATAAGTTGCTCCTGTTTCTGGGTAAAGGCATTTGCCATCCTATTGGATTTAATATCACGCGCCTAACGTGGCAGTAACAGGAACCATTTTTACGTCTCAAATATGCCAGTATATATTATGCTATACTAAAATAAAAATGAGTATATCTATCCCGTAAAATCTAATAAACTTCTGTACCTAGCATTCAAGGGTTTTTTTAGGGAAGCTTAATGTTGGTCTAAGTTAGGTTAGGTTATTGATCAATGATCAGGGGGAAAAAAGATACTGACAAAAAAATTCCTTTTACAAATGAAATATATTCAGAGGTTACCTTTAAATCTTCAAAAGACCAGCAATAATAATAAAAGAAATTGTGCAAACGTTTATATTGTGGGTCAAATTTGTATTATTTTATGTATGTTTGACTTTACAGAGGCGCTTAATTGAGAAAAGATCAAATATACACGAAGATTGTGAACCAATCAAGTTGGCTTATTTTTTACATAGAACCGACTTATTAAGCTTTTCTTTCGTGGGTAAATTTCTTTTGTTGGATTAAAAAATAGGAGGGGAAAGTGCCGAGCCTTTCATTTTGTTGAATTATTACAAACAATTTTAGCATTATTTAGAATACTAGAATTTTGTTTTCCAGTATGGCTTCAAAATCGAATAATATCCGCTTGATTTGAATTGGCCCTGCAGTTATACTGAAAAATAATGTATAGCATCGTATTACAGACAATTTTCCACTAATATTAAAATAAAAATCATAATATTAATATTAATTTTATAATCTTTCATTTTAATTTCTGAAGAAGGCTGTCTATAATACGATGTGATAAACAATTATCATATTCTTATTTACCAAAAGTTAGAGAAAATAACTTTCTTTTGATAATAAACTCTATCCTACTTATGTTAAGTTAATACATAAACATATGATAAACTATATGTCGATAATATATCAGATATGACCACTTCAAATAATTCCAATAAAGTCGATATAAACTATAAAAAATACCAAATCCTGATATTTAGGCGTTAATTGGTTTTTATCTAGCAAAGCTACTTTACAATTGTTTACAAATTATTTGCAGATAAAATAAAAATCAACTACCCCACTTTGGTTGCAATTGAAACAAAAATACATTTTCAAACTTATCTGAAGTACTTTATGCTATTCAATATCTATCATTATTTTTACACTAGTCTCCATTTTTTAAAAAACCTTTTGGCCTAACAACTAAGTTGGGAATTATAATGAAGTTTTATTTGTTGCTTCATTAAGTTGAGAGTCCAAGCGTTTCAAACACTAATTGTAATCTACAGAAGGGGTAATTTTGTGAATTAACATTGAGGATGTACATTAATTTATCGGCCATTGTCTTATCCCTTAGATATCCATGAAGATTTTTTGGAATTTGATTTGCTAGGCTGCCAATGAACATAATTGTCCTTGTTTTATTCTAATAATAGTCTGTGAGTATATAAATGTTCACGTGTTATTGGCATAAAGACAATATTTTCTATTCTTATCTATTCCTAATGTAAAATAAACTTAGAAAATGAAAATTCTCTCTCTGTGTATAGAAGAGTTAAGTTAATAGAGTGATGAATATAGATTAATAATAACACTGTTTTAAGCGGTATAAGAGGGCCTACAAATAATCTGAAATAGCCATAAATCAATAATGCATAATTATCTCGCAGTGAAGAGAAATGCGCGAAAAAGGCCTATTTTACGCGTTTTTTCTTCAATGAAGCTTTCCTTGTGCATCATTAGACCTTGGCTATTACAGATTATTTGTAGGCCTTCTTATACCGCTTAAAATGGTGTGCGGGTATGATCTGTACGTTCAGCCGTTTGGCCGCTAGCAACCTTTAAAATTCATAGATTTTTGGCAATATTCGTTACCAGCAATATTTTACTGTGAACTGCAGTAGATCCAGCTATTCTAATACTGATGTTAGTATGACCACACTCATATGTTGTCATAATAACAGCATAACTAACCATATCTCTATGTTTTCAAGTCTATTTTCCAAACATTTTCTGTTCCATTCCAATTTAAAGTGAACCAACACTTGAGTTTGGGGGCCAGGATACATTTTCATAAATTACAAAACAATAATTTGAAAATAACAAGAAAGGTAAGGTTACTTAGTAGCGAAGTCTTTTTAAATAAATTAAAACATAGGACAGGGAGAAAAAGAGTAAGATACTTGCTTTTGGAAGACAAAGAAAAGAATTTAAACGAATGTAGGAAGAACAAGCTAGGATCTTAAAGGATAAGACAATTGATGATAATTTGATTTATATATTCAATCATGAGAAATAAAATTTCCCCTTTTTGTAATCATTGGTTGGAACCAACCAATTAAAATGCAAGTTTTTGAGCCAACGATTAAAATAACATGGTTATAAAACTTTATTATATACGTCTTTAAGTGGTGTAGCTATAACAAGGTATTGACTAAATAATGAATAAAATTTGTGTAAATTTTTTACAGACACTGACATTAAACCACTGCAGATGCCATTTTTTCCTGATTTAAAATTTTAAAATCCGACAATCATAATGGTTATTTATTGCATTATATTATAGACAGTTTCCCGCGGATATTAAAATGAAAAATTATAAGATTTAAAGTAGTTTAATTGGCCCCGAGGATCCGAAAGCCCAGGCTTAAACTTTTTTTAATCATATGATTTTTTAAATATTTGTGGAAAATTGTCTGTAATACGTTGCTAAATATGTTTTTTTTTTCAGTATGGCTGAGAACCGTTTCTAATCCATCGGATATTAATCGGCTTGAAAGCCATACTGTAAAAATATTTACATATATAGTAGGTATATACAGTAATTTCAGGATGGAATCTTTTTTAACAAACTGTTTATACCAACAAGCTATAGTTATAGAGTAGATACTAAAATTATTGCTCAGTCATATGTTGTTCCACCAGCCAGTGTGAACAGTCATGCCAGTACATTAAACAATTAACATTTTAATCAGAGATCTTGGGGGGATAAGACAAAGGACGATAAATTGATGTACACCGACCCATTAAGATAAACAAAACTACCCCTACTAAAGATCAAAGGGAAAAAATTTGTACAACCTAATTATGATTTGCGTTCTCAAAGTTTTTGAGCCAGCGAATGAGAGCTTGTTTGGTAACTGGTGGTACCAGTATCATTCCAATGTTCCCTACCTCCCTGATTTTAATTCAAAGCTAAATATAAATAATTGAGTTTTCATTCGTCAAGGATGGGAGAGACATTGGACTGTAAGTTATGCGGGTTCCCAAAGTATTATAGAAACTTTCTCTTGTTCATTGCCAATTGCTAAATAACATAAGAAAACAAATGAAACTTTGATTAGGGTTTTATTCATCACAATTGGGGGTAATATTTTTTTGCCTATTGATTGTCATATTCCTGATTAATGGAGGCACAACTTCTATAATAATAGGAGGTATGTAGGTGCGTTCGTTTGGCCGATTATCCGTCAAAAGACACACAATTATCAATATGTTAGAGAAAGGGGACCTTAATATCCAAGGATCTCAAGGCATAAGACAATGGCCGATAAACTGTTGTACATCCCCAATGATGATACATACAATTACCCCATCGTTAGATTACAATCAGTGGTTGAAACGTTAGTACAATCAACCTAAAAAAACAACCAATCAAAATTTAATGAAAGTCCTTAAAGTCAATGAATAATAAAAACGTTTTTAAAAAACTTTGGGGACTAGTGTAATAAACAGTCCAATGTCCCCTCCCTCCCTGCTTAGTATCCCTGTTTTAAGTGTATTAAGTAAAGAGTATGTATAATATAGGAAGAAAGATAATAAAGCTATATAAACATACAGGGCAAGTATCACAAAAGAATTTCAGGGGAAAAGTATAGATAAAAAATCTCAAGGGATGAAACAAGTAATATACACACCTAAATCTTACTTAAAAAAGAAATATAAATTTTTTTTGCTAGTATTTCTTCAAAACCAATTAATATCCATTGAATTTAACCGACTCTGAGCCATACAAAAACATCATGTATTGTATTATATCATAGACAATTTTCCACAAATAATGAATTTAAAAAAACACATAAAATTAACACCAGTTTTGTTGAATTAATCTTTTATTTCATTCATTTTATTATCCACGAAAAGCTATCTAAAAAACAATATGATAAATAAACTTTCCCTTGATCTCTGGGAAAGAATGCATGCATTTAATACTTTTACTGCAAATAGCTCTTTTCTTATTTCCAGGAGCAATGCAGCTCTACAAGTCTTACACAAGTCAGACATTTTGGATAGGGTACTCATTACCACAATATTACTAATGGGTATTTAAGCCGTTCCTTGTTAATTAATGAACCATGTAACAATATACACACTTATTAATCACGAAAAAGTGACATTTAATAAAATTGTCACAAATGACATATATGTTTTTGAAATCTTTTTTTGAATGAATTTATTATTATATTTGTGAAACTTGTAGCTGGCCTAATTTACGATACACACCCTTTACCTCATTCTTTCCCTTTTTACTGGATGTGCGAATTAACCAATAAGTGATGTTAATGTTAGCAACCTAAATTGACGATAATATTTTTGCTAAAACTTTGCCCCCCAGCCAAAACATGGTTGATTTATGCCAATAAATGACCCATGCAAAATATATTTTCTGTAATACAAAAAATTGCGATGGTACAAGCACTGAAAGTTTTTAAAATCTGTAAAAAGACCTGTTTTTAAAGCTTTTGTACCATCTCAATTTTAAAGATTTTTACAAAATTTCAATTCTAGTGTGTCGTTATAAACCTGAAATTTACCAAAAAAATTGGGGGCCATCAAAATTATAACATATGAAGGACTAATGGTAAAATATTTTTAAAATATGCAAAAAGACCGTTTTTAAAGCTTTTGTTCCATCTCAATTTTAAAGTTTTTTTTTCAAAATTTCAATTCTAGTGTGTTAATATAAACCTGAATACTTGATATGCGGCATAATAAATCAGACAGATATCTGTATCTGTCCTAACCGGCTCAACCCTATTATTTATGTATGCAATTTGGCAATTTTGACTTTGGAAGATAACTTGCTACACCTTAGTCCTTCATATGTTAAAATTTTGATGGCCCCCATTTTTTTGGTAAATTTCAGGTTTATATCGACACACTAGAATTGAAATTTTGTGAAAATCTTGAAAATTGAGATGGTAAAAGCGCTTTAAAACAGGTCTTTTTGCAGATTTTAAAAACTTTTTAGTGCTTGTACCATCGCAGTTTTTGCATTACAGAAAAAATATTTTGCATGAGACCTTTTTTTGTTGCATAAATCAACCATATTTTGGCTGGGGGCCAAAATATTAACAAAAGTTTTCTAAAACGGGACGGGGTAGTATCCACGTATATTCTATGTTTGTTTATCCATTAAGGTTTGTATGCGACATATAGCAGTTTTGAATCAATTTATAATTGAAATTTACTTCATACCACAGAATTACAAAAATAAGAATTGACGAGTTTTTTAGAATAAGTTGAATCAACTTACATGTTTAATGTTTATACAACTTCGCTACTATTGTAAGTAATCTACCATGTATTTTCTTTTCTAAGATTGGCCCCAGGCAAACAATAGGACAAAGTAGGCACCCTTTGCAGGAATATAAAGGGATAAGGCAATGGCCAATAAATTTATTTACATCCCCAATGATGATACCTAAAATTACCCCTTCTGTAGATTAAAATTACTTTTGGGCACTCAACTTAATAGTCCAACCAATCAAAATTAAATAAAAGTCTCCAGGGTTGTTAAGCCAACAAATAAGAAAACTTTATTATAAGACTTTGCGGACTAGTGTAATAAACAGCCAAATGTTCCCTCTCTCCCTGCATCCACTGTTTCTGTATGAACATATCTTAAGGTCATTGCCGAAATAAGAAAACCAAAGTTCTTTAGAATTTACGTCTGTTGAAACTAAATTTTCCTTTCTTAAAAACCAAAATTCAATTAAATTTTGGGTTATGGGGCTATGGGTTGAATGGGTTCCAGGGATATTTTTTTAGTTATTAATTACAGAATGGTTACGTCAGTCTGATATGCTGGTAATATAATTTTCAAATTAATGCTTTTTTCTTGGAACTTTCTTCTTATTTCATAGTTTTCTGTATTGTATTAACTCCCCCTTTACAATTTCCTCCATATTCCTGGATTAATCTGGATTTCAAGGTCTTTCAGCAAATACTCTTAAATTGAATTAATTGCCCATTGTCCCCTCCCTTACTTCCTGATAAATAATACTTTTTATATTAGAAACCTAGTCTAGATATTCATTACCTTTGTATCAATCTAAGAGTAAAGTATCACGTATAGTCGAAACAAAAACTTTAGATATATTGACAGAATGTCACAGTTTTGACAGAGGACATTCAAATGCTCTCAAGAAAGTGGAGATTTGCTTTTAACACTTATTTCACCAGACTTATAATAAGGAAGATTTTGTCTAATAGTAGCGAAACTGATAAAAATTATTAGAAAAAAGGAACCAGGATTCTGACGAACAATGATAAGTGAAAATTTCTCTACAACCCACTTCCTTCTTCCCCACCTCCCATTAGTTACAGACAAATTAAGTACTTAAATCTCTAAAGTTACTTCATCGGCTAATCATGATTTTAATATAATGTATAAACATCCAACTTGTGTGTGGACATTATTGCTATTCAAATAAAGATTTAGATCTATTTTTATTAGCACGCTATCATTTCCACACAATCAGTGGGGAGAATAAATACATATAAGTATAAATGTATATTGTATAATCCAGACAACAACCTGGTTCCAGAGGTGGAGAACCTTTTCATCTACTAGCAAAATGCTTTCTGCTCTTTTGTAGCGACTTGGCTGTGTTAATATTTCCTGACGCTATTGGCAGATATTCAAAGACCCAATTGAACATACAGTATTTAACACCTCCCCCCCTCTATTCCTTTAATCAGGATTCTTTTTAAAAAGTAACAGGATATTTAACGGGAAGCGCTCTATCTGCGGCACTTTTCTTTCCAAAATTAACCTAACCTAACGCAAAAAATAAAAATAAAACCACCAACCCATCCGCTATTTCAAAACAAGGGTGAAAGGTATTATGATCGCTAGGCATTTTTAAAAGAGACACCACAAAACCTGGTTTATTCAGACAGACATATAGATGGACTGGACAGAAAATAAGCCTAATATTTTCAACGAAATGGATAATTAGGACGAAATTTTCTTTACAATATTTTTCATGTAGATGGGTTTGACAGACTCCCTTTATTACGTCACTGAATAATAATATATTTTTTTTCTAATTCTTATGTTTTGACAATAGAGGCTAGTAATAATTAAGCAGAAATGATAGCACATCATTTTTATTCAACTCATCCATTTGCATAGAAAACCAATTGTAGAAGAACTAGGACAGTTATGTACAAAGTAGCGGTTGATGTTGATTTTTTTTTTTTTTGGGGGGGGGAAGGTTAATTACAAGAAAGGTATATATTTCAAATTTTGCGCTTAATTTCCATCCACTCAAAAATCTAAACCTATGGTTTAACAGATTTTCAGAGGGTAAATTTGTTACAAAAATAGGAAACCAGGGGGTGGATTAAATCCAATATTTATCAACGAACAAAGTTGTAGTAAAAAATGTTTGCTCTTAACATAGAATAAATCTGGTATAATCTATTTGTATAGCTTATTCAAATAGAAGTCGTAAAGCATATAAAAAGAAATTATGAAAAAAGGAAAAATTTTATATCGAGTAGAATAGCAGCTAAATTATGTATCTTTTTTGTTTTAATCTGTTATTACCAAAAGCTATGTATACAAATAGGTTTAATCTAAAGAGATAAGACAAATACCGATAAATTGATGTAAATCCTCCATGATGATTCACAAAATTACCCATCCTGTGATTACAATTAGTGGTTTAAACATTTAGACACTCAACTAAATGAACAAACCAATCAAAATTCATTAAAAGTTCTCACGATTGTTAAGCCAACGAATAGAAAATGTTATCATAAGACTTTGGGGGCTAGTTTACTAAACAGCATAAAGTCCGCTTCTTCCCTGAAAAGTCAACTTAGATAATGAAATTATTTAAAATTATCAAAAGAGCAAAAACTTACCAATTCAATATACTAACAGACTTTCCGACAACGGTTATAATAGAGATTCTTCGCTTCACGATTATACCTAATTATTCTGGTAATCCTCATACAAAGTATGAAATTGATAGGACAATTCTTACAAACACAAAATAAAGATGTTAATATGAAAATTTCGGGTTAATATTTTTATAATATATTTCTGAAAAATTAACACGGAAAAAAATATTTTTACACAAAATTTTACATTTTTACATACATATAGAAAATGTACACAATCTTATATTGAAAAGCCTTGGGAAGATAATTTGTTAAAAGCTCTAATTTTATTAATATATGATTTTTTAGATTTTTATAATTATAGGCATCTATTAGATACCATTTGATAGCAAAGATATCAAGATAGCAAAAAATGAATACATGATTGTTTTTTTTGTGCCTTTTTTTATTTCCATTGGCTTCATTTTATATATATATAAAATACCACGAATCTTAAAGAAATACTTAAAGAAATCCTAAATTGGTAGTTGCACGTAATGCATTTAAACTTGAATTTAATGAACTGCATATTTTTTCTGTTTAATGATTTAAACTACATTTATAGGGCATTTAATTGAAAGAATCTCAATTTTCTACCATGTAGTTTAAAAAAAACAAGACTTAAAAATCGTGTTCTTGCGATATATGGAATCCATAAAACTAGCTTATTTTCACAAAACAGCATCACGAATAATTAGTGATGTCTAATTGTTTGTTATTTATTGTAATACAAAATTATATATGTTTGATAGAATACTTGAATCTTATGCTTGAAATCATTTTCTGAAATGCACTTCATGCAACTACCCCTTTATTCTTTATGAAACTGCTAGTATAGACTGAATTATCATTACATATATGTAAATTGGCAAAAGTACTTTACGCTTAAGAAAACATGAAAATGTCAACATATAAACATTATAAGCATGAAAATAAATGAATAAATAATAAATCATTTGAATAAATAGTGATTTCTATATTATCATGAACAGAAATATGAGTACTAAGTACGAGAATCAAAAGTGAAATCTAAATGCTACATCATTTAAATAATTATAATACAAAAAATGTTAAATATTCTTATGCTTTTAAAATGTTTAAGAAAACTAACTTGCATGACAAAACAGTGATATTGAACCTAAACAAAATTAACAATCGTTTTAATCAAAATAATTCTTTAAAAATCTTCAAATAATTTTATCAAAAATCTTTGAAAAATTCTTTGCTTAAAATCTAAAAGCAAAATAGTTTTCTTCAGTCACAAAATCCATTAATATTTTTTTACATTATGATATTTTAACATGACATATTTAAGAAAAAAGTAAAAATGTTCCAAAACACTTAAAAATAAGATATTGTAAATTAATTTCTGCACATATGGTAGAAAAGTCTTCCTCCTTTTAATCAATAATTCTGTTGGGAAAAAATCCATGAAAAACCCGGGGGACTTTAAGGGATTGGACAATAAAGGATAAATAATATTAACCCCCAATTATGAAGAACAAATTTGCCCTTTAAAATAATTTGTGAAAAGAGATGGGACACATTGTACTTCCACATTAAAAATGATAATCATCTTACTAAAGTTCCTGGGCGCTCTAATTTTATTATATGTCGTGTTTATAAATTTGGGGGGAGGAGAAATATCTTTTCAAGTCCATTGTCCCCTTCCTCTTTGAGAAAAACCTGAAAGAATTTATTATGGCAAAATATATACCTATATATATATTGATAACATATTTACATATTAAATTACATCAATTTTCCGATACAGAAGGAATTTTATTAAATTTTCTATTTTCAAAAAAAAGAAGCCAATATACAAAATTCAAAAATTAGTTTCATCAAAATGCTTTGTTTTTTTTTCTGGGACCCTGATTATGTTTTTTGACGTTTTTTTGCTTACAAATGTTTCAAATTGATATAAAGATTTTAGGTACAGTTACTACATTTTTTTTTTACATATATACTTCACAATTTAAAAAAAATTAGATATTCGGAAGATTTTTTAAATATTGTTTTTGCTAATTTGAAATAAATAGATACTTTTTTCTTTATATAATTAAATCGTTTATGGTCTGGTTGTTGAAAAAATGGACTGAAAATGCCTCTTTGGGTCTTTCAGGGATAAAAGTATAAAGTATAAATTTGGGTAATGGGGAGGGATAAGCGATTGAAGGGGAATACAGTTTCACATTTGTCATGGTTTCAGGTTGTTGGTCCTGGGATAGGTGGTTTACCAGCTTTCCATTGCTAACTTGTTCTTGCTGACAATCATGTCCGTGAAGATGGACTCAAAGTTGTTGTTGCACTTTCTGAAATAAAAACAAACATAATTTCTAAAGGGGTATTTCCATGAATTGCATTCAAGCTTTTACTAAGTGATCACAATTTTTTCCCGTTTCGTTTAGTTTTACTTTTTAAAATACTAGTGGCCATACTTAGAGGCTTCTAGAAGGAAGGAGGGAGTGGTGGCTGAGCCACCCCCAATTTTCAATCTATGCTAAAAATCGATTTGTAAGGGGGGGTTTTTTAATGCAACCATCTCGTAATCAGTGATTAAATGGCACTTAGAATTCGAATTTCGATCTGAAATATTTCATAATCATGAGTAATCCTTGGTAGGTCTATTTTCCCTAAACCGAACAAAAAGTTGTAAAAGTAACGGCTGGCGGCTCAGCCGTTTAGCCGCTTTTTGCCTATTTTCAAGGCAAATTCATCATTAATTACGTAGGAATCAACTTTTTAAAACATTTTTTTGGTTTAATTCATGTTAAATGATAGCAATGACCATTTTTTAAATTTCTAGTACCAACAGCTACCGGCTAGAACCGTTTGATAAGGTTTTTGAGCGATAAATAGTATTATGTGGAGCTAGGTTTCGTGACTAATATGCTCTTAATATTGACAAAAATTGGCAAAACGGCTGAGCCGTCAGCCGTTAACCGTTATTTTTACAACTTTTTGTTCGATTTAGGGAAAATAGACCTACCAAGGATTATTCATGCCAAATTTCAGATGCAAATTCGAATTCTAAGTGCCATTTAATCACTGATTACGAGATAGTTGCATTAAAACCCCCCCCCCTTACTTGGATGTTGCACCAGATTTTTATGTACTCTAATAAAGTGATTCTCCAAGTTGGCTAAAATAACGTTACCCTTATCCATCAAGCCCATTTGCCCAATTCCCTCCCCTCCTACTGATGAAGTAAATGACCAATACATGAGGTCCATTTTAGCAACCTATATTGACGAAAAATTTTCCCTTGTTAATATATTATATATCCATTTGGCAAAACCTAATATCAACAAGTAATTAACTTTCAAGAGCAGCGAAACTTTAAATTTAGCCTCAAATATTTCAAACTAAGACCCACTAAACTTGTTAGAAGGGGGAGAGGACATTGGACTGGTGACTTTACTGGTATCCTAAGTTTAAAAAAAAACACGTTTTCTACTTATTAGTGTAAAAAAAATTCTGGATATTTTTAGAGTTTCTCTGCTAATTACCTATATCAACAAACTAAAGAACAATATTTAAAAATAATACAGGAATATTTTGTATTATAATTTGAAACCATTAATTATAAACAAGTTGTCCCGACAAGCGTTAAAACTTTTGCATCGCATATTACGCTTGTTATGAAAAATAACAATGTAACTCTATTCTTATGAGCAGAAATACAAATCATACAAAATATTACTAAAGATGAAGTACCAAGTTGCTTATTTTTATCCTAGATAATTACTAAATGCTAGCAAACGGTGCTAGGAAAAGTAACTCCGCCTCCCCGCCCCTCATTCAGACTATTTTAAATAGCAGGAACTTTGTCTGGGAGGCCTTAAAATGCATAAAGTAAGATTTTTTGGGAATAGTCCCTTTCGTGACATCGCACCTTAAGGGGCGATTTGTCGTATTTTTAAAATGGCTTTTTTTAGGTTATTTTAGGTTAGGTTAGGTGATTGCCCCACAGGGTTAGGTAATTGGCTCCGCAGGGTTAGAGCCCCCCGCAGGGGCTAGAAATAGGAGAAAACCTACTGTGAAAAATACGAAGTATCGCCCCTTAAGGTGCGATGTCACGAAAGGGACTATACCTGATTTTTTTAGTTTACATAAATTTTCGCCAATTTAAATTTGGTATAGCAGGAAAAATATTACGTTTGTTACCATGTTTGTTTATTATCATATTCAGACAGCATAACCTTTTACCATTCAGACAACCATAGCATTGAGCTAGGATGGTTATGTTATTCTATCCGTTTTTATTCTAAGGCTAGCATATAAAAGATGCATCCCTACCTATAGTTTGGTTGCATAAATATAAAGACAAACATTTATATTAACTTTACATATTTGGATCAGATCCCTTTTTAGGATCTTACGGGATATGAAAAAACATTGATGTAAATTCGATGACAAACAACAATACCCCAACTGTAGACTAAAATTGGTAAAATGAGTAGGCTATTGGTTAGATTATAGAAGGATCTTGCCAAGAATTTTTTGAAACATTGGAGAAAAACTTTCATTGTATTGTTGTGGATTCATAAAAAGTGCCAGAAAATTAAAAATATTTTCGAATACAATCATAAAAGCAAGGAAACAGTAGCGCAGTAACTATGTGTAGTGAATAATTAATTTTTGGTATGCAATAAATAAAAGAAATAACCAACAAAGGATACATAATATACGTGGATATCAAGTCAGGGGAAACTTGCTAACAAGGAACTTACTCAGTGGTCAGTTCGTTCATCCAGCAGGAAAGGAGGGGCTGTAGTGCAAGTTTCACTTTATTAGAGAACATGAAAATCTGGTGTGAAATCCAAGTAATAACATATCCATCGAATCAACAAACATGGAAATAATAGTCAATTAAATTAACTGCAAATGGACGTATGTACATAATACTTATCCCTATTAAAGAGTAGCTACGCCACTACAAATCTGCATTTTCAAAATATAAACATGAAAACTTTAAAAATTACATGACATATAAAACTTTTTCATTGCCATATATCCCGCAGTTGTACAATAATTTGGATTTAAAGTTTTCTACACTTAGGGTTTGTCCGTCTGTAAGTCTGTCCTATCAGATCCAATGGTGTAAAGAAGCTTCTCTTTCTACATCAAGTCTCAAAATTTAATTATGTTAAAATTTTTGGGATAATTTAATGCGTTGTTACTCTATATTTGTAAATGTTCATTTGTCTGGCCATTTCATTCGAAAAGCGTTGCATATTAATGTTGTCTTCCATGCTAATTTCTCCAAATGCGATTATTTATTAGTAAACCAAAGAGACTAGGGGAGAAGCAATGATGTTAACTAAAAATACGTATATTATTATTTATCATAATAATAACAAATAAAAGTCGTATTAACTTTTAATAGAAAAAAATAAAAGATGAATAATATTAATATATCATTTCTCACAACTATTTACTTTTTTATTAACAACAAGAAAACATTTATTCAAAGGAAAAATAATCTAGAAAGAAAATATGAAATACTAAATTTGGCTGTTAATTACGCTGGTACTAAAAGTTTTCTTATTCGTTGGTTTAACTAATTTGGGGACTTTCATGAATTATGATAGGTTTGGTTCATTAAGTTGATAGTCAAAATGTTTCATTTCCTAATTGTAGTCTAATTCTACAGAAGTAAAAATATTTGAATTTATTTCCATTTAGATGTAGAACCTATAGGACTAAACTTATGTACCAAGTTTCAAGTGTCTAGCTCAATATTTAGACCATTTTGCTCACGGTTTTAGTCATTACGCCCCCCCCCTTTTTTTATTCATTAGGAATATTTTTCTTTATTTTATAATATTTCAAAAACGCCCCAAAAGTCCCAAGTCTAAACTGTATACAACAAATATAGCGTGTAAAAATGTCTACTCTCATATTCTTATCTTATGACCCAAAATCCTAATGTATTATATATTTTTATACATATACAATACATACATAACACAAACTAATAAATAAAAAAATTCTTTTAGGATAGGTTGACTAAGGTTAGGTCTCATATTGTAATCTTAACAAAAAACAATAAAATGATAAAATGATTATGATTTACAATCCAACGCAACCCCCTTTTCTGATTTTAAAACATTTTCTAAGAACACTTTTCTGTATCCATGAATACTAAAAGAAAAAAAGGAAAATAATGCAAATTAGATATCTTTTAGAAGCGCATCTACTCTATAATTAGCTGTATCATATATCGTAGAATAACTACTTTCCACTTGTTTATTGATTTAATTATAAGTTTTAAACTTCTAAAATTCTATAATTTATCAGACAGAACTGTGTTTTATTGACATTATCTGCAAGAACTTTTATTTTTAAATGGAGGGAGAGAACATTTGACTGTAATCTACACTGGTAAACAACGTTTTATAACATGTTATCTTATTCTTTGGCTTAAAACTTTTAATAATATCCAACCAATAATTCTAATCTAAAGATAGGTTGCTTTTGTTGGTCATCATTGGGAATCTCCTTTGTCTTATTCTTATGTTACTGTGCTACTTCAAAAAACAACATATTATAGCTATAAAACTTTAATGAACATGATAATTCTTGTTAATAGTATAAAAAAGCTACTCAGAAAAAATGTATAATTAATCTAAATGAATTAATTACTGCGCCATCAGATAGTGGTCAGTGGTCAAGGATCTTAAGAGATAAGACAATTGACGATAAATTGATATACTTCCCCAATGATGATATTCAAATAATCTGTAGATTAAAATTATTTGTTGAAAAGTTAGAATACTGCTAGTTTGAATCAACAAAAAAAAATGTTATATTTTGAGCCAACGAATGTAAAAATGTGTTAACAAACATTAAGGTATCTGTAAAATTTATATTCCAATGTACCCTTCCTGCCTGGGTAGTTGTACTTACTTTTATATTATCTTATAAAGAAGATACTGGTATAGTCCCTTTCGTGGCAACGCCTCTTAAGGGCGTTTCACACTTCAAAGTAGCTTAACCCATATTTCTAGACCCTGCGGGGGCTCTAACCTTACGGGGCAATCACCTAACCTTAACCTAAAATAGCTACTGCCAAAATACGACGAAACGCCCCTTATTAGGCGTTGCCACGAAAGGGACTATACCCGAAAATACTTTCCAAGTACTAGAACACAGATTTTATGCCACTACTACTGTCCAATTAAACAAGGATGACAACATCCATAAAAGCAAAGCACTGATAAACTGCTTGATAAAGGATAGTGTTTATGGACATACTTACATTTTTAGGACTTGATTAAAGAGTTGCTTCGCCTATAACATTATACTTTGTTGTCCCAGGAATCAGTAAACCAAAATTCAGATCAATCGGATGATTAGATCATATAAAAATTTGTATTTAAAAAATAAAAAAACATGTTTAAAATGGACGTACGGACATTTTTGTAAAGATTATAGAGTTGCTACGCTTTCTAAATCGTACCTAACTACTAAAGGAATCACCATGCAAAGTTTGAAATCGATAGGACAATTCTAACATGCCAATTTAAAGAAAAAGCTATCCGTTACGGACGTACGGACGGACCGACCCTAATTATAGAAAAGCTTCGCTTTTAAAAAGAAGATATGTTTATAGTTCGTTCGTTAAGATCTCGCTAACAACTGGCTCGAATTTTTTTTTTCGATTTTAAAGAATCTTCTCAAAGCTTTCTGGGTTATATTTAGGCTTCCGTTTCTTAATTTTTTTGGAATGGTTTTGATTTATTTTTCTCCCCTAAAAACAGAGCAAGATGTTTAGTAATAAGGAACCTGCCACAAAAACTTTCTCAAAAAATAGTTCAAAGCTCAACAAAGGATAACTTATTTTTTTTGTTGTAGATTCTTTACTTTCATTTTAAACTGTAAACAGAGTAAAATTGTAAACAAATTTGAATGTCAATACTACACCATGAAAAGTCATATTATATTAAAATAAAATTCAAGAAACAAATTCTTTAAAAAATGAGAAGTTCTCGTTTAGGAAGACTTTTTATGGCAATAATATGCGATATTATAAAAACCTTTGTGAATAGTAGAAATTGATCTAGGAAATTTAAATTGTAGTAAAATGAAACATAATGGCAAAAAATCCAAAAAGTAATGGGTCAGTTCTTTTTGAGTAGAATGGTACAACTCCAACTTTTCTTATCCAGAAGCATAGAACGTAGCCACTCTGGTGTTTTCCCTCAAAGTGGAATTCAAGCACTGAAACCTCCCTCACTTAATTTTTTACTTAAAGTTCAATTTATTTCTAAATTATGAAAGGGGGAGAGGTTGAGCTCGAATTGGAGCTTTGAGGGGAAACCGCCATAATTCTTTTCCATCAGAACTCCCATTTGCAAACAAAAATAACCCTCTTCTTGTCAAAAGTGCACAAATGGTCTCTTTCATCTTGGGGTTTAGTGCAAGTCAGGAATTTCACAGGATATGAATATGAAATAATAAATTCATGTACATCCCCAATGATGATACACAATATTATCCCTTCTGTAGATTTTAATTAGTTGTTGAACCGCTTGAACACTCTACTTTATGAACCAACCAATAAAAATCAATAAAAGTCCTCTAAGTTGTTGAATCAGCGAATAAGAAAACGTTATTATAAAACTATGGGGACCAGTGTAATATACAGTCCAATGTCACCTCCCTCCCTGCACGATAAGACTATGAAACCATAAAATTATGTACACACTAAATTATTAATAACAAAATTTTCCCTTCTGAAAATTATTGCCTGAAAAAATGCTACATTTAACCCAACCAACCGAAAGGTTAATAAATGTTGAAATGAGAGAACATGTTTGGGTACTAGTATAATTTCCAGTCCAATATCCCCTTCCTTCCCGAGTGCAAGTACATATTTTTATACAATGACATGGATAATTATTTCCTTAATTTTAATCATGTATTTTTGGTAAGAAATATGCTATACGTAGCGTGACCCCCCCCCCCCCCCAAGAATAAGTATTTTATGGTTCTTCCCAATAGAAAAATAGTACTTTTTATTCAAGAGCTTTTTACATTTTTTTTTCTTTAAATTCTAAAACTACTACCTACTAAATACAAGGTAATTGCAGTTATGTTTATTATTGAACACAGTCATGGGGAAAGACGTATAAAGAATCTGCAAGTACCAGGGATAAGGCAATGGTCACTAAATTGAAGTAATCCCCAATGAGATTGATGATGAAAAATAATTCCCCTTCTAATATGTTATATCAGCTGATAAATTCACCTATAATGTCCCCTATTTTCCAGATTACAACCAGATCAATATTTAATAAGTCCTTAAACTTTTAAATCCAAATCCTCCATCACTTTAAAAGATTTAGGTATCTTGAATTAAATTTTGAAAATTATTCAATTTCCCTGACAACAAATATATAAATCTATGTATTTGTTATTCTGTGCAGAAAAAGCATGTCAGATCAAAGGTCATACAAATAAGTTAAAAGTTTTGGCGGTTTCAATTATTTCTCATTTGAACCACAGACGCAAAAAAAGGTTTTTGATGCTTATTGTAGGTTATTGTTTTTCACTGTAAAGGAGGGCCATATGGATACACAGGTTAGAACAGGAAGAAAGGCGACAATGGGCTATTTAATACACTACTCCCCAAATACGTCTTCTTATTCGTTAGCTTAACAACTTTGAGGACTTTTAATTAATTTTAATTGGCTGATTTAATCAAGTCCAAACATTTTAATAAGTAATTGTAATCTACAGAAGAGGGAATTTTGTGTATGATAATTGGGGATGTAATTGTACATCAATATATCGGCTATTGTCTTATCCCTTTAGATCCCTAGATGAGCACTATTTTTCAATAAGAAAAAAAGACACACATACTGTGCTATAAGAAAAAAAATATTTCTTTATATATACACAGCAAATAATCATTAGATAATAAAACCTTATTTACTTAATTATATTGCCTTTATACAAATTGATGAACCTTATGTAATGGAAAAAGATAATAATATCCAGCCTTAGAATCATTATAAATTGTTTGAATGATGATAACACAGAGGCACATGCGAAAAAGAAAACAAAAATACCTAGATATAACTATAAAACCTTTTCTTAACCTATTATAAAGGAACAGGATGTATGCTAGATAGCAAAAGGTAACAGTGTCCAATATTTGAAGGCTTTAACTAAATAAGGAGTTTTTCGGAATACACATACTTTTTAAGAGGCTATTTCTTTTGGGAAGGTGGTGGTACCTTCCCCTAAAATACTTATAAACTTTGCCTGGACATATAAGAAGCTTAGTTGTAAAGGATTGATTAATTGGCCATTCTTTCTTAGGGTTAGGACCAAAGTCGGTTTAAAGTAGTTTGAGACAATTTGTATTGCCACTAGGGCCAGTTCAAGCACATTAAAAAGGAATAACTCATACCGGTTCAGTGGTTAGCAAGATCCGTCGGTACACACACACACACACACATACACACACACACACAGACAGACATCCTTTTAATTTTCTATAAGGATAGGTAATATTTTTGAGTTTGTCCCTATCTTATACTTTAATTTAGTAATGACAATATAGATCAATTAAAGTTTTAACAAGGTAAACTGGCAACAAACCAAACCATCATCACCAGGGATAATAAGGGATAAGACATTAGACTATAAACTAATGTATACCCCCAATACTACTTTTGTAGATATAAAACTATTGGTGTGAAAGTTTTAGGACATTGCTAGTAAAACCAAAATTATAAAGATTCTAAAAAAGTAGCTAAAGTTTTTAAGCCAATAAATAAAAGTTGATGTTAGTAAAACTTTGGGAACAAGTGTTTTTATCCTACATTGTCTTAATCCCCTTAGATCCCTGATTTATCTTCTTTAGACTCGACACAATGGGAATGCAGTTCTATTTGTGGAAAAGAAAAGTTAGTAGGTAGGAGTGTTTGGTATAATATTGCAAAAATACATCAGCAAATTATTTTAAGGTCCATTTGTAAACTTTGAGTCTTTGATCAAATGGACTGCAAATTCAGTTGTGGAGTAAAAATTCTGAATGACACTTAAGAGTCTTTAAATTTTGTTTGAGGGAGGGGAAGGGAGGGGTAAATACACATGTTTTTGTTAATTAAATTAAAAAATTAAAAAAAAAAAAATTTATATGAAGTCGGGATACAAAATTTTCCCGCTTTTTTGTGAATTCTCGCTGTTTTGAAAGGTTGAAGAAAAAACGCATTCCCGATGATAAAATGTCATTGTGTAACAGTAACGAGCTCTTTACTCTTTGCAAACAATTACATTTACCAATTTCTTTTATCATTCTGATGTACCTAGGTACTTTTGCATTTCTCATATATAGAAAAATTAATATTTTATTTGTATGTATCTAAAGATTTTTTGTAAGGAATTCAATATACAAAAAAAGGTTTAGTACTTATTAGATTATTTAGGGGTTTATAAAGTGTTATTTTGTTGTTGATAATTTAACTCCTATACAAAATACCTTATTAAATCTTACTAAAATCTCGTAAAATGTAAAAAATGGTTGAAAGCAGCTTATACCAATAACGAAATTAATTCGGAAAAAACTCACGAAACCTATACGTGTTTTTCAGCTGTCGTTGTGGGGCAACACATTGTAAAATTTACGACCTCTCCATTTGCCCCCCAATATTATTTTAGATTTATTTCGCTTGTTGGTTATACCTTATTCCTGGGTTGAAAGAAATTTTAGTTAACAGTAACACTAAGGATAATAATTATGTGAATCTTTTTTCGTTACCTTGCTGTGTATTTTTTCCTTCAAAATCAGAAGAATGAAATTACAAGGGCTCTGCAGCCGCGACTGTAAGCTTATTATTTTTATTTCATGATATTGCACTTTGGGTCTGGTTAAGACTTTCAGCTGATTTTTAAAATTGTAAAACTTTGATTTTTGCGAGGCTTACAGGCGGCTGAAGCTCGGCTGCCGAGCCCTGGAATTACAAACTATTATATTTTCCTTTCCAAAACAAGAATGAAATTACTTACATGAGCGCATCAATAACTCTGGCTAATAGCTGAGCAGAATCTCGGATTGTATTCTCGGGAAGCACCACTTTCTTTTCTGAAAACAAATAACAAAGTAATTAATTCAGGCATGTTAGAATTGTCCTATGAGTTTTAAATTTGGCCTAATTATTGATATAAAATCTAAAAAAAACACCAACCCTGTAATCATTACCATAATGTCAATATGTAAATTTAAAACATATCGATTTATATGATTTTTTAAAATTAGGATTTCTATTACGAATAGGTACTTTATTATTAGAAAAGCTTCTCTATAATCTAGTCTTAAAATGTAAAAATATGCATATTCATTTATATGTCTGATTTGTTGAGGTTCGTTTTATGGATGTTATCATTCTTGGTAACTATTAAATATATGGTACAAGGAAAATCTCTAGTAACCAATCAATATCATACACATGCCTTCATTTGTTGGATTTTAAAAGCAAAGCTTTCCTATAATTAGTGTCGGTCCGTTCGCCCGGGACATTAAGTTCTATCTATTTCTAACTCTTAATGATGATTCCTAGGTACGATTTCGGAATCGTAGCAACTAGATAAACGTTACTAGAAAGTCCGTACGTCCATTTAAAACATGATTTTTTACTTTTTAAAAACAAATTTTGTATGTAAGAATTTTCCTTTTAATTTGAATTTTGGAATACTGATTGATTTCTAACAAGGTACAAAGTTATACGCGAAGCATCTCTATAATCAAGTCCTAAAAATGTAAGTATGTCCTTAAACAGTATCCTGTATTTAAGAAGTTTTGCAACAAATTTACTTACAATTTTGTTTAGACTTATGTGTTAATATTCTGCTTATACAGTTCTGACACGCTACAAGCATTACTGTTCGTTTGTCCTACCGTTTCAGAGCTTCGCTTTATAGGTGTTGTCATTCTTGTTTTCAGGAAAAGCGAGGGAGCTGTTCCTGACAACCGCAAGGAGGAAAATGCCAATAACAATGGATTAGATAATTACATTTTTGCTTTTATATTCTGTACGGGTTTGTTTTACATCTTACATGGTACATAATATCAGGAAGGAGAAGACATTGGGCTGTAAATAATACTGGTATCCAAAGTTTTTTTTTATTAATTGGCCTAAAACTCTTGATTTGTTAGTCAAAACTCTTAAAATAATTTTAATCTGTAGAGAAGGGTTACGTTTGATTATCATCATCAAGTGTGTTCTCACTCTATTGTTATATTCCTTCAGATCCCTAACATTTCAGCTGTTACTTAGATCTTTTACTACAGACTGCAAGACACCCTACTACTATATATATAAGCTTTTATTTTCATAACAAAAAAAAGTAAATTATGGTTGAATTACCAAGGATTATTTCTTGAGACAAACCAATTAACGGAAAAAGTAAACAATTATTATTAGTGCAGCTTCTCTATAAATAGTGTAGATTCATCCGTCCGTTCTTCTGTCATTCATTAGATGAAAACTTTCACTGGACATATTACCATTACCATTTACCTCGTAAGGGCAGGATTCTCCTTAAATTTAAGTGATCATCTAGAGAATCCAGAGCATCATCCACGTGTAATGGGATGCGATACTCTAACACCCAAGAATATTAGGTAAAGTAACATCCATCAGACAACCAACCCTTTCATTGCACAACCTTTGTCGGGACATATAATAAGCTTCACTGTAAATGAGATCTTTCGGATCAAACACACAGACAGACATTTATACAATCATCCTGCCTCTTACATATAAATATAGAGTATTTAAATATTTTCTCTTTGTTACGGAATAACAACAGATGTATGGTGCTGCGCTACTAATATATACAGGTATCCTTGTTGTTCTTGTGTTCAGTAGATAATCCATTAGACTCAGTATAAGCTTTTTATTACCTTACAAGGATAAAAAAGAATATATATTTATTGTTTTGTTTTATACACAACTAGCAGCCTCGCCCTGGCATCTAGGGGCCTTGAAATCAAAGGAGTAGGGAGGGGACAGTTAAATAGCCTAAAACCATATGATTCTTATTTACGATTATTAAACATCCCTAAGGGACTTCTGCAATATAACTCTACTAGTGGCTGCGCCCCTAGCATTAGGGGCTCTATATTAGAAGGGATACAGAAAAATAGCTTAAAACCATACCAAGACTTATTTATAAAAATAAAATAGCCTAAAACCATCTCAGGACCTATACAAAGCTTCCCTCTAAAGGAGAATAATATCGGTTCAGTGGTTAGCGAGATCCTTCGCTACAAACAAAAAAGCTTAGTACTTTATATAATAGGATAACGAGCTTTAACAAATTTTTATATCATGTTTCCTAAAGTTTGTCAGACAGACAGACAAACGAACAGTACCTACTAACTATAAATCAGATGCAAGATTAAACAAGTTTTACCTGTGTTTTTACTGAAAAATCCACCAAGCCCGCCTTTCTTTTCTTCCTAAACATAAAAAAAATAAATGGATCTAAAGGGACAAAAATGCACGATAAACTCCCAGATTAAGATGTATAGAATTATGAATTTGTAAAAGTGCCCAAAGATTTTAAGCCATAGATTGAAAGAAATGTTCAATATCCCTTCAATCCCATGAGACATTTGAACACAGGAAAAAAAGCTTTAAATCATGTAATGACTAGTTAATACTTTCTCGGGAAAGCTCAGTCTAATCGGTTTAGCAGTTACCAAGAACATAAGCTTATGTAGCAAAAATACAGACAGCCAACATTTTACTTAGCATTATAGTTATATTTTTTTCTATTTTCAGCAAAATATCTTTAAACATTGTTAAGCATCTTGAAAACATTTGTGGTAGCCATCATTTTAACAAACCAGCCTCACTACTACGCAACGATGTCGTCCTTGTTTATGTAAACACGCCTGACTGGGCAGCAGTAGGTTGCAAAATTGTAACAAAGCAAACTTTGTTTTAATTTACTTATCCCAAATTTTGTTCTTGAATTAAAATCTTTGTAGAATAGCAGGGATCTTAGGGGATAAAAAAATCGTCCTCAAATAAATACCCCCCCCCCCCACCCCCGAATAAAATACTTATTTACAAAATTAAGCCCTCTGTAGATTATAATTATTTGTTTATACCAACCAATTAGGATTAGATAAAGGTCCCGATATTATTAAATCCATAAAATGCTTAGATGTGTTAATAAAACTAGGAGGTACCAGTATAACTTAGAGTCCAATGTCCCCTCCCTCCATGTAGAATTGTTAAGAAACTTTGTGCACGAGAAAACCATAATTCTGTTTCATTTCACACAAACAAACTTTTTGGCGGATTCTCAAATATCTCATTTACAGCCATTACTGTATTTTATATATATGACTACCACTAAAATGCTGATGTGATAACATAATAGAAACTAACTCGAAAACCCTCCTTTTGTTTCAAGAAAAGAAGAAAGTTTTGTGTTGAAGTAACTTTCAACATGTCCTTTCCTCCTACCCATTTATTTTAAACTACGGGTTGTACAACAAAAAAACCATATTTTCTACATCATTTTAGGTATTAAGATTTCACATATCTATAATACAAAGTAGAAAGATAACTTCCGTCCGTAAGAAGCTTAAGATCTCGAAAACTACTGGACAGATTGAACTTAACTTTACAGAGAATATTTCTACTGGTCATACCAATACTTTTTGCTAATTTCTTGTGCTGAGACAAAGCCCTTCTTAAAATATTACTAATAATTTCCATAATAGATAAACTGCACGACGCATACTTATATAAAAGAAGCATTGCTTGCTTTTTTTATTAAGTATATAATGTGTGGGAGGGTGTTACCCAAACACCCCTTTGGGAGAATCTTCTAAAGGCTAGGGAAGAATCATTTTCTAAAAAAATAATACATCTTGCATCAGAAAAAAGACAAATTTAAAGGTTTCATTTTAATCAAATACAATGTAATGTTTACATTTGGACACCCTGTGTAATATGTATTTGTAGTTTACTGTTTTAATATGTAAGACACAGGTTAAAAAAGAGAAAACTTTTCTTTGCTTAAATAATTAAATTAGTTTCTTCATTAGAGTAAAAGAATACAAAAAGTTAGGAAAATTTCCTTTTTAACAAAGTAGGTTAAAATTGTTTTTCAATCTAGAGAAAGGTTTAAAATAGAAAATAAATAACTTAACAAAGGGGGGGGGGGGGGGGGGCGAAAGTGACACTTTTTGAAACCAAAACTAAAAGTCAAAGGAACTCAACTAAAAAAAGAGTTACAGGTCTGACATTTTGCATGGCAGTTGCTTTATAGGGGTACAATATGGAACTGTGAAGAAACGGCGGCGCAACCGCCGAAAACCGCCGAGAAAAGGCAACAAAAATTACGGCGTGAAACGGTGGTTTTCGGCGGTTGCGCCGCCGTTTCTTCACAGTTCCATATTGTACCCCTATAAAGCAACTGCCATGCAAAATCTCAGACCTGTAACCCTTTTTTTAGTTGAGTTCCTTTGTTGACTCTTAGTTTTGGTTTCAAAAAGTGTCACTTTCGCCCCCCCCCCCCCCCCCTTTATATTATTCTGCGTTTGGACTTAGATCATTTGTTCAAAAAAGAAAAGAATTTTCGGAACGGTAGGGGATTCAAGCCACCCCCCCCCCCCACTTACCTACTTAGAACAATGTTTAAAAAAGCAAATTTTACACATTAGGTTGAAATATTTTTCTAGACTTGAAATCAATTAAATACTAAACTAAACTGTAGACAGTAAGTTGAAGAGTCCCCAATGTAGCAAAATACATTTACTAAATGGATTTACATGAATTTTTTATCACCCAAGAAAAGTGGGAGAAAACAAATGACTTTTTAACAGTATAGTGCATGGAAAGATGAAATAATAAAATAAAAGCAACATTATTATAGAAGAAAAGCCTTTTTAAGCCACAAAAACCTAAAAGTTTTTTTTTTGAAATCTAAATAATTGTAAATCTACTAGGTATAAAATATTAGTATAACAGATAACCCAAAATTCTTATTCCAACTAGCAGTGACCAAACTGTTCCACCAATGGTTTTAATCAACAAATGTGGTAATTTTGTTTAATATAATTGAGGATGTAAATTAAAATCCGTTGATATAGCCTGTCTACATCCAAATAACTAAGAAACATTAATTTAAAAATATGTAATATCGATAGATTTTCATATGCTTTACTGTTGGAACTTGCAGAAGCATTATGGTAATTTCGGAGACATTAATATCTCAGCACTCATGTAATTTAAAGAAAAGAAAATATGCACAGTATGCAGTTATGTACTTTTTATAGAAACTAGCGGGTGCGCCCCTAACAATTAGTGGCCCTGTATTAGAAGGGCTAGAAAGAGGTTTGAATAATAACCTAAAACCTTACCTGGACCTATGTAAAGCTTCCTTAAAATGAAAAATTCAATTGGTTCATTAGTTTTAGAAATCTTAGGCTACAGACAAAAAACCTTAATTCGGCCAGAAATGTCAGTGAAATTTTATAGGTAGACGGCAGTTTTGCCACTGTTTTGTTACAGAAGAGCCACATATTATTAACTACTTTTACAAATACATGTGAATGAAATTACACTTAAAGACCATTTCCGACTAACAAACAAGCTCCCAAAAAGAGCAAGAACAATGTTAGCTCGTTATAGATCTGGTTTCAGCAATGATCTAAACAGCTTCATGGCCAGAATTCATGAGGATCCAACACTAGATATGTGTCCAAAATGCAACTAATACTAATCATCTCTTTAACTGTGCACAGAACCCAACTAACCAGACCACCACAGACTTATGGCTGAAACCGGTAGAAGCAGCCAGATTTCTCGGCCTACTTGATGAAAATCAAGATGAAGATGAAAATGGATGAGCGCTGAGCCGGTGGCTCACAGTGGGATCTTTTGACAAATATCGGGACATTAAGAGTAGGCAAAAGTAAACTTCAATAAATAAGCTTGTATTTGAAGAAATGATGTAATTTCTTTTGCTTTAACTCAGAAATAACTTAAATTTTGCTCCTGTTAACTTCTAATGTGCATTTGGTAAGTACGTCTTGCTGTTTTGGAGGAGCGAAGCTACCCTATTTTTAAAAAAATCTATAAACCTTCATAACTTTAGCTAGGATAGGAATATTTTAACAAAATCAACGTCTATGTAAATATTTCTTTAATGCAAACAATGTTTGTGAACATGAATATAGCGTCAGGTGCACCCAGTTCGAGTCCCGGCTTTTTTAGGTAGGCCCAGAATAAGTAAAATAGGACACTTATAAGGCTTATTTTAAAATATTTTTTTTACAGATATAAACAACAATAACATAATTTTCAAAACACTTTTGATTTTGTGTTAATACCTTTATTCTAAGTCTAGCTATCTTCATTTAAAGTTGGTATAAGAATATAAACATAATTACCTATATTATGTTCTCTCTCAAACGTATATTTCTCTCTCTCTCTCTCTGATGCGTATATACTGTTTTTGCAATATTATAATTAATCCCAAAATTTGAATTTCTGCTGGACCAAAACCAGTTAGAATTACAAATTTTTTTAGAACACATGAAATTTAGCAAATTTAATTGCTAAAATAAAAGTATTTTTAAGTCATCTTTATTTAACGGCTCCTTTATCCCTTAAATGTCCATTAAAACAGCGAGAACGACAAAAAACGTTAAAAATCACGCCAACGGCGGCAAATAACGGCGAAACGGTTCGCCAGAGGCAAATGATGCATAAGTCAAGAAAGATCCGTCTTAAAAAGTTTGAAAATATTGCAGAGATGACTTTGGGCTCTAAAATGACTCCTTCCCCCTCTAACGAAGGAAAATTTGAAATTAACAATAACGAAATTGTTCAAACCATGCAATGTAAAATGCTCAATTACTCAAAAACGGACAAGAGGCCCCAGGTTGTGAAAACTGTTTTATACACAATACATGTTGTATATTGATATTATTATTGCAAAACCCGGGGCCTCCTGTCCGTTTTTGGGTAAAATGGAGAAAACTGATTTTTTGGGGTTAAAAATCTTAATATTTTTAGTGAAATTTTCTCACAAAATGTCAATTTACACCACCAAAAAAATATTTTTTAAAATTTTTTCTTTAATTAGACATTGGAACAGGTATCTGAAATGTACCTCAATAAATTTTTTTTTTCATAAGATGAACATAAATGTATTTTTTGTTGCTTTGAAAAAGTTGTGTAAAAAAATCTGGAAAATCATCAAAACTGAAAAGAAATTTTTCACTACCTTTTTTAAAAATGGCATAAATCCGCCAAAAATTAATATTTTTTAAAAATTTCTTTTCTAGCTGTCTACTTACAGCCATTATTAATTCCTAGGATAGATAAAAGTCGATTTTAAATTTTTTGGATGTCCCGACTAACAACTAACAAACAAACACAACAAATTAAAAAAAAGTTACCTTTGGTTGTATGATCAGCACCCATCTATCCCCTTCTTGTAGTACAGAGGGGGGTAACAACAGCTTGTCATACTCGTACTGCCATTCCACATTCCAGGCTCCTAGCACTGATAACAAGGAGGGTTAGGTCAATGGATGTAGAATATACGTGGATATTATGACAGGAGAAACATGTCAGTTCGGCTTGCTAACATGGAATTAGTTTACAGTTCGTTTCATACTGTTTGAGGAAAGGAGATAGGGTAAAGGGGTAGAAAGTGGGGTATCGTTACTTTAGCCCGCTGCAAGATTCATTTATTTTATAGAACATTAAAATCTGGTGTAAAATCCAAGTAATAATAATTTATGAGCTTTCTGAATGCTATTGTTATTATGTTATGATTGAAAAAAATATATAAGAGAATAACGCCATAAAACCTTAATCTCACTTCGGAGAAAATCTAGTCTTTGTTCACTAACTCGGGAGGACGGACGTACCTAATCTAAGTATAAAATAGCTGGGGCTTCTAAAAAAAATGGTCCTGGTTAGGATCACTGAATGTCTCACTTTCTCGTGGATAGATTAACAGCAAAATAAAAAGTTTATTTTAATTTACCTGTTTTTAACTTCATAATTCTTTTCTTAGTTACCATAAATGCTTCTCTTTCCTAAAAGTATAAAAATATTGTTTTTTTTAATGTTTTCAAGAGATTATATGGGATACAAAAAGCAGTAATTTCAAGTGTTTTTTTGTATTCTAGAAAGCTAGATATAAAATAGAATAAACTAAAGAGAAACATTTGAAAACACTGCTTAAATTTGGATTATTATTGTCAAAAAGATGAAAAATAAAAAAATAAATAAAACATAATATTCTTTTATAATAACAAACTTTCAATAAATGAAATGTTATTTGTTCAAGTTAATAAGTTATTACAAACAGTTTTTAAATTATTATAAAAAAAGATAATAAATAAAAACAAACTAGAGATAATTGAAGCGAAATAATTTAAGACCTATGACCTAATTTGCATTATAAAACTGTAAATTTAATATTACTTGCAAGCAGTTGGGTGTATAGTATTTTACCTAGCGGTGAATATGTGGTAGTCGGACAGACAGACTGTCACTTCCTAGAGCATACTACGCTCCGAGACTCCCGATAAACACGCAGGTGTTAAAGCTCCACCCAGCACATTTTTCAACAAACCCTTTTCTTTTGTTTGACCGCCAGATAATGCGGTCAACTCTACCAGCCGCCTACGGGAGTAAGGGGTTGCCCCTCCCCCCTCATGTTCCAGATAATCTACCCTTTTCTGGGGGGACGCCAGCCTTACCCCCACAGGGGCCTGCCCTTCTGCCATTCACCTGGCCTGCAGTCCCCCATTCTCTCCACACCCAATTTCTACCTAACCCAATATTATAATCTGTTGTATATAAAGCCATTAATTTGTTATGTATAATCAGTTCTAAATAAATCTTCAAAACTGTAACTACTTGGAGTATTTTATTGATAGAATCATTAAGGCTAGGGGCTCTTTTGCACGACTCACCAAATAGGGTTGAACTGCTTCACCCCTATTACAAATACACCATAAATAAATTTGGTATATACTATACAATATTGTACTGTTCATTTTTTTTATATTGCATTTTGTGTAATTGTTATAAGAAGCTATAGAGAGAAACTCAGCGGCCTGATATTAATTTTTTCCAGATAAAGCTCTTAACAATAAAATAGATGATCTGTAAAAAATTTTAAAATTCTGACTAACTCTCCTTTATTATTTAAATATCTTTAATTGCTGTATCTTCTGATTAATTTTTTTTTTATATTTCTTATCCCTTTCTTTTGGGGAGAAGTAGAATCCATTTCAAGACAGGGATAATCCCCTTCAACAAGAATAAACCCATCTTCTGTACAGGGTGTATCTTTTAATTTGGCTTATTTTCAAAACTTTAATAAAATCCCAGGGTTGTTAAAGGTTTCTAAATTGTTGTACATCCGAGTCCTTCTGTAGATTCGATTTGATATTCGCGGAAAGCTGTTTATAATACGATGCGAGAAATAACTAGTCTCCTTCCTCCCTTTCTTAAATAAAGTTCCAAAGGATAAAACAAAATCATCACATTTATAAGTTAAAAGTATATATAGCACATTATCTTTTCCATTTCATGAAATTGTGATTTAAGGGTTGACCTACTCCCAACAAAATAGCCCTCAACTTTAATATATAGAAAATAAGTTTAATTCCATGTGAAAAAAGTTATAGAGTAGATGCATTCCTATTTCATGTATGAAAATACAAATTGTATAACATTTTATAGGGAAAAAATTATGTTCTCTGTACTTATTATTTTACTCTTAAAAACATAAATTATTCAAAGATTAAAATATTATAACTGACTTATCAGATTATTGTGCTTTAAATTAAAAAATAGACAAGTAGTATGTATTCAAATCATCTATATTTCAAAAGTACAAATGGAATTAAAAAGTGAAGAACAAAGAGGGTGATTTCAATTCCATGAAGTTGGGTGCAAGCTTCCGGTCAAATGCGCTTATGAGATCAAGCTGATCTTAATTAAATATAATCAAACCAGGAATAAGGTATAACCAACAAGCAAAATAAATCTAAAATAATATTTGGGGGGCAAATGGAGAGGTCGTCAATTTTACAATGTGTTGCCCCCCAACGACAGCTGAAAAACACGTATAGGTTTTGTGAATTTTTACCGAATTAATTTCGTTATTGGTATAAGCTGTAATCAAACGCTTTCTATGTATTTAGTTATAATTAAGATCAGTTTGACCTAATAAGCGCATTTGACTGGAAGCATGAACCCAACTTAACGAAAGGGATAGTTTCACGAAGTGCATTTAAAAAAAAATAGTGAACTGTAAGTTTTTTCTATTTTAAATAACGTAGTAGTGCATAATATAAAGTTATTGATTAAAATTAAAAGATTTGGCGTTATCCTCTTAGAAAATTTTTTTTCTATTTTTTTCAATTTTGTACCCCCCCCCCCCCCCCCCCCCCGACTACCGACGAACAACTATTTTAGGTTAGGTTAGGTTTTAGGCTAGGGAGCCGAGCGCTGCGGCTAGGCAGGCAAGGGGGCCGAGCGCTGCGGCTAGGCAGGCAAGGGGGCCGAGCGCTGCGGCTAGGCAGGCTAGGGAGCCGAGCGCTGCGGCCAGAGTTCATAGTTCGCTGTCGGGGGGGGGGGGGGGGGGGGGGGTACTCAAATTTTAAATATTGAAGAAAAAAATTTCTAAGAGGATAATACCAAAGATTTGACCAGGGATTTTCCTTAAAAAATCAGTTTTTCATTATTTATTTTCAACTTCTTTGCATGTTATATATGGCAAAAACTTTTTTGTCATAAATACAACTTTAGATAGCATTTACTAGTTAAAAGAACTAAAAACTTTTTATACAACAAAGTACACATAACAACAAAGAATGACCAATAAAATATTTAATATAGTACTTAGAGTAGTGATCTTTTTATATGTCTTAGTAGAATATATTAGGCATTGGATAGATATGATTGTGATAAAGAATTTTAACATTGACCTGACCGAACTTTTTTTATTTGACAATATCTAAAAAAGTTAGTGCTTTGCAACATAAATTACATGAGAATGGTCTTTATATATATATTTATATGTTGTATGGTTAGTTGGTATTTCCGCGTGAGATAATGTGTATATTGTAAGTAAACCGGACGGTTTTCTTTATTTTTTTAAAAAGAATCTATAGAAAACCTGTCCTATAATGAACCGGACGTTATTTTTTATGTTTTTTAAGTAACTTGTCCCAAGGGGAACCCCTGTTCAATTTTTTTTTAACTCTTGTGAAATATGTGAAAAAAGATTCTTTGATATTGGTGTTTTGGCTATGCATATTTGGAAAAAAATAGACCATTCTCATGTAATTTATGTGGCAAATCACTTTAACTTTTTTAGATATTGTCAAATAAAAAAAGTTTGGTCTGGTCAATGTTAAAACTTCTTTAACATATAATCATATCTATCTAATGCCTAATATATTCTACTAAGACATATAAAAGTTCACTACTCTAAGTACCTTAACTCTTTAAATACACTTCGTAGAACTATCCCTTTTGCAAAAAGAATTACCCTCTTATTCAGACTCTTGATTACTACTGATTCAGAATCAGGTAGGTAATTCTATAATGATGATTTTCTTTAATAATAGTTATTTCTCGCATCGTATTATAAACAGCTTTCCGCGGATATAGAATGTACAATTATAAGATTAAAACTAGTTTTTTTTAGCCCTGAGGTGCCGAAGGCACCGGCTAAAAAAACTGGTTTTAATCTTATGATTGTACATTTTTATATTCGCAGAAAGCTGGATATAATTCGATGCTAGACATAGTTTTTTCGTATGGATGAGAACCGGTTCCTATCCACCGGATTCGAATGAATACGAGAAAGTTGTTTCTATTATTAATATCCTTGTATTCTATAATTTTCTAAGATTTCAAAAGAATGAAGCAGACAATTTTAGTGAAGATTTGTAACAATTTATGGCCACTTAATAAGGATTTAATTAATCTTGCTCTAGACAAATAAATGGCCAGATAATTGCAATTGAAATGGATACTTGTTTGTATTTCAAGGTTATAAAAATGTGTGTTCAATGTCCTTTGTATTGTGTGTGTGATTTAAACAAAACTGAGGAATGCAAAAAAAAATGGAAAATGTTCCACAAACTATTAGTACATTATGCATAATTTTTCATCCATAATTTACCAATTAAAAACTGAATGACAGATTACTCCATAGAAATGTGCTGTAGACTCAAGTAATCTAAAGCATTCTGTTGATTTAATTGGAGGTTAAAATTTCAAAGCAAATGCTACTACCAACTTGAAAATATTTTATTAAAATAAGATAATTTCAAAATAGAAAAGAGTTTTCTTCTGCATATTTTTGCTAGTCTATGTGTGTATATGCTTAGGAAATATTGAAAATGTAGGAGAAAACATAAATATCAGAGGAGAGGATTTATTTATATTTATGATTATTGAAATTGTGAAGATTTGTGAATGAGATTGTAAAATGTAGTTTTAGATTATGTCAAGGTGTTCTTTAAACGATAGTAAAATTTACTTTGTTTAAAGATTAAATAATATTATGGCTATGATTGTGATTGTTGAGTACCAAGACTACTTAATTTTCTCCCTTCTAACACAAAAAAGGGGAAGTTGTATACATGTATTGCATTTGATAAATTTGAGTTGCCACATGGGGCCCTAAACTCAAACTCTCGCCACTGTACCTCAGTGCATTACCATTCAGCTACGATGCCTCTTTTGCCTTCACTTAAAATGTAAATGCTTTTTTTCCTTCAAATTATTTATACTAAGATATATGATGAAAAGTTTACCTTGTGCATTTTTGTATCACTCTCTAATCTCACCTTTAGAACTCCTATAAACTTATCTTTGGTGAAAGGTAAATTTATATTTGAATTAAAGTATTTAAGTTTGTGTGTTAGCAAGCAAGGTACATTTATCCAGTTAAAACTGAATGAGTGTGTTTGCATCTGTGCGTTAGAGTAACCAATAGATTTTAATAGAGCTAATCATTTTTTTCAAATACAAATTATTATGTATGATGCAGGTATAGCAAATCAAAATGATTCACAACTTTCAGGAATAATGGTCAATATCAATATCCTATGTCAGTGACAATTTGAATTTTTGTCTCAGTTTTTACTTGTATCTGACTCCATTTTGAATTAATTCATTAGTTTTTAATTTTGGCATTTCCACTAATTGTTTATACGTTTGGATTATATGTCTATTTGAATAAGTCTAATGTGTAACCTCAACAACCTAATGGTAGTTTGCTCCAACAGAAAGAGAGGAAGAAAGTTTATAAAAAGTTGAAATGGGAATGTGGGAATGCATATTCAAATTTGCTAATTAGAATTGCATACACTTGTAATGTGCAGTACCTTCTGTGTAGTGGATTAGATAAAACCAACAGTTGCATGAAGTACATCAAATGACATTTACAAATAAATCTAATTAATTGAAAGTTGGTTAATTACAAATTACCTCTGTGAATTCTTTAATCTTCAATAACCTTAAAGTAGAAAATGAAAAAATTCAAAAAGCAAAAACAAAAACAAAAACAAAAACAATTTCTGTTAATCAAAGCATGTAATAGGCATTAAAGTTGAATATATTTTTTTCATGGAAAGAGCAATGTATTATCATTACTGCTCAGATTAAGAACAGGAAATGGGCAAGGCATGAGTATGACCTGGTAGACAAAAAGAGTTGAAATCCAGGAAATGCAACAGAACAGAGGAATTAATGTTTGTATTCTGAGTTCAGTACTCCCTACTCCACACACAACAGAGAATTCCTGGAGTCTTCACTGAAGATGGAATCACTACAACAAATCAAACTGAACCAGGAAGTAATAATACTGCAGTTAAGACAGTTTCAAATAACTATGGGAATCACATGATACATTTTCAAATGCATTCATCCTCTCATTTCCCTGAAGGGAATAACCAAGATGGCAAATAGCAGTGCTTTAAACTGCCCCATTTAGCTTAGATATATAGGCAAATTTTTTTTAAAGATATGTTATTGTAACATACTATGGTTTTTTAAATTCGTGTTACTAATGTGTTTTAGTACAAATTTATCAACAACCAATATAAACACAACTTGTTTAATTAAAAACTTATTACCAGGTGTAAGCCTTTACAAGCTTAACGCCACAATTGGATGATTATTTGATTAATTTCTATCTTAAAGCCAGAATTAAATTTATTATTTCATATTTTTTGTCCTCAGGTTTCTGGTTACTTAAGTTTAAATCATTTATAACAAATGAAACCATTAGCACAAATATATTACAAGGTTGAGAAACTAAATATTATAAAAAGAAAAACAAGATCATGATGTGGCTGGGGCAAATAAGTGGTCTATCCAAAATCTGGCTAAACAACATGTTCCCTTTGGTTTTGATTGTGCACTGTGTATTATAATCAGCTAGACCTATTATCTTTAAATTTCTTTTAAAATTAAAATTTTTTTTTGTGCAAACCTTCAATAAAAAATTTTCTGAATATAATGAGTGGACAATGTGTTTAATAAAATTACAAACCTTTATCCTCCTCAAAGATTTATATACAAATGTTACGAAAGTATTTCACACAAAACGTTGACAGGATAATTATTGATTGTTTAATGTCATATACCTGGTTTTTTTTAAAGCTTTAAATTATTTCAACTCATGAAAATACACTTAATTTTGTTTAAATATAATAAAATCCTAATTCCAAAATTTTGTTATTCTGCCAATAACCAAAAAACTATAGTCATTTTATCACTACAGTACCTTAGGCAACATTAAGAGCAACCATAATAATGATGGAGGTATACTATATAAAATATAATCCATCCTTAAAATCAATTCAAATTATTTCCTTGCTTACTAAAAATTAATGAGAATGGTGGTATGAAAAAATAGAAAAAAGAAAAAGAAATAAAAGAAGAAAGGGAAAGTGAGAGAAGAACAGAGAAGGTAAAGCTGTAATTGAATTGTAAATGTTTTTCTCTTCAAAGAAACCAAGAGCATATTTAAGAAAAAATTATATTTGTTATCTTTACAAAACTATCAAAATCATTTATTGAAATCTAACAGTTGAAGTTAATTAAAATAGAGCTTTCAAGAAGCTTAAAATATATTTCATGATAGTTGTCCACCAACAAATGCGTCGCTTTTTTCAAAAAGAAAAACTTTGAGTTAACTTGTGCCAAATTGAAAGAACTCGGAAATTTTTTTAGCTTTTAAAGATGTTTCCAGTACCCATTATATCAAGATGTTTACAGTAATCATCATCCACTTTTCCAATCAGTTGTAACATATTATCTTTAATTCTAATCTTATAGGTGTATACTTTATGCCCCATCCCCATTAAAACTTGGTGCATATACCCTATAAATGAATAGTCCAAACAAATGGATATGTGCATTTTTGGAGAAAACAGAATTCCTTAATACAGTTAGGAATTCTATTCAAAACAAAATATCAGCTCACATGATTAATTTCCAATTTTTGTACAGTATGTATTTTAAGAATTCTGGCTATTCTGTAACAAAAGTTTATCCAAAAAGTTTAAATGAAGTTACATTAAGATCTCTAGATTAATAACAATAAAAATAATATCTGCCATTTCTTATGAAATTGTGTTCACTATGTTCTCTCAAATATAGGAATAGCAGCTATTTTTTGTAAAAAGTTAACAAATATTCTTAAAAATAAAAATTGCAACCTGTAAGGATAAAATATACATAAAAAAGTGATAGAATAAAGGGATAACTAAATGTAAGAAGATAAGGGGGGGGGGGGGGCGCAGATGTGCCACTTATTGTAACCAGACCAATGGTTGTGATTTAGGTCTAGTTAAAAAAAGTGACATGTCCCCCATCCCCCCCTATTTTTCTATATGTATTTATTCACCATAAAATATCAAAAATACTTAATAATATGGTATCATACATAAAACTTGTGCATATATATTCAACATTGAATAATGTTCTATTTTATAAAATCCGTATTTAAATTCACCAAACACAAAATAAAAATTGTATTTAGAATATTAATAAAGATGAAAATTTATAAAGAAAATTGATTAAATACATAACTCAAAATTCAAAGCAGCCGGAGAGGGAAGGTTGAACTACTTCAAACCTATACTAGATTACATGAAGACACGAGACCAAGCAAGCCTTTTTTTGTCTGATTTCTTCTTGTCTATGTGCAAAAAAAATTAAGTTTGTTCCCAGTCTTGTAGGTAAACAGACTTTTGATCATATCTTGTAAAGGGTACTAAAAATTGAATATAAAGAGGATTTCCTTCAACAGTAGCAAATACTAAGTCCAACAACTTTGTGGACTGAAATAGCTGGATATATGTACATTTGTCCTTATATCTCATGAATGGCTAGACCTGTTTACACTTTACTGGAAAGCTTGGTATTAATGTTAAAAGAAATTTGACAGAGAAATATTCATAAAGGATATAGCCCCTCACAAACTTGGTGGAACGATACCCACGGAGGCTAATGATGAACCCAGTAGTGTCAAAAAGTGTAAGTACCCTTAAAGTACCCTCAACTTATGTCTTTAAAAACGAATAAAAGACCAAAAAAACACATTTTATGAGTAGCTTAGTCCCTAAAAATGTATAATACCCAGATTCAATTGATCAAGAATTAAAAAAAGCAGTGCCTCTAAAACCAGAAGCTTTGACGTCATTCAAAAATAATTCTATCTAAGTGCATAATAAAGTATCATAGAAGGTGTTTTGATTCAAAGAAAGATGTCCCTTTTGAGAAAATAAAAATAAAAGAAAGAAATAAAACTTAAAAAAGGGAAGTTTTTAAACTTACAATTCTGAGATCACTGTAAACCCGCTGAAATTTTTATATATTCAAATAACAAACTATTATTTAATCTTTAAATAAACAAAAACAACTACTATTCCTACAAATTTATAAGCATGATTAAAACAAAACACTTTTATGGGACAATCGTATTATATGAAAATATAGGAAATCAGTCTACATTAATTAGGTATTTTTACTTTTTTAAAAGAAAATAAAAAAATCATCATAGATATTTCTATTTCTAAAACTACATTATCTCAAGGGAGACGGGAATAAACTTACGACATGAATAGATTCTTCCTTTGGTAGACAATGGAAAATCAATAAATGTAAGTACGCTCAACTAAATTAACAAAATTACCCCATAATAGTAGAAAAGTTTGGTTTGTACAATCCCAATGTAATAAAAGATGCATGCATTTAGGTATAATTTACAGTCCATTGTCTGTTTCCTCCCTGATAATTAGCCTTTTTTTCTATCCGCGTCTTACTGCTGCAGCAAATTCGGCCACTTTTGTCCTCCAGGCGGTACGGTGGTATTTAAAGATAATTTGCCTACCTGAACTAAATTTTCATGAAGCATGTAGAAATCATCAGAATACCTTCCCTTCTCAACTGATATCAAAATCTTTTGGCCCTCTGCCTCTTTTCTGAAATAATATAAATAAAGGATCATGGAAAGAAGTAGCGGGTTTCGTCATGTTTACACAGTAGCTTTTCTCCTATTTCTAGCTCATGCTCTAACCCTAAGGGCAATCATTAACATTTATCTAACCTAACTTAAAATAGCCTATCAAAAGCTACTGTGAAAATACGATGAAACTTCATTTTCTTTCAATGGTACGAAATAAATAATATGAAGTTGGGAAACATGATTTTATTCTTTCGGTTTTCATTCAAAGTTCATATACAGCACTGAAACCCCTTCTTTATTTCTTTATAAATTCAAAAAAAGGGTGGTGGGTGTTTTGATCCTTATAAAACAGTAAAAGGATTTCTGTCTGGAAAAAAAGCCCTCCCAAAAAAAAATTAAACTAGAGTTTAAAGTCGATTGGTTTGACTGGTGGAATTGTCAAAAGGCTTCCCTGAAAAGTACCTACTACCCATTCGGACCAATACTTCCCGAGATCTTCAGCTTCAGACAAAATCATTAATACTTTTAGTTACAGGAGGTAACAAGATTAAACGTAGAAGACGTACGGTACCTGTCATAACATCTGACTACTCCATCTGGATGAATATATCTAAAATTAAAATATAAAAAATTGAAATTCCTTGAAACACAGGCATGTTGCATTTCAAAATGACCGCATTGAAATTCTGATTATGAATCTGAAAACCGTTTTGAAAAATATTGCTCCTAGTTCGAATAAGAGCTCATTAAGTACCTAAAAAGGCTGATTTAGTCAAAATTGTTCATTTTGATAGGTTATTTGAAAATCATTTCCGACTGAATCAATATTTTTCAAAACGGTTTTTAGATCTGTAATCAGCATTTCAATGCAGTCATTTTGATATGCAACATGCCTGTGTTTGAAAGAATTTCAATTTTTGGTTTTATAAGGGGGCGGGCACATTTTATAACCCCCGCGCGCCCGTTGTTTTTGGATTAAAAAACCTGTTTCAAGTTTCACAGGGTTTTATATAGGCCCAGTAACCCTTGCCAATGTGAAAAAATGTGAAATTCCAAATAAGTTGGAAATCAACCCGCCCTAATATACATATATAAAATTCATACCCAAAATTCTTAAGTCAACGAATGAGAGAACTTGTTTTAAAACTTTGGGTACTAGTACAATCTACATTCCAATGTACTCTCTCTTCCTGATGAGAACTAAGCACAACAGTTAAATTTACATGGTATGCTTAAAGTTAAATATCTGTGAATTCTGCCTCATAACTTTTAATAGGACTTAAAAATATAAACATAAAATAAGACAGTAGTAATTTTACTATACTAGTGGCTTCGCCCCTAGCCTCTAGAACCTAAAGTATTAAAGCCAACATAAGAAAAAAAAATTTGCAAAAAAGTTTGGGTATCAGTATATTTTACTCTCAAGTGCCTCCCTCCCCCCCCCCCCTTGTATAAAACGGAATTTAAAAAAAATAGCTTCTACAGTTTGTTAGTATCGTTTAAAGTTTTCCTGTGCTTAAAGGTAGAACTCTGTTTTAAGTAGCGAAGTTACTCTATACTTCACTTTGTATATCTGTCTGTCCGTCCGAATGAGATTATCTCGGCTGATCTTTAAGATAGGCTGCTATTTTTTTGTTTGAACATATGTGGTACGGCGGCATCATACGGACAAGCCTTTCATAGAGTTGCTATGCTTCGGCTTATCAAATCACAACCCAGCGCTAATCCTATTATCACCATTTCACCCGGCCCCTTCGGGGCCTTGCCGACACCTCACAAGCAGCGGTCAAATTGGACATCTCTGATAGTGGGAGGGGCGCGGCCCCTCTCTACAACCCCAAGCCCCAGTCACCTGTCTTCCCGGGAGACGTCTACCTCCCCCTTGCCGCAGCCGGACCTTCCCCTTTCTCTGCCATCACCTGCCTACCCCAAGGAGGCAGCCTTCCCTCCTACCTTTGCGCCTGTGGACACAGCCCCCAGCTCAAAGGAACCCATCACCAGCTACCCCTCATAATCTATTATTATACTTCTATTTGCTATATAAACCTGTATATCCATTGTAATGATCAGTTCAAAATATATCCTTTAATCAGTAACTCCTTGTAGTTATTTATTGGTAGAATCTTTAAGGCTAGGGGCTCGTTTGAATCGAACTCGCTCAGTAGGGTTGAAACGCTTCACCCTACCACAACTTGGTGTCAGCGTGTTTCAATCGAGCCCTGCTAAAACTAGCCGATTCTACCTCTGGCCGAGGGATTGGACCCTTTTGCAAGTAAGGGGACAGTCAACTGACAACCTTAGAAGCACTCCTGGCCGAGAGATTGGACCCTTTTGCAAGTAAGGGGACAGTCAACTGACATCCAACAAGAATTCAAGAAGCCAACTGACCCGAGAAACGGCCTTTTTAGGCCACTTTTTTATCATTTTTGAACGCACCACGTAGGTATTTTTACCTACTGCGGGTAAATTTTGCCTGCTGAACGCACCACACGGCACCCTTAGTTACCGTCCAAGCCGCTTTGCGGATTCATCCTACGCTTGGCTTGGCTGCCCCAGCGCAGCAGGTTGGGGAGCACTACCTCCCACTGGATGCTGGCCTTCCTGTGGCTAGGAAGCTAGTCAAGCCTGATGTTCTGGGGGTTTCCACCAATCTACCCCAACGCCTACATGCCAGGGGAGAACCTGTAGGACTCCAGGCGGACCTGGAGCTGGACAAGACTGAATTCTGGGAGACAGACCCCATGCTCAAGATGGGGGGACCAAGCGCTCCAGAACAATGCCAGGACATCAACTACCCTTTTAACCCAGGAGGATGGAAGCTTCAGCCCGATACAGCCCAGGGCCATAGGAAGAGGCCATCACCCGGCACTAGGAGTAAATGGGAGCCAACCCCCCTGAGGAGAGTCCAGGCCCCCACAGGATCAAGGCCTGGGGAGGACCCCTACCACAAGCCTCAGGACTGCCCGCCGGGGAAGCTACCTGTAACATCAACCCCGTACGGTAGGGTTGCCCCTGGAGGCCCCGTTGCAACCATGTCCTTTCACTCGGACCTGCCACTACCTGGTCACCTGGCCCAGCTTAGCGCCTGCCTTGGGCAAACGAGACGTCCCACCGTGCAGCAAGAAGTCAGGGATGGCCAGCTTGGGACCCTCAACCACCTGGCATCAATGACCACCGCCTGGCTGCCGGTCATAGTATTGTTAATGTTGAGTGGTTGTACCTGGCTCTTACCCCTACATCTCTCAATATTCTTACAAATGTTCACCCAGATTGGAAAGTCAGCGATTGAGTACAGCAGCGGGGGTATATGGCAGCGTAGAAGAGTCCAGACATCCAGCCCGTTGCCATATCCGGCGCCATCACAGAGACCCAGAAGATCCCCTGACCAAGGCTCAGGGGGTTCGAACCCATGCCAGAGAATTGGTTGCCTACAAAAGAGGTACCAGACCCCCAGGACAGGCCAGAGGCTACCAGAGGTTGAGCACCAGGCTGGCCCCAAGCAGCTGCCGGCCATTGCAGCATCTCAACCTGCCCTGACCCATGTCACCACCAAGGAGAGGAGAAGGGCAACGAACATTGACGCCACGGAGAGACCAGACCTACCGTACGAGCCAAGAGAAGAAGTGACCACCATTGCCCCCAGGAAACCAGCCAATGGGGCTCTGCCGGAAGTCGGAGACCCTGCTGGGACGCTGGGGCCCCAGCCAGATGAACCGAAGGAGACTTTAGCTGAAGCCACCACCCCCAGCTGTGGACTGGGTCAGAGGTGCAAGGGGATAGCAGGACACCACTCCCCAAGAGGCCTAGAGGCCCCTGTGAGACGACTGGCCACCTGCCTCTGCACAGACCCAGTAGCGACCAACCTGCCTGTTCCTGGGAAGGATTCACAAATTCTACCCTCAACTGCCAACGAGTGGTCACCTCTAGCCAGACACCCCTGTCCAAGGCCAGCCAAGAAGAACTTGCCAGCCAGGGGAGACCTTCCAAAACCTACGCCTCCAGCTGAGGATGTGTGGGAACCAGGAATACCGACATCAGCCACCTCCAGCAAACTTGAAGAAGCCGCCTGGGGAGAGAGAGGAGATGCACCCAGTAACAAGCCCAACGGCCAAAGACCTTGTCCTAGCCCAGAGGGAGACAGAGTGCCAGATCACCTCCCGGCTAGGGGAGAGAGCTCAGGATGCGATACCTTTAGTCCCCTCACAGCAGGGACTGGGGAGCTGTCTGCCCAGATACCGGCCAGACCCCCGCCGGGCCTCCAGACCGGCGCTGATCCCCAACACAGAGAACTGGCCTACCCCTACACTGAAGATCTAACTGCCAGTCTCCTACCTGCCCCTGTCCATGACAACCCTAGGGGAGACAAGGTGGCCGCCAAACTGCCACCACCACCTGCCAGCGTTGTCCGAGACCCTGGAAGCTGGATACTCCTGGACCAGTCCAATGGTGGAACGGTTGCGGCAACCTTACCAGCTAGCAGTCAACCTGGAACCATGGACCAACTGCCCCTGTACCAACCAGCCGAAGTCACTGTTCTGCCACCACCAGCTGTGGACAGGAGTCTGACCAGCAACCCTACAGATGGAGGAGAGCAGTCGGGACCTGCGCCTGCGCCGCCAGCTGGCGCCATATGCAATCCCACAGACGAACTAGAGTTTGAGATACCTGAGGACCGGACCAACCACCCTGGAGGAGAAGAAGAGAACCTGACCAGCCAACCTGCAGAACTGGGAACAGCCCCTCCGGCGCTACCCACCGACGTGATATGGAACCCAGATGCCGACATGGAGCCCCTACCTGCCAGCAGCAAGCCCCCAGGACAAGAAGTTGCCACCGTGATGGAAGTAGCGGCCCCCGAGGACAAAGCGGAAGCGATGTGCCCCCTCCAGATGACAGCTATCCCCATCTGGGTAGGAGCTAAGAGGCCGAGCAACCTGGACAAGACAGGCGCCCCCAGGGAGTTCTACGCGCCTACTACCATCGTTGTCCCTCCTCTAGGAGCCTCTAGAGTGAGCCTGGGTCTCCGTGTCCAGCTGCCAGCCAAGACAGAGGTAGTTCTCCAGACAAGGCCTAACTTCCAGCGCCGAGGCCTGACCGTCGCCAACCCCCAGCTGGGAGCCAACCGGGAGTTGACCATGCTGATATCCAACCACAGTCAGACCGAGCAACGAGTTTCCCGAGGGGCCTGTGTAGCCCGAGCTGTCCTACACCGCGCTGTGCCCCAGGGAGAGTCTGCCGCCCCCCATGGTTCAAAGCCTGATGTCCCGGTGGTCCCGCAGCCCTTGAAGGGGAGGTTGTGGTACGGCGGCATCATACGGACAAGCCTTTCATAGAGTTGCTATGCTTCGGCTTATCAAATCACAACCCAGCGCTAATCCTATTATCACCATTTCACCCGGCCCCTTCGGGGCCTTGCCGACACCTCACAAGCAGCAGTCAAATTGGACATCTCTGATAGTGGGAGGGGCGCGGCCCCTCTCTACAACCCCAAGCCCCAGTCACCTGTCTTGCCGGGAGACGTCTACCTCCCCCTTGCCGCAGCCGGACCTTCCCCTTTCTCTGCCATCACCTGCCTACCCCAAGGAGGCAGCCTTCCCTCCTACCTTTGCGCCTGTGGACACAGCCCCCAGCTCAAAGGAACCCATCACCAGCTACCCCTCATAATCTATTATTATACTTCTATTTGCTATATAAACCTGTATATCCATTGTAATGATCAGTTCAAAATATATCCTTTAATCAGTAACTCCTTGTAGTTATTTATTGGTAGAATCTTTAAGGCTAGGGGCTCATTTGAATCGAACTCGCTCAGTAGGGTTGAAACGCTTCACCCTACCACACATACACGTTAAAAATGAGTGTCCAGTAAATAACTTACTGGATCCGTATGTCATCCATACAAATGATATACAAAAATGTTTATAAATGTTATATTTTCAAGGGGGGGGGAGGAAGTTCTGACACATTTGCGTAAACCTGGTATATAGGCTTTGTCTTTGGACTGAGAGGATAGGTTAATAGAGATAAAATCATTATTATATGATGAATTTTTGCAAGTTTTAAGATTTTTTTGGATAGGCCTTCAGGTGGTCTCTGTACAGGTAAAAATGAAAAGAAAAAAAAATTTGAAAGTGTTAGAAGTCAGCTTATGAAACAAAATATGCATGTTTTTTCTTCAAATATATGAATAACATTCAAAAAGATGCATATTTTATTTTATAAATTGACCTCTAACTCTTTAAAAAAAGAAATTTATTTTTTATTTTTACCTGTACAGAGACCACCTGGAGGCCTGGAGCTCCGGAACCTGGAGGACTATCCAAAATTCTTTAAAAACTTGGGAAAATTCATCATGTAGAATGATTTTATCCCTAATAACCTATCCTCTCAGTCCAAAGATAAAGCCTATATAATACCAGGTTTGCGCAAATGTGTCAGAACTTCCCCCCTCCCCCAATATTTTTCAAATCTTCTCTCTCTTAGTAACCACTAACATCAGCACATTACAATTTTACATTTCCGGATGTATTACTCTCAAGCACGCAAGCCAGGGATCTAGAGGAATAAGACAATGGCCTATAAATTGTTGTTTATTCCCAATGATGATACAAATTACTCCTCTGTAGATTATAATTATTAGTTGAAAAGTTTAGACTCTCAACTTTATGTATTAACCAATCAAAAAACAATAAAAGTCCCCAAAGTTGTTGAGCCAACGAATAAGAAAACGATATTATAAAACTTGTGGGACCAGTGTAATAAATAGCCTAATGTCCCCTCCCTCCCTGACGCAAGCACTCTTTACTGCTCCAGGAATGTAGTTTGCTGGTGTGTATAATTTTTACATGAATGTGTCAGGATGAGTGTCTGTCATCGCTTGACCGATATTTTTCTCCTTTACAGATTAGCTTTTCAAAGGTCCTGGAAAGGTTTTTAACTATTTAGGAGAGAGTAATGACACACTCCCAAGAAAAATCGCGAAGGGAAAAAAATGAACCCGCCCCTCCCTCAATTAAAAAAAAATTAAATTAAAATGACGGTGGTCGACTCTCCATCTGAAGTACCTCTAGAGGCCGCTAGAATATATGTATTTTTATTCTTTTGGGAAACCATTTTTAAAGGTCCTTGGGACCATAAAAAAGCAAACAATTTTTTTAAAATCATAAAAACCGTGGGATAAAATGAGCTAGCGAATGTTAAGAGGTTAAAAATTCAATCTTATTGTATATTAATAAAAATCCATTTGGATAAACATAAAAAAAATATTTTATGTTGCTGTTTTGTGTTAATACTTTTCTGTATAGTACTTTGTTGTTTTAAATTAAATTGTTGTTATTCCATTGATGTGTGTGTGTTTGTATATATATGTGTGTATAATAATTTCACTTGTAATTTTTCAATTTCAAACAAAGAAATTGAAATGAAATAATGATGATAAACAAAGTTTCCCATCTGTGTATTAAAATTATTATTAAATGGTATACATTAGTTTCATCCACGCATTCAAGTAGATTAAATTTAAGTCCTGAATTTTTTTTTTAGGTAAAGCATGAGAAATCGTGTTTATACCTTAACCTTTCAGCCTAATTAATTTTCTTTAAAAACATTCCTATAATCAAATAATAATATCTTTTTTGTCACTTAACTAGAATCAATTTTTACCTTGCAGGTCTGACCCTCGTAAACTGATCCCCAACTTCGGTGGCCCGTTTCACCGTATCAAAGGTCCCGCTGGCAAAGTCAATAATGCCACCAGTGGGGCGGGTAACCAAACCGGCCACCCCCTTACCAACTCCCTTGAAAAATCCGCCGACACCCTCCTGTGTGGCGCCCTCATAGGGCTTGATGAAGACCCCCGCTACCCCGCCCACAATACCGATCGAAAGATCCTTAACGTTTAGATAACTATGAATAAATGTTTGGGTAGGCTGAACATCCTAATATATTTATATACAAAGCTTGCAGATATCATATTATATTTACAAATACCTACCTAAGACTTAAAGTGTTTCAAAATCAAAAAAGTATGTAAAGTATGTAAGTAAATTAATAAGTTCTCTAAATAATGATACAACCATTTCTTCATATCATAGCTAGCTATGCCTTGACGTTAGACGCCATTCCATTGACTAGATTCTGTTGTTCCCGCCGTTTTATCGTCTCACGCCGTTTATTTTGAAACTTCTCATCAAACGTCAGCGTGGCCAATCCTTTGCCGAGGGCGCCAGTAATTTTGGACACGGTACCAGCGGCTCCCCCCACCACACCGCTGAAAACGGATCTTACGCCGATTGACAGGCCTTCGGCGAATTCACCTGGCCCTTCAACAGCTCCCTAAAAAAAAAATAAAAAATATTATAGGCAGTCAAAGGAACCTTAACAAAACGATTTCATGCTAATCTCTTAGTAAATAACATGTCCCCGACGGACCAAATAAGTGAGTTATAAGATAACTTCGCCGTTAAAAATAATTGAATAAAGATTCCATAATAAAAATTCAGTTGTATAACATACAAAATAATGCTATATGTACTTATCTATTTCTGCAAAATAAAAATGAAAAATAATAGTTCTCTGAATTTGTCGGAATAGATAAATAGAATTATAATAAAAATGTTATATAATATACAGACTGGCCAGCCAATTTTGAAAATAAAAAACGTACATAACGTACACAAAAAAAATACGTTACGTACATAAAAAAAGTAAAAAAACGTACAAAAAACGTACATTCCTAATAAAAATAAGTTAAATAATTTCCTAGTTACCTATTATTAATACATTTAAGTCTACTAGCAGCTACCTGTAAAGGAGAACCATAGCGAACTGACAGACACAAGGACACAAGATATCCTCTTACTCTATTTAAAAGAACTAGCATCTACGCTCCTAAAGGCCTCTAGGGGCACTTGAGGAGGGCAGAGTTGAATTCAATAAAAAAAAACATGGATGACAACATACATAAGTAGCGAAGCTCAAAAGTTATTTATAGACATCTGGAAAAAAATTAACTTAAAATCAGTGAGCAATTAAAATTCATTTTTGGGGGGAGGAGGTATTTTTTTTTCTAAAGTCAATTTCTCTTGGGAGGGTGGATGGTGACACTCTTCCCCAAAATAGTTATAAAACTTTCAAAAACCTATGAGAAGCTATCCTGTTAAGGAGAACCATATCGGTTCCGTGGTTAGCGAAATTCTTTGGTACAAACAAACAGACATCCTGTTATTATGTACAAAGTATATCCTATTATAAGGACCAGCGACTACGCCCTTAGAGGCCTCTAGAGGAACTTGATTAGGGGGGGGGGGAGGAGTTGAATTAAAAACCCATTTTTTTATTTAAAAATAAAAAGTAAAAAACAAGGATGACAACATCCTTAAGTAGCGAAGCTCAAAAGTTATGAATGGAAATCTGGGAACTATATAAACTATAGAGTAGTGTCGTAAAAAATAAGCATTTAACTTATTTAAATAAATCACAAAACCTTTTAAAAATATATAATAACGTGAAAATCTAGAAATAAATTCAGCCCCCCTAACCAATAAGCAAATCTCAATGAAATTTAGTGGAAGTATTGAGAATGAAAACTAATACAATCACTGAAAATTACAACCGTCTATCAGGAATATGAGTAGAGAAAATCACAAAAACCTATACATCTAGGAATCGATCTAGCACTGCAACAAATAGACAAACCTTAAAGAAACTTTTTGAAAATATGTAAAATGTGAATTTATTTATTCCCTGAAAATTTCAGCCGTCTATCTTGAATAGAAGTAGAGAAAACCATGAAAAAAAGAAAATCTAGGAATAGATCTTCTAGCACCCCAACCAAAAGGCAAATCTCAATGAAAATATGTAGAATGTGAACTTATTCAATCAAAAAAAAGGAGCCGAGAAAATCACGTTTCTCCGATAGCATAACGGACTGACAAAGTGATAATAGAGTAGCTTCGCTAATAAATTTTTTAGTGAGGGAGGTGGGAGTAGACCACCCCCATTTCTGATTTCAATTTTAAAAAGAAAGAGAAAATAGGGGAAGGGTGGTGATTTTTTTCTAAGAGTAATTTCTCTTGGGAGGGTGGTTGTACCCTCTCCCAGGACCTATGAGAAGCTACCCTGTAAAGGAGAACCATATCGGTTTAGCGGTTAGCGAGAACCTTCGGTACAAATAAACTGACAGAGAGACATACATCCTGTTATTACGTACTAAGTATATTCTATTAAATAAAGTAGTAAGTTTTTTGTCTGATGCTTAAGATTTTCATAACTACTTCATACAGTTACCGAGATGGTTTTAGGCTATTTTTCTACTATTTTGAATACAGGTTCTTGAAGGGATATGGAAGGACAGAGAAAATAGCCTACAACCTTACAATGATCATGTCGGTTCAGCAGTTAGCGAGATTCTTCGTTACAGAAAAAAAGGATTTATAGGATAAATATATAATAGGATATAGGGTTATTTTGTCTATTGCTAAAGATCTCAGAAAATACTAGTCTTTGATACAAAGTAAATCAGTGCCTGTCTGTCTAAAGCTTAAAATCTTGGTAACCACTGAACAGATTGGGTTCTAATCATCAGGGAATATATCTACTGGTCCTGTGGTAGTTTTAGGCTATTTTCTTAGAGTGTGGGAAACCCACCCTCCAAAAAAATCAACCACCCCTCAATTTATTTTTATAAACTAATGCAAATCAGCGGGGTTGGGGAACCCCCACCGCACCCTGGGGCGAAGCCTAAATGAAAAAAATAATCACAATCTTTTTTTTATATTTTTTTTGGACAAATTTCCAACAAACGATTCTATAAAAGAGTGGACGAAGCCACTAGAGGCTAGGGGCGAAGCCTCTAATCCTAGTAGAAAGTAAAAAGCTGTAAGTGTCCCTCCCCCAAAGAAAAACAAGGATGACAACATCCATAAAAGCGAAGCTCTGAAACGGTAGGACAAACGGACATTAACACTTGTATAATGTCATAACTTAATAATCAGAATGTAAATGTATAAAAGTCAAAGCAAAATTGTAAGTAAATTTGTTGTAAGGATAATGTTTACGGACATACTTACATTTTTAGGACTTGATTATAGAGTTGCTTCGCTTATAATATTGTACTTTGTTGTTCCAGGAATCAGTATACCAAAAATCCGACCAATCGGATAATTAGGTCATATACAAATTTGTTGTTAAAAATGTAAAAAAATCAACATGTTTAAAATGGACGTACGGACATTCTGGTAATGATTATAGAGTTGCTACGCTTTCTAACTCGAACCCAACTTCTATAGGAATCACCATGCAAAGTTTGAAATCTATAGGACAATTCGGACATGCCTAAATTAACGAAAAGAGCTATCCGTTACGGACGGACGGACGTACGGACCGACCCTAATTATAGAAAAGCTTCGCTTTTAAAAAGCAAAAAACCATCACAGGACTATTAGGTATATTCCATGAAGAGTAGAGCCCAATAGGTTCAGTGGTTACTGAGATATTAAGCTTCTGATATACAGACGGACAAGCAGACGGACAGACATCATTCTACTTTGTATTATAGATAATATACTATTTTTGTAATACTTTTTGTACAAATACAAATAAATATACAAATACTTTTATACTTATATTTGATTCTTATTCTTTAAAAACTGAAGATACCAAAAAATAAGACTTCTTAATCCTAAACTGAGCACCATTTGATATCTCGGAAAATTTACCCAAGTATATAAAGAATTTGAAAAAAATTTTCGTAAAATCTATTAAAGGGGTAGTTGCATGAAATGCATTTAAACTTGAATTTAGTCAACTGCATATCTCTTTCTGTTCAATAGTTTGAACTAAATCTATAGGACATATATTTCAAATCCATAAATTTAAACTGTAAGTTTTAATAACATATATGCATAATTTACCTACATATTTTTGTTCTATGAAAATTTAAGATAATATTGAATTTATTTAATACAATACACCTATAGTTTTTGTTGAAATTTTCGTACAAAACATACAAATTACTTTTCTGCTAATATTTGATTCTTATTATTTTTTAAAAAAACGTAAAACGTACAAAAATACAAATTTCAAAATACGTTACGTACACATATCAAAATAACGTCCAGAACGTACACAGATTCGATGCGTAACGTACAAAACGTACAAAACGTACACTCTGGCCAGTCTGAATATAATATTTTCCCACGAAACATTTTCATTTTGATATTGCAGAAAATAAAACTGTTTTAGTTGGAATATTTTATTATTGGCAGAATTATTTAGGTATCCATTTTTTGAAGGGGGGGGGGGGGGTTAAATATGAGATATAAAAAGGTTAACAGCATAAAAGGATTCTAAAACCCTTTAGATACAAAATTTACACATTATGATCTCTATATACAGTTTCTATATTTTAAAAAGTTTCTATCGGTTCTTTGTAGGATTTAGGCTATATTTAGAAGACAAAAAATAAAAAAAAAACTCCGTGGCTCTAAAGGATAGACAAGCAAAGGATAGTATATGTATCATAATCATAGTTTTTATTTATTATAATGCAAGCTATGATTTTCTATTTGAATATGAATAATATGCTATACAATCATATACAACGCAGATTTATTTGTTCATTTATATAGCATTCAAAATTTATTTGTTAAAAGCGAAGCATCTCTACAATTTTATGATTTTTAATTTAAATATCAACCAAAATTTTCTATTAACTTGGATTTTGTAGTTTTAGATGGCATGGTAATTAATTTAACTTCTTAAGCATGGTATTCAGTTTCATGAACATAGCATCTCTTAGAGTGAAAATATATAGGAAACCCAACAGCTGAGAGACGTGTTTATAAAACCTTAGTTAACACTAATTTAACAGTCCAATGTCCCCTCTCTTCTTATTAGGACTATTAAATGTAAAAATAAGGGAAACATATGTAAAAAGGCTTCGCTACTTTCGAGCACTATCATTCTTATTGATCTGTGTATAGCTATCAGAATGCATTAAATCAAATGCAAAATAGATTTAAAACTATTCAGTGCAAAATTTCAAAATTTAAATGTCAAAATCATTCTAAACAACTCACTATCTCTCTACAGGGATCTAAAGGGATAAGACAATATCCGATAAATTGATGTACATCCCACATAAAGTTACACAAAATTACCCCTTCTATAGATTAAAATTAGTGGTTGAAACGTTTGGACACTCAATTCAATAAAAGTTGTTTAACTAAAACCAACCTACCGAAATTTATTAAAAGTCCCCAAAGTTGATAAGCCAACGAATAAGAAAACGTTATTATGTAACTTTGGGGACGAGTGTAATAAACATCCTATTGTCCCCTCTCTCAGTTTTATTTTGATTTATTTTCAACAAATAATACAGAAAATATGGAATATATTATATGTAGTATGACCATTGACAAATATTCTCAAACAATAAAAAATAAAATGGTTTCTGGCCACGCCCCTAGCAACTAGGGAAAGGGAGGTGGTAAAATAGATAATTCAGATCTTGGATGAACCAATGTAAAGTTTCATAAAATAGAGAACTGAGTTTGGCAGTTAGCAAGATCTTAACTGACAAAGGGACAAAATTAAGAGAAAAAATGATTTAATAAATGATTTAATTATGCTTTGATTGATTTCTTACTTAAATCTAAATATGCAATTATTATTAAGAATAATATTCGCGTATCTAATGACAGGGGAAGGGTTAACTGCTAATATTTCATACTACTGCACAGATGCACACCACACCCGCATAAATACTCACACAGACACACACAAACACAATCAAAAAGAGAAATGAAATAGAAAACATGGATGAAAAGCAGTGATGACAACACCCATAAGTAGCGAAGCACAAAAAATGGACATAGTGAGTTATAGAAACATGTCATAGGAATCGTCACTAAAAATTTCAGCCAACTATCTTAGTTGCGTTACGGACTGATTGTCGGACAGACAAAGTAAATTATAGAGTAGCATCGCTGCTAAAAAAAGAGAAATTCCAATATTTTAAAAATTGAAATTTTATGACTGGCTAAATTTTTCAATACATAGTTATTAGTATTGTGTTAGTAAATATATACATTCTCTATCTTAAAAACTTTCCGAACCATATGTCCATTTTCTATTTGTGTATTCAGATCCCACGGGATAAAAACCACCAATGTGTATCTTTCTGAATATATCTATTGTACCCAAAATGCAAAAACTGTGAATTTGTGTTATCATAAATCGTTGAATACTAATTTTATGTTTTTATGGGATCTACAGTATTAGGAAAGGATGCAAAAACATAGAAAAGGATTTGTAAGGGTGTTTCTTTAAATCATGCCTTGTAATTAACTTAATGCCAAATCTGCTCTAATAAATATATTTTAAATTTAGTATGAATGGCTGCGCCCTGGCATCTATGGGCTCTGTAGTGGGATTAAAAATAGTGTAAAACCATCCCTTGATATGAATTTAAAAATGAAGTAGCAAAAAACTATCCAGGGCCTTATGCTAAGCATCATTACAATGAAGAACTCAATCGGTTCAGTGGTTAGCGAGATCCCTATAGACAAACAAAGCCTTACTTCTTTAATAGAAAGTAATGTTTAACCAGAGGCTTCAACTGTAGCTTCTAAACATTTTAACACAAAAGCTATTGTTTACCTTGAAGTGTATTGACTAATCATCAAGCAAAATAGCCTAATACCTGCCCTCCAACCCTCCTCGGGGAAAGGTTATGATAATTCAAAAACTAAATAAATTTTATAGTTGCTTCTTCATTGTTACTTAAAATACCTGGAACGGTTCATAGAAAAGATCCTCTACACTTCTGGCCACACCCACTGCCAACCCATACGGATTTCCTAAAAATTAAGCAATTAATTCAAACTGCAGAACCCCGTAGACCGAGAATGTAAGCAAATAATATTAGTATAAGGGCTAATAACCACTAGAATACTGCTTATATTAGTAGCAAAATTGGCATTTGGTTTTAAAAATTCGTAGTTTAGACATTTACCTAGAAAGTAAACCTTTTAAAAAATAATCAATTTGCCTATGGCCATTAATACACATTTTTTCTTTTTTCGTCGACTATTATTCGTGTCCAAATTTAGATAAGTTCAAATATCTTCGGATACACATATTGGTTTTAATAATAATATAGGGGAAAAAAAACTAAAATTTTTTTTTGTTCCATTAGCTTTTAGCCCATAAAAGATAAATAAACAGTTATCACATTTAAATAATCCTTCAAACAATATGATAAAACACTTCTGTACAATTCAAATTAGTATTTTCCCTTTTCTAATTCAAAATCTGTTTTAGTCAGCAATGCATTATTTACATGGAGCTTGATATTAACAAAGCATTTAATTTTAAAGTAAGCATAACTTTCTTTCTGAAACAATTACCTACACATATGATATTTATTAATCTTAATCAATTTTGATTTTGTCATTATTATTAGAAGAGTTTATTTAATCTTTGTGTCCTTCCATCTGTCAGTCTGTCCGTAACGCTATGAGGAAATTAAATTTTTCAGCTGCTAGATACATTTTAAAATTTGATTATGATTTTATTTTTAATAAGCATCCAGTAAATAATTTACTTGGTCCGTTGGTCTGACGGTCATGCATCAAAGACATACTTATTACTCATAAAGGTTTCGTGATTTTTTTTATTATTTATTGCATGTTTTCTCTTTTTCTCAACTGAACATCTGCTATACAACTTATACAGTTTGTGTATCCATAATTGATATTTTTGTGTTATTATAAATGTTGTAATCCTTATTTCATATTTTATCTATTAATCACTTTATTTTCCAAGAGAATAACAGTACCTAATGAAACGCAAGAAAAGCCTTTATTTAAAGAGATCAAAGATATGAAAAAAATGTTTACCTATGACGTCAAGACCAAGAAGAACGACATACATCTGTTTGACAGCTTGGCTGGTGTAATGGCGATTAATTTCTGCCAGTAAATCTCCTATGCCATAAAACTGGTGCTTCCTCTCAAAATATGCCAATCTAAATAGTAAAAAAGCTGTAGAAAGTTGCTCTGATAAGTATAACCGAATCAGCCTGGCAATTAATAAGATCATAGATTGATTCAACCAAGAAAGGTTTTTATTTAACAACATGCATTAATATATTTTGTCCTAGTAATAATGATTTTTGACTTGCCGAAAATTTTTATGTGAAATATACATATTGTTTATGGTTACGAAACTTTAAATCTAAATTGTAGCTCCTCTATAGGTTTATCCTTTTGGCTGAAACTACGGGATATGTTAAGAAATGTACATTGTAACCAGGTAATATTATAAAATTTTAATATCATTACTGCTATTGGTAAAATAACATGTTGTTAGTTTGTCTATGCTGCGCTTCTTATTGACATTGTTTTCATAACAAATAGCATTACCTAAATATGATGTCGTTACTATCTGTTATAGTAACACCAAAGCTCTGTAGTAACAGCAGAATAAAATTGGAACCCCTAAAAATAGAAACATTTTTATTCTTTCACAACATACATGGAAATCTTTTGAAAGTTGCAAGGTTTTTTAAGTTTATTGCACGATATATTGCTTTACAATTACATCCCCAATAATTATAAATTCTCCGTTTGTAGATTGAACTTATTGGTTATGGATTGATAGTATGAACCAACCAATCAAATACTTTATCTTTTTTTAAATCAACACATAAGCGAACCTGCTTTGAATACCAACATAATTTACATTCCAATGTCCTCTTCATCCCTAAGTTTAACATACCTTGTAGCCCCGCCATCCCTGCGGGAATTGTGGGAGGTTAGGGAGAAGCTGACGTGTATCTTGAGTGGTGACATGTGCAGGTAGTCGTAAAAATCTTTCTTCCCCTGGGACACTGTGAGGATAGCGTGCTCCTAAGTTAAATAAATGTCATTTATTAGCTTCGAAGTTCCTTTAAAATTCACTTTGTCTGTCCGTCAGTCAGTCCGCAACGCTGTAGACATTCTCAGCTATTATTCATGATAGACGGCCGTGTGTCTTAAGGGTATGTGTTTCATGAATTGTTATGGATGTTGTCATCCTTGTGTAAATTTATTTTGTGACAAAACACGCGTAGAAAAGTTAGTACATAGTTTTTGATATCTTTCAGACAATGCATTTTAAATTTTAAATATGGCAACTTTTGTCTTAAATGTGCATTTTTATTATATGCGCAATTAGCTCATTTATTACACTTTCAAATAAATAAAATCGAACATAATTTTTATTGATAAACCTCGACAACATGTAAACCTATTCAAACATTTAGAGTTAAGAAAATGATTCTTTTTAGGAAATAAAAAAGTGAGAAAAGAAAATCTAAAAAAGGTTTATTTTTTACAAGATGCAATTATCCTTGTTTTAAAGCAATGTTTTTTTATGTGATCAGATAATACCTGTAATGGTTTTCTGGCAAGTTCCAGGTCCTTCTCCAACTTTTCTGGAGTATTTTCGTCCAGGATTTCTTCCTCTTCGAACAGGCAGGAAATGGCGTTGATAAATCCAAGCTCAATTTTTAGCTGCATCTCCTGAACAATTTATTTTATGTCAATTTAAATTATGTCTCTTAATGAATATAGAATATACGTGGATTTATTGACAGGAGAAAATTTGCCGTCAATTTAGCTTGCTAATATGGACCTCATTTATTGGCCAGTTCGCTCATTCTATAGGAGAGGAGGGGATGGGAGGTATCGTTATTTTAGCTAGCTGTGAGCATCACTTTATCAGAGTATATGTAAATCTGATGTAACAGTCAAGTAATAATATATCCATTAGTCCCTATATTAGCGCAATACTAAATAAAAATTAAAATTTCTATAATATTTCAATAGCCAAGAAAGAAAATTTTATTCTTGTGACCATCTAATTTAATAATAACATGTTTTTCTGATTTTATGGAAGCAAAGCATATTAAGATAAACAAAGAAATAAGAAAAGGAAGATAACCATTCACAGCTTAAGAAATGAAAGTAATGGAATGAAATGTGAAATAAAAGTTACTACGCTTTCAAAAAAAATATCTCAGTATGATTTAAAGGGTTTTGTCTTTCTTTCATTTTTGCAGCAGTAATAATTTACAGATATCAGGCTTTTGACAATATGAAAATAAGACTCAGGTTTGTATCTAAGAAGTAGGGCAGGGGTGTTTTAGACTCACGTACAATTTATAGGAATGCAGTATACACCTAAATCTATTGCAGACAAGATAAATCAACCAAAACCAACACTTTTGCTCAATAAAAGCGAAAATATATTTCAGTAAAAAGAGGAAAAAGTGACATGTATTTGGAAAAATCGGGAATAGTCTTTTTCGTGGCAACCCCCCTTAAGGGGCGATCCGTCGTATTTATAAAATGGCTTTTGATAGGTTATATTATGTTAGGTAAGGTTACATTAGGTTAGGTGATTGCCCCACATGGTTAGGCAATTGGCCCCGCAGGGTTAGAGCCCCCCGAAGGGGCTAGAAATAGGAGAAAAGCTACTGTGAAAAAAAGAAGAATCGCCCCTTAAGGAGCGTTGCAACGAAAGGAACTATACCCATAAAATGATATAGTAAGCAAAAGACGTGAAAGCAAATGTATAAAATCAAAAGAGAGAGTAATATAATACTGTGGCTTAATTAGAGACATATTATGTTAGGTTAGGAGCTCTTGTGAGATCACGCGTCAAGTCATAATGTGCTTTAACGTTGAGCTTGAGTTGTCTCTAGTGGCTATAAAAAAGTGTCAAAACACTTAGAATCTATGGCTAACCAATTAACTAATCCAAGCACATGGTATTATATGTCATTGCAGTTTATACATCAAAATAGCTTATTTTTTATATTCATATAAGCAGAAAGATGACTTGATAAAATAATAATAGGCTAAAAAGGGTAATTTTATGTTAGAATACTTATCTTCAAAGAAAACAGTATTTTATATAAATATATCTATCTGAGAAGAAATAAGTGGTTCCATTGAATTGAGTATCTTATATAAAAATGCCATTTTCAGTGTGTAAAATAAAACATATCACACAGTCCCTTTTTATAAGAGATACTTTTTTATACTTCTCTGTAACTGATAATACTATATTTTGATGGATTTGTTAAGTCGTTTGGTCCAAAGACAGACAAACATCCAACCACTTTAATATAAAGACAGTATTATCCTGACAGTGAAAATTCATATGAATAAAATTATTTCAATATTTATATTATTAAATAAAATAGTATGTTTTTGGTCCGTTAATATCTCGCTTATTTTTAAAGCTTCACATAGGTCCAGGGAGGGCGTTTTTTGTTCCCCCCTGCGCTAATAAGCCATAATGTAAGTAAGATTTTAGCTTCATTTTATTTGAATATTGCCATTCTGGTTTTTATCTTGACTTAAAATCAAATTGCAAAAATTTCCATATTGTCAAAATTTTGCAGAAGTGCGTTTGCGGGAAGAGGATAATGTCTGCTGAAAAACAAATAGTCTGTCTGTGTGTTAATTATATTTTTATATAATCAAACTAGCGGATACGCCCCTATAAGCCTCTAGGGGCCCTATTCGAGCCCCCCCCCCCCCACTTTCAATTGTAGTTTTAAAAAGAAAAAGTGAAAAAAAATGTTTTTGGATGGGTCAATTTTTTCTAGGGGCAGTATACTCTACAAAAATAGTTATAAACCTTCCCAGGACCTATGAGAAGCCAGCCTGTAAAGAAGAACAATATCAGTTCAGTGGTTAGCGAGATCCTTCGGTATGCACACAGACAGACAGAGATCCTTTTACTTTATTGCAAAGTTTGTTTAATGTGCTAAGTTGCAAATATAAGTTATGTTCCTTGTTATTATTATATTTGTCAGGGATCTAAAGGGATAATACAATGGCCGATAAATTGGTGTACATACACAATGATGACACACAAAATTAACCCTTCTGTAGATTTAGTGGTTGAAACGTCTGAATACTCAACTTAATAAACCAACAAATCACAATTCAATTAAAGTCCTCAAAGTTGCCAACGAATAAGAAAACGTTATTATAAAACTTTAGGAACTAGTGTAATAAAAATCCCATGGTCCCCTTTCTCTCTGAATATTTGTACCTGTTATTTTCGAATGTGTGTGATTTTCTGATCAAATAAAGATATCACACTTTAAATTTAAACAAGGATAACAATATTTCAGCTAATACATACTTTTAGATAATTTAAGGGAGGGAGAGGACATGAGAAAGTAAATTATAATAATTTTCAAGGGGCCAATTTATCGTACATTGTCTGATCCCTAAGACACAACAATATCGATTAGCCTTTGGTGTAAATCAGAAATAAGGTATAGACAACAAGCGAAAAAAATCTAAAATAATATTTGGGGGGCAGATAAAAAGGTCGTCAATTCTACTAAGTGTTGCCCACCAACGACAACTAAAAATTCCGTTAAGGTTTTGTGATTTTTTTTCGAATTAATTTCGTTGTTTGTAGAAGCTGAATTTAATATTTTATTAATTAAAGCACTTCTATGATCAATATATCCCTGTATAAAAGTAAGGTGCAGTCAGGGGCTGCTATTTAGCCAATCAATTTCATTTAAATTGCCAAAAATTTAATATTTTGTTGGAGTAAAACTTGTTTTTTGGTGTAACTGAAAGGGAAGTGGGTAAGAAGGGGGAGAAGAAAGGGAAGGGGGTTGAGGGGAAAATCAGAATCACAATCCCTTTTCCCTGGCTGCAGTATTATCAAAAAGTTTAAGTCGCATTGCTTTAGGGGTAGAAATATTCAAAACTTATCATGTTCAATACAAATTTGATGGTTTTGATAAAGGCAGAATGGATATCATATTTTGTAGCTGAATTTGAAGTAAGTTTGTTACAACGTTAAAATAAAGTCTAGTTAATTACTTACTAAATTAATTCTGTACATGCTTTTTTCTTAATACTTTTTAACAAGGACATGCGGAAGGGAATTTAGACACCAGCACCTCATTAAAAAAATGACAGTCGTGTAAGATCACTGACCAAAATATACAGTACAATTAATCAGGAAGGGAGGGCAGGGATCGAAAGGGATAAGACATGACAATGGCCGATAAATTGATTTAAATCCCCATAGATTACAATTAGTGATTGAAACGTTTAGATTCTCAACTTAATAAACACACCAAACAAAGAAGTTGTATCAACTTTTTTTTTTATAGCTAGCCGGTCCTTTTAGTAAGTAGTAGATGTAAAATTTTTCATAGAATTCAGATATGCAATCGGTTTTTTTGTAGACCTCTTATTTTTTAAGTAATTTAAGTTTAAAAAAAAAAAAATTAAGTCGATTTTAAGGTACTAAAATGCAACAAAAAAAAGAAAGAAAATGGCCATTATGAACAAAAATAGTAAGATCTTTAATTTGACACCTTACTTTTTCAATTCTGTCAATTATTGAAAAAATCGATTTTTTTAAACCCACGAGAATAAAAACTTTGAACTCAATTTTATCATTTCACAAGTAAAAAAATATGGGTTCATATATACCTTTAGAATCAGAAAAATATTACGAATCCATAGTAAGCAAAATTGAAAAAAAAAGTTTACAATATAGTATATAAACTACAATAAAAGGAATTATATGAAAATATCATATTATATTGTACAGGCAACGTCTTAACTTTTGAATTGGGTATAAAAATGGGAAGGGGGTATAGAGGGGGTAAAGAGGGGGTAAAAAAGGGAAGACGATAGTGTTGCCAGAACAAAAAATACAATTGGCCATTTTTATATTTTTATATTTTTTTACTTTTTTTCAATTTTGCTTACAATGGATTCGTAATATTTTTCTGATTCTAAAGGTATATATGAACCCATGTTTTTTATGTCTGTTTGAGAATATATTTAGGTCTAAAGTTTTTATTAAACCGAGGTTAAAAAAATAGATTTTTTCAATAATTAATCAACAGAATTTTAAAAGTAAGGTGTCAAATTAAAGATCTTACTATTTTTGTTCTTACTGGCCATTTTCTTCTTTTATTTTGTTGCGTTTTAGTACCTTAAAACCGACTTAATTATTTTTTTTAAAAACTTAAATTACTTAAAAAATAAGAGGTCTACAAAAAAACCGATTGCATATCTGAATTTTATGAAAAATTTTACATCTACTACTTACTAAAAGAACCGGCTAGCCATAAAAAAAAAGTTGATACACCTTCTTTTAATTGAAGTCCAAAAAATGATTAGGTAAGCTATTGAATAAAAAACGTTATTGTAAAACTTTGGGGACAAAAGGAAGGGGACATTGGGCTGTTTATTACAATGGTCCCCAGACTTTTTAAATATCGTTTTTAGATCAAAAAAAGAAAAGTAGCGGGTTTCATCGTAATTTCACAGTGGCTTTACTCCTATTTCTAGCCCCCGCAGGGGGAGGGGGTCTAACCATGCGGCGCAATCATAACATTTACTTAACCTAACCTAAAATAACCTATCAAAAGCTACTGTGAAAATATGACGAAACAACTGTTAGGACTATTTTGAATATTGATTGGTTCATTAAATTGAGTGTCAAGACGCTTCAACCAATAATTGTAATCTACAGAAAGGGTAATTTTGTGAATCATCAATTGGGATAAACATCAATTTATCAGCCACTTTCTTTTTCTGCAAATTAATACATTTCAGACCAGAAAAATTCTTTTCTTGATTTTAAAGCTTATTATGTTTTTAATTTTAATCTTTTTTCAATCTCAACAGCATTTCATGATTCACATTGTAACTTTTACATCTATTCTCTGGGGTGTGTGTGTGTGTGGGTGTGAGAGTTTATGTGTGTTTGTGTGTGTGTTTGTGTGTGTGTTTGTGTGTGTGATTGTCTGGTCGCAGGCAAGTAAAAGTTTCTAATTATAGGATAATTACCTTTTCCACACAAGTTATGTCTACAATCAGGGATATAAAGGGATAATATAATGGAAGATAAATTGATGTAAATCAATAATGAGGATAAACAAAATTACCCCTTCTGTTGATTAAAATTATTGTTATAAAAGTTTGGACACTACTAGTTTAGTACCAACCATTCAAAATTTAATAAAAGTACCCAAAGTTATTGGGCAGCGAATAAGATAAAGTGATTTTAAAACTAGTGGTACTGGTGTAATTTACAGTATATCCCCTCCCTTCCCCTAGTCTACAATACTTAATTCATTACCTACTTAGTGTTTTACAGCAGGTTACCTCTGCATTTAATGGAGAAATTTTAAAATACAATATTTGCTTCTATAATTTTAAATAGGTAAAATTTAAATGAATTTTTTATATAATTACTTGAATGGCAAATAAATCAACTATTAAAACAATAGTAGCTATGCAAAAAACAAAGGCCTTGCAATAAATAGAATGAATGGCCAATGGCATACTCTTATGCAGGGCTGGGCCTCAAATTACATTTCCTACATGGCGTTACAGACTGACGGACAGACAAAGTGAATTTCACTACTAAAAATTGAACATGTTATGAGATCAAATAAGAAAATGTTTTGTAAAGGAAAGAAGATAGTATGGTCTGTTTGATTCAAACTGACATAAATCTACACTCTCATCTCCACTAGGAAAGGAATAGTATTCTAGAAAACAGAGAATAAATCAGGATACTTATTTACATCATAATTTTATAAACATTTGATTATTCCGCGATTAAATAAATTTAAATCACTAACACCAAGCACCAAAATGAGGGAGGGGTAGAAATTAGTCTAAAACCATACAGGGACCTATGTGAAGGTTTACTAAAATTTAAATCTGAATTGGTTCATGGGTTAAAAATATCTTAATAGCTAAACAAACAAAAAATGTTCTACTTTAAATAGTAGTATAGGTTTTCCCCTTATTTTTAGCTATGGCTGACTACAACAAAAATTAAGTGTGAAACAACAATATTATCAAAGGTTTTTTTTTGTCTGTTGACTATATTAAGTAAATGCAACAAAAACTGTCATTGCAAGGTTATTATATTCTGTTATTTTGTTATCATAATACCTATTCCTATTTCTACTAAATTTGGTGCAGTAATATTAATCAGCAAATTGCACAAATCTATTATCAAATTAAACATTCTCAAAAGAGATGGAGTGATTATTGTAGAAATATCGTAATAAAGAAAAGATTTATTACCCTAGATATTCAATCAGACACAATAATCTGTACAGCTTAAAGTGTGTAATTCAATGCAAAAAAATACACCTAATTTGACAGATAATGAATAAAACAAAGATCAAACTAAATTTCAATAAATCATGGAAAGAAGAACAAAATCAAAATATCTCAAACTGGGATGCTGTCATTTCCACAGCCAGCAGAAATATAGCTGCATAGTTGTCTAAATTTAAAAACTTCTGTCAAAAATAATTGATCCTTTTTTAAAAGTAACAGGATATCTATCTGTCTATCTGTATGTCTGTGTGTGCGTTTACCTTAAGGTCTCACTTACCGCTGGACCAAAATAGTTTCCCTTTTACACAAAATTTGTATAGGTGTAGCCGCTAGTTCATATGACATTTAAACAACTATTAATTACATCTCCAATGGCAAAAAAAAACATTGATAACAAAATCATATTTATTCTTTTTTCATTTATATAAAATGCTCAATTATATCATGTTTTTATACCAGAATTCTCTAGACTAATGTTAAAATATGTTTCTTGGTTTTTATCATACAAATAAAGGGCAATTTCCTATACTTGTTTGTTGGACTACCAACAACCCTTCCACCTCATCTATGATTTTAATTCTCTTGAAATATTTGTGATCCTGTTTTTTAGTTAGTTAAAGTAAGTTCCTAAAAATGTCTGATTCAACCTTCCAAAAATGTTAATAAAGCAAAAAGAACCCAACCGCCCCACCCCCTACCTTTCCTTTTAATTAAAGATTAGGAGGGGGCCCACAGGGCAAGATATAGCTTGTTCATTGGTAAAATAGGTGAATCTAGCAGATAAAATTGTGTTTACATTTATTTTGGTATTGTTTTACAAATTCAATTTACAGCGCTTTTTAAGCTTCAAAATGTCTCTATTTGAAAAAAAATATCATACAAATGTTAAATCATTCATACCTAAATGTGCTGTTATGTGATAACATTAATAAAGAACTTTTAGCAGTAACAACACGTGTACTATATTCATAAATAAAGTACATGGTAAGAATTCTAACTTTAGTACTTAGTAATTACCTAAATGAGAGCATGAATATACTTGTACTGCTTAATATCCATATGGGCTGGACTAGTATAATAACTTTAGTACACAAATAAAGTACCTGTATCAAAGCATACATTTATACTTGTATTGCTTCATATCCATATGGGCGTGGCTAGTGTACTAACTTAAGTACAGAAATAAAGTACCTGTATTAAAGCATGAATATACTTGTACTGCTTCATATCCATATGGGCGTGGCTAGTGTACTAACTTAAGTACACAAATAAAGTACCTGTATCAAAGCATGAATATACTTGTACTGCTTCATATCCATATGGGCGTGGCTAGTGTACTAACCTAAGTACACAAATAAAGTACCTGTATCAATTCATCAATATACTTGTACTGCTTCATATCCATATGGGCGGGGCTTGTGTACTAACTTTAGTACAGAAATGAAGTACCTGTATCAATGCATGAATATACTTGTACTGATTCATATCCATATGGGCGGGGCTAGTGTACTAACTTTAGTACAAAAACTACAAAAATAAATGTACTTGTACTACTTCATATCCATATGGGCGGGGCTTGTGTACTAACTTTAGTACAGAAATAAAGTACCTGTATCAATGCATCAATATACTTGTACTGCTTCATATCCATATGGGCGGGGCTTGTGTACTAACTTTAGTACAGAAATGAAGTACCTGTATCAATGCATGAATATACTTGTACTGATTAATATCCATATGGGCGGGGAAAGTGTACTAACTTTAGTACAAAAAGTACAAAAATAAATGTACTTGTACTACTTCATATTTATATGGGCTGGACTAGTGTACTAACTTTAGTACTAAAATAAAGTACCTGTATCAAAGCATGAATGTACTTGTACTGCTTCATATCCATATGGGCGGGGCTAGTGTACTAACTTTAGTACAGAAATAAAGTACCTGTATGAGAGCATGAATGTACTTGTACTGCTTCATATCCATATGGGCGGGGCTTGTGACTAACTTTAGTACAGAAATAAAGTACCTGTATCAATGCATGAATATACTTGTACTGCTTCATATCCATATGGGCGGGGCTAGTGTACTCTAGCACTGACACCTCTAAGAATGGGTGGGGCACACTCTGGGCAGTCACTGACTTGGGTGGGGGCACTGGCGCAGCGATAACTTAAAACAAGGTCAATGAAATACTTGAACTTTAGATAAAATAAACATGTCACAAAGTATAATTGAAAATCTCTATTAATGACGATGAAACCAGAAAGTAGTTTTATGAAAAGACACTCAAGGTCAAGATTAGCTGTGATTTTATGGAGTAAAGGTGTATTTTTATTTTCTAGAAGTAACTTTAATGTACACTTTATATCACATTCTCCTTTTATAAATAAGAAATTTGATATTCTTTTGTTATAGCTTTACTATCTAAGGAATTTATTTTCCTTGCTCTTCAAACAGTTCATACCCAAAACAATTATAAATTATACCTGGATAAAGGCATTCATTGAGTTGGTTATCCAGCTGAATATGATTCACTTTCATGTGGATTTGCCGTTGGTGAGGAGATCTTCGAACCTTTACATAAAAAATCACATAATGTCGACTGAAAATTAAAATTGTCTCTTCTTTTGTACTGCCTTTTCTCTCATTTAAGCGAAACTAATCTTTAGTTTTTTTTTGACCGTAAATCAGTCAGTTGCGCTAGGATTAAATGTGATTTTTCTCGGCTACTATTAAAGATAGAATGCTTAAGATACACTTTAAAAGGTCAGGAGTAACCAATTTAACAGAAAAAATATATCTATCGTTTTAATAGAAAAATATATCTATCGATTAAATAGTGGTGATTTCTAATATTTTTTTATATCCTGGTCTCAATTTTTGTCGTCTTTAACTATCCGCTTTATAAGTTACAAGTCCATACATTTTTTATGCTTCGCTACTTATGGATGTTTTTTTACACTTTAATTTTTCCTTTTCATAATTTAAACATTCGGCATTTAAATATACCCAGATATGTTAAGGTTTTAACTTAAATTATTAAAAATTGAATTATTTTCTTTACCTGTAGCCAAAGGCCTTTCTGGAATTGTCGTCTTAGTTTGCCCCTGTAAGGTTTTTCCATTCGATCCTAAACGTTAAATGGTTTCAAAATTAAAGTCTTAAATGTTAGAGATGCGCTTCCAATATTGGATACGTGTAGCTTCGCCCCAAGTGGGTTTTTGTTTCTTAGGGGATGAGGTACATCTACCTAAAATAGCCTTAAACCAGCCCTTGACCAATAGACTATATAAGATGGAAAGAATTTTAATGTTATAGGTAATTTTGAAATCTGCATCAAATTTTAAGGATTTTTTTATATAAAATTCGTATTTTGTATAATTCTTTATTTAAAAGCGCAAATGCAGTTTTAGGTAACTAACTCTGACATCTGTGATTAGAGAAGCTTAATTGTCGTACATCATTCAACCAATTAGAGTTCAGGTAGTTTTCAATTCACCTATCACGGATGTCAAAATTATACTTAAATTATATTTGCGCTTTTAAATAAAGAATTATACAAAAAACGAATTTTATAAAAAAAAATCCTTAAAATTTGATGCAGATTTCAAATCTACCTATCTACCATTCGTCTAAAAACAACGGGCGCGCGGGGGGTATAAAATGGGCTCGCCCCCTTATAAAACCAAAAATTGAAATTCCTTCAAACACAGGCATGTTGCATATCAAAATGACCGCATTGAAATGCTGATTACGAATCTAAAAACCGTTTTGAAAAATATTAATTCAGTCTGAAATGATCTTCAAATAACCTACCGAATTAAACGGTTTTGACTAAATCAGCTGTTTTAGGTACTTAATGAGGTCTTATTCGAACTAGGAGCAATATTTATAAAAATAGTTTTTAGATTCGTAATCAGCATTTCAATGCGGTCATTTTGATATGCAACATGCCTGTGTTTGAAGGAATTTCAATTTTTGGTTTTAAAAGGGGGCGGGCACATTTTATACCCCCCACGCGCCCGTTCTTTTAAGATTACAAAAGCCCTTTCAAGTTTCACAGGGTTTTATATTATAACGAATATGTCTACGTGTACTGATAATTACAAAATTGCGTGAATGTTAGTAATTCTTTAATGGTCTGTGCCGCAACGCAAGTGACCGATAATAAACGGACATACCCTTGATGTAGAGTAGCTACACTGCTAAAAATAATTACCTGGGCGTAGTCTATAATGATGGTCGTGCCGTCCGCCTCAAATTCTCGATGGGGTGAGGGGCTCTGATTAACCGCCATTAATCGTTTAAAATTCTCACAATCCTTCACAGAAAAAGTTGAAGCGAAAGTATTTTTACCCCGTAACTTTACCCCCCCCCCCCCCCCTTTCCCCTATCCACAAATAAACAACCTAGAAATTTTCATACTTTTGGCTTCCCCTAGGGGATACAACCCTCGCATTTTAGGGACTCTGTAGTGAGAGGGGGAAGGAAGTGGGCAGGAAAATATCCAGGAAAATAAATAACTTAGAACCATTCCAGGACCTATTTAAAGCTTATCTTATATTAAAAACTTAAGTAAATGGTTTAGTGGTAAGCAAAATCTTAGCGAACCAAAAAAAATTTTTTTTAATACTTTATATATAAAATCAAACCATACATTGTTCTTCCTTTTGAGTTGACCATTTATTCTACTAAACACGAAAATTAACAAAGTGATACTTTTGATAGTAAACACTTCATTTTTCCCTTTTCTATAGCAGCACATTGGTTGATGGTGAGGGGCCGGTACCGGTTCTTTCCTTCCTGTCTCACTTCCCACACTAGAAATAATTTTATTTTGTCTATAATTCAAAAAAGAATGATATCTGTTCGTCTCTCTTAAAAAAAAGTTATTATGTCCTCATTTAGTGCAATGGGAAATATTCCTTCACTACAAAACAGGTGTACTGTTCATAACCTAAAAACCTCTAGAGCACCATTATTTCTTTCTTTGTAGTATCTCTGCACTAAATCTTGCAAATGAAGTGCAAGATTGCGCAGCCAAACATCAAGACCTTTGTCTAGAAGTCCTAACCGTGCATAGTAATACGTTGCGCCTGATTTTAGCTAAAGCATACATATACACCCTAATCTGACTATGCCGCCCACCTATTTGCAACAGGAATAATTTTAACGTCTTTGGTTGTGACCAGAGATGGGTTCTTAAAAGATAATGCCGCGTTTTTCGACATTTTTTACGCTATGAATAACAAACGCGGCATTCGCGAAATCTAAACAGAGTATACAACTATTTATTTAATTATTTCGCTTTTGTTGGTACAGCCTTTATAAAAGAAAATCAAATTATCTTAAATCCATTTTTCCTGCATATTAATTAATATATCTTTTTAGAGCTATATTACACATTATACAAATGGCTAAAATAATAATTTTAAAATTTTGAATTCTTAAGTTGTATACTCTGTTTAGATTTCGCGAATGCCGCGCTTGTTATTCAGAGCGTAAAAAATGTCGAGAAAACGCGGCATTATCTTTTAAGAACCCATCTCAGGTGTTTGGGCGAGATTCGAGCAATGCACCGATAACACGCAGATGCCACAGACGATGTGCTCACCTATATTACTGCTGGAGACAGACAGGTATGCCAGTTCCTTCCTAACATTCTCGTCATTGTTGACCAGGGACACACCAATACCATGGATGGAGATATCAATATCCTGTTCTATCCTCTCCTCCTCCCCAGTACACTTAGCCAACTTTTCAGCCTGACAAAATAAACAAGTTGGTTGTCTCTACAGGGATCTGAAGGGATAAGACAATAAACGAAAAATTTAGCATACTCCCAATCATGAAATACTAAAATTCTGTTAAATAACCAGACGCTAAAGGTTAAGTTAAGGTTAGGGCTATGATACGGAGGACAAAGTGGCCTAGGTCAGTTTTTTTCCACGTATTATCCGTAAAGTTGGGTTATTATGTCATACTGATCTTAATTCTGACCAAACCTATGGTATGCCATGGTCAGAATTAAAAAGTTAGACCTAATAAGCGCATTTGACTGAGAGCATGTACTCATATTTACGGAAAATACGCGAAAAAAATTACCCTCTTACAATAAAAATTCATAATAGACATTTGTACCGACAAATAATTTATCTACCTATTACCCTTTAAACATAATATAAAATTGAAAACAATTATAGATGAAACGTTAGTTTCAAGAAATATAAACTTAAAAATCATCATTTCAGTCACCAAATTTTAAATCTTTGTTAAATGAAATTAATTGGAAACAAGGGCTCACAAATTTTTATAAATATATCTTTCACCAATCATAAGGATTAAATTTAATTTATTGATCCATAACTAAATAAACTTTAAATTTTGAAAGAGGAAACATGAACTGATCGTTAAAATGTTTCTTTTTTGATCATGGAAAGAAAACGAAGTAACGGATTTCAACGTATTTTCACAGTGCTTTTGTAAAGTAAATTAGGTTAAAAACTAGGCCCCACAGGAGCTAGAAATAGGAGAAAGCTAATGTGATAATAGGATGAAACCCGCTACTTCGTTTTCTTTCCATTATCCGTTTTTTCTTCCTCTACCTACCAAATAAGAATCTAAAATCCAACAGCACAAGGAACCTACACCCAATAATGAACATAAATAATAATTAAGCTTATTGCCAAGCCTGTATATATTCTCCCACAAATACCTCTGTAATTACACTTGCTTTTCCACCAGGGCTGAACATTTTACCAAACCAAAGATTTAGATTTGATAAACGTAATGCCTATGGTCATTTTAAAATGATAAACTGTACAATAAAATAAATTTAAGAAAAAATAATTATACAAAGATGATTGTGTTCATAAGTAGCGAAGCGATTGATAAGTGTGTTAATAAAATACAGGGATTTTAAGGGATAGGACAACGGACGATAAATTAATATTCATACCCAAAAATAATAATCAAAATTAACTATTGGTTCTAAAGTAAAGTAGGACAATACTATTTTAGAAACAACCAATTCAATTCCAAGTCAACGAATAAGAAAACATGATTATATATTTTTGGGTACAAATGTAATTTACAGTCCAATGTCCACTCCTTCAAAATGAGAATATAAATGCAAAGAATGATTTTGTTATTTAATATTGCAATGATGCAAAGAGTATAATACCTGTAAGCTGTTCATAGTAAATAGAAGAACTCTTTGCATCCCATCCAAGAAGGACACCCAGGAAAAGTTCAAGTGTCCAATGCTGAAAAATATGATTTAAAAAATTTCTTTGTAAAATCTTTACTATCCATGACAACTCTAAAGTTTATAGGTGTAGAAAACGGACGAAGTTGAAGTTGAATAAAAAACTTTATGTTTTCTTTAGATCGGGTTATGTTGGGTAGAGGGTAGCCACGCAGGGTCAGGGACCACCAATCGTATTTAGGAATAAAGGGGAACCCACCCCCCTCACACATATCTTATTTCTGTTGGATTATGTGCTTGTTTGGCACTTAAGAGAAAGCATCAATAATGGCTTTATTAAAAACATCCTACCTATAAGAATCACAGCCATCGCTTTTAAGAGAGTTCTCGACTTGTTTAAAATTAATGCCAGACTTGTTATTGGCTCCCTGGATGGTCCAGACAAAGGTTCTGGTGCCTGACGGCTTCTGCCAGGTATACAGACATTTCTTTCCTGAACACATAATAATTTATATTTAAATGTTTTCATGTGCAAAGTTAATGGACAAGTAGACCTAAGTCTGTTAAACTGCTAATTTATGATACCACATGATACAGAACTGAAAGCTTATTTAAGACGCCTCTAGAGGCATGCATCTCATAGATATAATGCGGCTTCATCTATCCATAATTATCTTGGTTTCTTTTTGGGGGGAAGGTTGTGATATGCCTATTACCTAACCCCTTTTTTTTTATAAATCTACCAAGAAGCAATAAAACATTCAAACAAAGTAGGTATAATTTTTATTACAGATGAAACAAAGACATCTTCACTATTCTTCAGATATAAATATCGATAAAACTTGGTACCATTGTAGTTACACTCTCAATTACCAAAAAAAATTACCCCTCATATGGACTAAATTATTAGTTGAAAACTTTGAGCACTATGATTTAATTACAATCCCAACAGATTTTAAAGCCAAACATAAGAAAATTTACTATAATTTATAGTCCAATGTCTCCTTCACGCTGATAATAAATAAAAAAAAACACTATCTCGAATATGGATCTTTAGTTCCCCCCCCCCCCCCACAATAGTGTTAACATTCCTCATAAATGATACCTGGAGAAAGGAAATGTTTGCTGTCAGAGCCAGCCTCTCCATACTCAATATTGAAGGCTATGGTGTTGTTTACCAGCAGGACAGGAGCGTACCCAGGCTTATACCCACCCAGAGTTACAAGCACCTACAAACACAGATCATTAGCAATCGGTTTTCTGAAAAGTTTTGAGACGAGATTCGAACTCATCACCTGCTCGCCTTCATGTGGATGCACTACGTGGTGCCACGTTTTAAGATCTCAGTAACCACTCAACTGTGAGTTCTCCATTTTAGGGAGACTTCACTAAGCTCCCGGGATGGTTTTAGACTTCTTTTTTTATGCTATGGTCGAAATCAAAATGTAAAGCGCAGACCGATCAATCAAAAAGTTGGTTGTCTGTGGGGCGTTTTTAGCAAGTACCTGTGAGTTTTCCATCTTAGTTCTGACATCAATGCCTCCAAACTTGTTTGCCAGCATGAGCAGGGAGGGACTGTTGTCAAGGAGGGAGAAGGGAACTGTTGTCTCTAAGTATCCCTCAACCCTGGAATAAAAAATATTCAAATATAGAATCATTGTAAAATTTTGTATAGGGCAGAGTTTAGGCTATTTAAAGAGGAGGAAACTTTAATTCCCCTCCCAAAAAACAAAAACAAATATAAACCAATATAAAACAAAAATAGTTTTCATGAAAACTGATGCCTTTTTCCAATAAAACAAAATACTGCCGTTTTTTGTAAACATTGCAATAGAAATGACGAGAAAGCATTGCAATTTTCTTTTTAATTGGTGAAGAAGTGAACACTAGATGCCTTTTTTCAAATGTTTATGGTTTCTATGCACAAAATAAAACAATTAAATTAAAAATCTTTACCTGCAAATAAAAGCCTTGGCGCCATAAAATGGCCAAACAGGTACACAAGCTTTGGAAGGTATCAACGTCCAACCACCCAAATCCTCCTCCACTTCCTATAATATGTCATTCAAAATATCTTAAAATGTTATATCTTGATAAGTAATTCTAAAGATTTTAGCATCATCATCGCCAGTTATCTCTTTTTTCCAGAGCTTAGGCCACGCACAATGGTTCTTCATTTTTCTTTGGATTTGGCATGGCTCAAGACATCACTGAAAAATGATATTTTCTCATTTTCCAGTTCAGTTGGGTTCTCTCCACCAGGTCGTTTTTGGTCTACCTGGTTTCCTCTTTCTATGGTGGGGGTTTTAAGTCAAGGCTTGATTGGTTAAATCATAATGCCCTTTCCTTAGAGTGTGCCGGCCCCAACCATCTCCATTTTCTCTGTTTTATTGTCAGTTTGATGTCTGACATATCACTGCGCTCTAAAAGCTCAGCATTCGTTTTATAGATTTTATAGAAATGTTTATTTAGATTGCTGCAAGTGTAAATGAAGATATAAGATTTTAAAAAATCTAAATTAAGTCTTTTAGGTACAACTTTTTAAAATTAAAGATTTATAAAATCAAAAAATTATGTAGGTAAATGCTCTTCTTACAAGAAAAAAATTCCCTAGAGAATTATATAAAAAGATAAGATACCTATTTTATTTCCTTGTAACTGCTTTAAATTCCAAAAAAGAAGAATAAATTTGAAATTAATATTAAAGCACTTGAGTCTTAAATAGAGACAAATATTCTAAACTTTTAAGATACTGTACAAAAGTTCTTTGATAACAGATTTAGGCCACAAAAATTATATAAAACAGACTTAAGCAGTAAGGCAAATTATTAAATGATATTATGAGTAATCTAAAGCTTTATTTTCCTTTATGGCAAGCTATAGTAATTTGAAGACTATACCAGAATAAAGATCAATCTAATCTATTGAAAAAATAATAATATTGTTTTAAGACAATTTGAAGTTGACGAAGCATTTAATACCTAAATATCTATTTAGCTTTCTTCCATTTTCACTTTACTTTTTATACCCAACTATAACAGATTGGAATATATAAACCCAAGTAAAAATGCCCTTGATCATGCATAGTTCCCTTTCATTAAGCTCATATGAGAAAATATATGCCGGAAAGGTCCATCATTTTTTCAGAAAAACTATTTTTTTCCCTTTCCCCACATATACCTACTGACACACTTTTAATGTAAATGTATTTCTTTTGAAGTAATAAAATTTTTAGTGTGTAACTAATTAAATTTGTTTCAGTACTTCAGTACAGTTATAAAAAGAAAAGTAAAATTTGAATTTTCCTTCTTTTTCAACACAATATTGATTGGTACAACTTTGGAGCTCTATGGCCCTTAAGGTGGAGGGGGGAGTCGATCTCAGACAACTTTTAATTCTAGTTTTTAAAAAAAGTTTCGGGTATAGTCCTTTTCGTATTATCGCACCTCAAAGTTTCAACAATTTATATTATTAGGGTGAGGCGGGGCATTACCGGTAATTTTATTGGTTTTTTGAAAAAAAAATGGGGTAAATATTAATATTTTTAAATGGGACCAAGACCATTAGAAAGCTTACGGAAACGACTATCAGGTCCTAATAGGACGTTATACTAGGACTTTTAGAAGTTTGTCATAATTGGACTCAAAGAAATTACCGATAAATGCCCCACGGTGGGGCATTGTGGGTAGTGTCTTTTTAACCTAAAAAAATCGATGAAAAACGGCCAAACGGCCAGTCAAACATAAATAATCATAACTAGTAGAGGTTATAGGGATTATCCACAAAAATTTTCATAAAGATCGGACTATTCCTTCTATGTCAAAAATCATTTTTTTTAAAAGACGAGAAATTTCGATTTTTTTCCACAAAAATTTTCTTAAAAAATAAAATTTATTTTTTTATATAAAAAACCTGTTCTATTCACTTTTTGGCCTAATTCTTAAAAAGCCCATATTGAATTTTAGATTTTACCAAAGAAAACCTGAAAATTGATCTTAAAAATCGAATTTGAATTTTTTTTCGACGTTACCGAAAAATACCCCGCGCGAACTTTGGTCATTTTTGAAAAAAATATTAACTCTACATTTAAGCTCTCAACGGATTTGGAAAAAGTGGGCGATTCTTAGTTCAAAAGGTTTTTACGGATCAGTTCTAGGTCTTACCAATTTTTGTGTAGGTCGATCTTTATACACCTAGGTGAAAAAATTTTTGAAAAGAAAAAATTTTCGTCCGACTTTGAGACCCAAAAAGTACCCTTAAAATTCATCTCACAAAAATTTCATTTTATACTCTTTTGTAGGCAATTTAATAAGGAACAAATTTGCTTTTATGTTTTTTTCTGTCAGTCGATTAAAACATGGAAAAAAAAGTTCATTTTCTGAAGGTGGGTAAAAAATTACCGGTAATGCCCCTTACCGGTTAATGCCCCGCTTGACCCTATGTAAATTAGTATATAAGCCGTCTATAGAACAACTGATTGCTGCTGCAAGCAATAAGTTAGATCCAAGGCATCAAATGTTTTTTCTTCTGCTGCTAACCCATGCTTCTTATTTTCTCTACAATCCCTGTATCTGTAAGTTGGCCAGACAATAATGATACTATTTGAATCAAAGTTCCCATAACCCCCAAGATATATTCGATTTAACAGGCAATAAAAACTACATTATGCCAACTATTTCTTTAAATCTAGCATTAATAGGGAATAGTATTTTTAAACAAAAACACTCTTTGTCTAAAAAAACAAAAATCCGTTTTAAAGCACCTTAGATATTTTCTTAATTAAGACCTTACCTCCCCCACCCCCTCCCCCTCAAACTAGGCATAACACCATATTGGCAAATCTTTGTGCATGTTATTTATCAAAATATGTCAAAGTTTTCCATTAAATTTTCCTCTTTCTAAAAATAATTTTTGAATTAACTCTTAGAACAAGGATTACCACATCCAGCTTGTTGTAACTTGTTGTTCTAGGAATCATAGTTCCAAAATCGGAAGAATAGGATAATTATATTAAACAAAAAGATTGCATTAAAAACAATTAAAAACTAGCAAGTTTTAAATGGACGTAGGGACTTTCTGGTAACGATCAAAAAATTACTTAATCGTACCTTACTGTAATGGGAATCATCATGCAGGAAAACGAATCATAGAAAAGCGTCGCTTTTAAAACAAACATGTCAATAAAACTACAAATAAACAATTTGCATGCAGCTGTTCTGAATTTAAATTTGATTTAGCAGATCTAAGCTGTCTGAAACAAATGGAAAGAGATTATCAGTCAAGAAAATAAAGAATATTTGAGTGAAATAACAAGTTACAGTAAAAATGTGGCGGAGAGGGGATAACGTTTCGAGGATCGACATACAAGCATCTTTATTTTGGGAGTTACTCCCTTAATTTTAAAGATAATTAGGTAAAATCTTTTTGGGCGAGTAAAACGTTTTGGTATTTAAAAAAAAACACGGCGACAGGACCACCATCCCCGTCACCGCAAAAATTGCACCCAAAATAAAATTGCTGGTATGACGATACACGAAACGCCACTACCCCCCGACCCCCCCCCCCCCTTTAGTAAAATAAAATAATTCAAACACATTTTGTAGAAATATTTGTCTCTTCGGACAGATTTAAAAGCTTTGAAAACAAAGCAGATGAGACTGATTTGTTTACAACCTATTTTATTTAAACCATAATCATTTCAAGATACTCTATCTAGGTCAGTGTTCTAGTTCTAGTTTAACAAAGAGAAAAAAATTTCAGATTTTCAACATTTTACACGTTTAATTGCTAAATGACTTTAGGTTTAAAATATATACAGTTTAATTTTAGGACACTAATTTATTCTTAAACACAAAAATAAATTTTAAATTTTATTGGGCTATCCAAAGACATCCGAACCTATACATAAATCTACCATTTCATATGAAATGTGGACTGTCCTGTGCAATACCTCGGAAAGAATTATATGAATGAAACATGTTATTAAATACACAAAAGAAAGAAAAATTAAAAACTGCAATATCAAATATATTAAACTAAGGACGTCAAATGGGGGTGTGCGGGGCGATTACCCCCCCCCCAAAAAAAAAAAAAATAAAAAAATAAAATAAAAATTTGTTTGAATTTTTACCTTCCCCCCCCAAAAAAATATTAAAAAGCTTGGATGTCCTTGCCTATATGATATAAAGATTACAACCCCCCCTCAAAATTTTGAATTTTTACCCCCCACCGAATGAAAAAGCTTGGACGCCCTGTATTAAACTATCTTGCAACATATATATCTATATATCATATTTACATACCTTCATTTCAATGTTAAAATCCGCAGAATTGTAGACCATGAAGTAGGGGGTGAAGGTGACAATCTTGGTCAAGCTGGCAGAGCTCTGGCTTATCTGGATACCTAGGCGATAAGAGTCAATTATAGCAACGCTACATACAAGTAGTAAGTTTATGATTTAGATAGATTACAAATGGTATGAATGTTTTTTTGTTTAAAATCAATTTTTTATCATATCAATGTTTCTTATAAGATCTCACTAAACCGATTAAGTTCTCCATTTTATGGAAGCTTCACATAGGTCACGGTATGGTTTTAGACTATTCTTTTTCAATGTTAGGTATTGGGAAGGATCCTATTTATTAATCACTCTCCCTTAAAATACAGGGCCCTAAGATTCCTCTAGTATTTAAAGAAGCATTTGAAAATAAATCAAATGCTTTGTATATGTCTGAAGTACCAAAAAAGTCTATTACCTATGTTATAAGAGGCCTCTTTGATGGCATTACGGTCCAAACTAATAATCAAACGATACCATTTTACAAATTTTGAAATCATTAATAGAATTTTCAAAAAAGAAAGTTTAGAGATCAAGAAATCATAATTTTATTGGTATGAATTATGAAAATAAAAAAATTTTCTTTCTCCAATTTAATATTTCCTAAAATTACCTAAACAATTTCTATCATATTTTTCATTATTTGCATAATTTCAACTAAAAAAAGTAAACTGGGATTTCCTGATGAAATTTCTCTTGAGTGAGCCCCTCTTTGAGTCCATCTTACAGACAATCTTGCCGGTGTCACCGATGGTGTCAATGGTGAAAGGATCCGACCAATGAGATGCGTCAACTCTGTGACATTAGATTTGTGATTTACAATTTGGTGCTTTCTCCAGTAGTCCTTGGCGAGAACGGAACCCCCCTGGCCCCGCTAACACTTTCAAATAAATTGAAAATCAAGGTGCAGGGTAGTTTTTTGCTTTTTCTATATGCTCCTGTGAAGCCTATACCTGCAGGCTACAAGGCTACCGAGTACCTTAAATAACTTATCAAAACTTAACCTTAAGTAATAAACAAACTAACGATAAACACCCCCTTATTTCCAATTTATTTTAAAGCTATGAAAAGATTAAACTAAGAAGAACATGACATTTTACAAATAGTAAAAATAAAAAGAAAACCTTTTTTAATATAAATGTTCTTAACTTCTGAGTTTGGTTCTTAAAAACTTAAAATGGAAGAAACGACGATAGGAAATGACTTATAAGGTGAATAATAATTTGCGATAGCAACACCTCATAAATTAAATTACAAGACTGAAGAGGGTGCAATGTCCACCGAAATAAATTAATAAATAACTAAGAAGTATTTGCTCCCTTGAATATTTTTAAGAGCCCACCTCTGGATATCAATGCATCTTTTCAAATAATAAATATAGAAAGTCTAGAGGAATAATCTCTTGATTGGACCAGTCCAACAGTTAAGAACAAATTGATCACATTATTGGTTAGGAAGTGTACACATTTAATTTTGCTTTAAAAGAGCAGTGAATTTTTCATTTCTTTCATGTAATAGGTTAGCTTAGTTATACAGTTGAAAGTTTGAGGATAAAGCTTTGCTTGGGTAAATTCTATTGTTCAAAAATTTACTGCGCTCGTAATTTGGGAGGTAATCATATGAATCATCCTACCAACATTAAAGTTAATTAAATAAATAGAAAAATTGTCTGCTATAAAACTCTTTTAGAGTTGGACAGATTATCTATAATACAAAGAAGCTTGATGTCTGTCTGTACGTCCGTAGGAAGCTTAAGATCTCGGTAACAACGGAACCGATCGGATTCTACTCTTCAGGGAATATAACTACTGGTCCTGTGGTGGTTTTCGGCTATTTTCTTGGGGGTGGGACACCCACAACCCCCCCCCCCCAAAACAAAAAATCCCCCCCATTTTTTTTTTTTTTTTTGACGAATTTTTCGAATTCGTTATTTAATCGCGAAATTTTTTTCCTGCTGGGTAGGTGCGAAAATCTGCGATCCGTTCTGCTGGGTAAGTAATAGAAGATGTAATTTTACCTCTTGTGGCAAAGCCCCTAGAGGCTAAGGGCGAAGCCGCTAGTTGTGTATAATTGACTATCTAGGATAACAAATCTATTTTTGATATGTACTTCCAACCCGAAAAAATACATCTATGGATAGTTTTGATCAAAGAAAACAAAGTTTGGAAACTTCTTTAGAGGGAAAAAAGATTTTAGAGATGATAAAACTTGATTTTGTGAAAAACAAGTTTTGCATACTGACGTCCTTGTGGTATTGCAAAATGAAATTAATAAAGGCTTATCTTCAAGGAATGAACAATCGATTATAAATTAATATTCCTCCGTAGATTTTTAAAGTTTAATATTAGATATTTAGTAGAGGAAATTGGAGGATAGAAAGGGTTGCAGAATAAATCTTATTTTCGTATTACTAGTTGCTAAAATTTACTGACTTAAAGCATTTTTTAAATATAAAAAATCAAAGGTTTACTTTTAAGTACATTAAAGAGCCCTTATTTTTTGGTTGACTTGTAGGACAACTATTGCATACTGATTTGTGACAAAACTTTCATGTAGGAAAACAGATTCGTATTTTTTTATTTGTAAGATTTCCCAAAATAAGAATTTAATCTCATTAAACATTATCATATGAAATAGTAAGCTGCACTAAGCTCTCATGATGGTCTTAGATTATTTTATTTCAATATCAAGATGGTTTTATGCCACCTTCTATAAGCATCTTAACCATCTTTAAGGATAATTTTCAAAAGTGAAGAATCACAAAGTTCCTGAGGCTGATTTTCTTTTTCCCAAAGAATGATCTTGTGATGTATGAGAACATCATGGGGACCTTTTCTTCCTCGGGGTAGTGAGCAACCTCGTAGTTTCCATCATGACCCTAAAACAAATGATTAGTTGTTAACTACAGATAGCTAATTCTCCGCTGGTTAGCCTAGCTGAAAAGTTGTTTCAACGTCTAGAACCGTTTGATAGCGTTTTGGAGTGGAAAAGAGTATTATGTGGAGATTGGTTTCGTGACTAATTTACAATATAGATATCCAAAAAATGGCAAAACGGCTGAGCCGCCAGCCGTTAGCCGTTACTTTTCCAACTTTTTGTTCGATTTAGGGAAAATAGACCTACCAAGGATTACTCATGCAAAATTTCAGATGGAAATTCGAATTCTAAAAGCCATTTGCTCACTGATTACGAGATGGTTGCATTAACCCCCCCCCCCCCCTTAAAAGAAAGATAGTTGTTTCGGAGCCCTGTAACAAATGATTGGTAAGTAAAAGCCAGATACCTAATTCTCCGATGGTTACGTTTCAAATTCAGAAATATTTCTTAATAAATGTATTTTTAAGAAAACATTAAATAGAAAAGCCAGTTTTTGTTTATAAAATAATAATTCGCTGAGTCTATAGCATCCATACCCAAATGAATATCCGAATGGGCATGGAGGGAGCAGAAAATAGCCTTAATTAAACCATCCCATAACCTATATGTAAAACTTCCCTAAAAGAAGAACTCAATCATAAAAACAGCTTTTTTCTATAAAATACCAAGTGGCTGCGTTCCTTACATCTAAGGGCTCTATAATTTTTACACCATATAAACCCCAATTAAGCGAAACAAAATTGCTCCTTCTGTAGATTTCCCCCCCTCCAAATTACAATCTGTTGTTTAATGAATGAAACAAAAGGACAATTAAAAGTTGAAATAATGAAAGTGACATATTTGCAAAAATGCCACTTCCACCAGAATAAATCTATTCAATTTAAATTATTTTATCCAGTTGTGTAAGAGCAAGGAATAGACAACTATAGAATTAGGATCAGGTATCTTATTCTGCCACACTTAAAAAATACGTAGGAATGTGATACAAACTGTACGATAAATTGATGTAACCTCTTTCCTCCCTTGAAACAAAAATGTACTATAAATTGATGTAATCCCTTTCCTCCCTTGAAACAAAAATGTACTATAAATTGATGTAATCCACAGACTGGCCAGCCAATTTTGAAAATAAAAAACGTACATAACGTACACAAAAAAATACGTTACGTACATAAAAAAGTAAAAAACGTACAAAAACGTACATTCCTAATAAAAATAAGTTAAATAATTTCCTAGTTACCTATTATCAATACATTTAAGTCTACTAGCAGCTACCTGTAAAGGAGAACCATAGCGAACTGACAGACACAAGATATTATCCTCTTACTCCATTTAAAAGAACTAGCGTCTACGCTCCTAAAGGCCTCTAGGGGCACTTGAGGAGGGGAGAGTTGAATTCAATAAAAAAACATGGATGACAACACACATAAGTAGCGAAGCTCAAAAGTTATTTATAGACATCTGGAAAAAAATTAACTTAAAATCAGTGAGCAATTAAAATTCATTTTTGGGGGGAGGAGGTAGTTTTTTTTCTAAAGTCAATTTCTCTTGGGAGGGTGGATGGTGACACTCTTCCCCAAAATAGTTATAAAACTTCCAAAAACCTATGAGAAGCTATCCTGTTAAGGAGAACCATATCGGTTCCGTGGTTAGCGAGATTCTTTGGTACAAACAAACAGACATCCTGTTATTATGTACAAAGTATATCCTATTATAAAGACCAGCGACTATGCCCTTAGAGGCCTCTAGAGGAACTTGATTAGGGGGGGGGGGGTTGAATTAAAAACCCATTTTTTTTATTTAAAAATAAAAAGTAAAAAACAAGGATGACAACATCCTTAAGTAGCGAAGCTCAAAAGATATGAATGGAAATCTGGGAACTATATAAACTATAGAGTAGTGTCGTAAAAAATAAGCATTAACCTTATTTAAATAAATAACAAAACCTTTAAAAAATATATAATAACGTGAAAATCTAGAAATAAATTCAGCCCCCCAACCAATAAGCAAATCTCAATGAAATTTAGTGGAAGTATTAAGAATGAAAACTAATACAATCCCTGAAAATTACAACCGTCTATCAGGAATATGAGTAGAGAAAATCACAAAAACCTATACATCTAGGAATCGATCTAGCACTGCAACAAATAGACAAACCTTAAAGAAACTTTTTGAAAATATGTAGAATGTGAATTTATTTATTCCCTGAAAATTTCAGCCGTCTTTCTTGAATAGAAGTCGAGAAAACCATGAAAAAAAGAAAATCTAGGAATAGATCTTCTAGCACCCCAACCAAAAGGCAAATCTCAATGTAAATATGTAGAATGTGAACTTATTCAATCAAAAAACAGGAGCCGAGAAAATCACGTTTCTCCGATAGCATAACGGACTGACAAAGTGATTATAGAGTAGCTTCGCTAATAAATTTTTTAGTGAGGGAGGGGGGAGTAGACTACCCCCATTTCTGATTTCAATTTTAAAAAGAAAGAGAAAATAGGGGAAGGGTGGTGATTTTTTTCTAAGAGTAATTTCTCTTGGGAGGGTGGTTGTACCCTCTCCCAGGACCTATGAGAAGCTACCCTGTAAAGGAGAACCATATCGGTTTAGCGGTTAGCGAGAACCTTCGGTACAAATAAACTGACAGAGAGACATACATCCTGTTATTACATACTAAGTATATTCTATTAAATAAAGTAGTAAGTTTTTTGTCTGATGCTTAAGATTTTCATAACTACTTCATACAGTTACCGAGATGGTTTTAGGCTATTTCTCTACCATTTTGAATACAGGTTCTTGAAGGGATATGGAAGGACAGAGAAAATAGCCTACAACCTCACAATGATCATGTCGGTTCAGCAGTTAACGAGATTCTTCGTTACAGAAAAAAAGGATTTATAGGATAAATATATAATGGGATATAGGGTTATTTTGTCTATTGCTAAAGATCTCAGAAAATACTAGTCTTTGATACAAAGTAAATCAGTGCCTGTCTGTCTAAAGCTTAAGATCTTGGTAACCACTGAACAGATTGGGTTCTAATCATCAGGGAATATATCTACTGGTCCTGTGGTAGTTTTAGGCTATTTTCTTAGAGTGTGGGAAACCCACCCTCCAAAAAAAATCAACCACCCCTTAATTTATTTTTATAAACTAATGCAAATCAGCGGGGTGGGGGAACCCCCACCGCACCCTGGGGCGAAGCCTAAATGAAAAAAATAATCACAATCTTTTTTATATTTTTTTTTTTTGACAAATTTCCAACAAACGATTCTATAAAAGAGGGGACGAAGCCTCTAGAGGCTAGGGGCGAAGCCTCTAATCCTAGTAGAAAGTAAAAAGCTTTAAGTGTCCCCCCCCCCCAAAAAAAAAAAACAAAAAAACATCACAGGACTATTAGGTATATTCCATGAAGAGTAGAGCCCAATAGGTTCAGTGGTTACTGAGATATTAAGCTTCTGATATACAGACGGACAGACATCATTCTACTTTGTATTATAGATAATATACTATTTTTGTACAAATACAAATAAATATACAAATACTTTTATACTTATATTTGATTCTTATTCTTTAAAAACTGAAGATACCAAAAAATAAGACTTCTTAATCCTAAACTGAGCACCATATGATATCTCGGAAAATTTACCCAAGTATATAAAGAATTTGAAAAAAATTATCGTAAAATCTATTAAGGGGTAGTTGCATGAAATGCATTTTAAACTTGAATTTAGTCAACTGCATATCTCTTTCTGTTCAATAGTTTAAACTAAATCTATAGGACATACAGCATGACCCTCAAAAAAGTATTTTTAAGCATCTGCAGCCCTTATTTCTCAATGAATTTAAAAAAAAATGCATATGTCCTTGTTCTCCATAGTATTCCACATAAGTAGATATAAAAATATTTTTTTTACCTCCATTAACACCGGAGATTTTTAGAGCTAAAGTTTTGAAAAAGTGACTGAGAAAAAGAATTTTTTTTTGTTTCTCTTATTTTTTGGATGGTTATATTATGTTTTTCTGGCAACTGAATAATGAGACACAAAGAAAAACAAGTTAACTAATTATTTCTTTTTTATTCCACCAAAAAATATAAATTTTTAATGGCAAAAAATACTACTGAATGAATTGATAATTTGCAAATTTTAGGTTATTTATTACCCCTTATTTGAGAAAAGGATTAATTATGACAGTTGCTCCGCCTACTTTTCTGACATCTCAATAATTTAATAGGGGGTTAATTAAGCTTTTTAGACAAAAAAATCATTATGTTTTAATTTTATTTTCTTCATAACTTTTTTGTTATTAAAGTTAGGATTGTGAAACAAAAACAATTTTCCTGCTATATTCATAAAGATTTATTTGGTTTTTTAATCTTAAAAAATTTTGCCTAATAAGTAAGTTTTTCAAAATATCATTAAACTAAAAAGACTCAAAAAATATGTGTAAAAAAATGCTTTTTACTCAAAAACTAAATTTTTTATTTCATTTTTGTATAAAGTTTCTGCTAGTAACAAAAATAAAAGAATTTCTACCTTAATTTTGCTAAAAAAGTCGTTTCATGTTAAAAGTTACTTTTTCCTCAGTCACTTTTTCAAAACTTTAGCTCTAAAAATCTCCGTTGTTAATGGAGGTAAAAAAAATATTTTTATATCTACTTATGTGGAATACTATGGAGAACAAGGACATATGCATTTTTTTATAATTCATTGAGAAATAAGGGCTGCAGATGCTTAAAAATACTTTTTTGAGGGTCATGCTGTATATTTCAAATCCATAAATTTAAATAAATATATGCATAATTTACCTACATATTTTTGTTCTATGAAAATTTAAGATAATATTGAATTTATTTAATATAATACACCTATAGTTTTTGTTAAAATTTTCGTACAAAACATACAAATTACTTTTCTGCTAATATTTGATTCTTATTATTTAAAAAAAAAACGTAAAACGTACAAAAATACAAATTTCAAAATACGTTACGTACACATATCAAAATAACGTCCAGAACGTACACAGATTCGATGCGTAACGTACAAAACGTACACTCTGGCCAGTCTGAATCCATTTCCTCCCTTGAAACAAAAATGTACTATAAATTGATGTAACCCCTTTCCTCCCTTGAAACAAAAATTTACTATAAATTGTTGTAACCCCTTTCCTCTCTTGAATCAAAAATGTACTATAAATTGTTGTAACCCCTTTCCTCTCTTGAAACAAAAATGTACTATAAATTGTTGTAACCCCTTTCCTCCCTTGAAACAAAAATGTACTATAAATTGTTGTAACCCCTTTCCTCTCTTGAAACAAAAATGTACTATAAATTGTTGTAACCCCTTTCCTCTCTTGAAACAAAAATTTACTATAAATTGTTGTAACCCCTTTCCTCTCTTGAAACAAAAATGTACTATAAATTGTTGTAACCCCTTTCCTCTCTTGAAACAAAAATGTACTATAAATTGTTGTAACCCCTGTCCTCCCTTGAAACAAAAATGTACTATAAATTAATGTAACCCCTTTCCTCTCTTGAAACAAAAATGTACTATAAATTGTTGTAACCCCTTTCCTCTCTTGAAACAAAAATGTACTATAAATTGTTGTAACCCCTTTCCTCTCTTGAAACAAAAATGTACTATAAATTGTTGTAACCCCTTTCCTCTCTTGAAACAAAAATGTACTATAAATTGTTGTAACCCCTTTCCTCTCTTGAAACAAAAATGTACTATAAATTGTTGTAACCCCTTTCCTCTCTTGAAACAAAAATGTACTATAAATTGTTGTAACCCCTTTCCTCTCTTAAAACAAAAATGTACTATAAATTGTTGTAACCCCTTTCCTCTCTTGAAACAAAAATGTACTATAAATTGTTGTAACCCCTTTCCTCTCTTAAAACAAAAATGTACTATAAATTGTTGTAACCCCTTTCCTCCCTTTAAGTATGATAAAACAAAATTACCCCTTATTTAGTTTAATATTAATAGGGCAAAAATTGGACATTGTTAGATTGTACAAACCAATCAAAACTTAATTAAAAAGCGTTTTTCACTTGAAAGTTATAGGTTATGTCCGATCGTATTTTACCATTTTAGGGAAGCTTTGCATATGTCCCGGCCTGGCACAGGCAATTTTCTTCAAGTTGTATCATTAGAATAGTAGGTTGTATTCTATAGTTTTCTATGGGGTAAATTTAATTAAATATTAAAAATGACAAATTCAGCCACTTCCATCCTACTGTCATGCATTCAGAGTAATATTTTAAATATTTGTCGGGAAAACTGAAAAAATAACAATAGACATAAAGTAAAAAAGAAGCCCCACCACATTATTTCCATTTATTTATTAAAAATAGAGGGGTATTCTGTGCCCGCTTGGTCTAAAAGTATAATTTTATTCATGACATAATAATCAAACTTATTATTAGAAGCGTATAGTAGTTACCCTAAATTTACAAATGTCCATCTCTTTGTCTATTCAGTATTGAGTACTTAATATTCAATATATGCTGTATAGATTACACTGAAAAACGGGCAGCATCTACTCTAAAACTCCCACTGTCTGTCTGAGCCACTAACCACTGAACTGATTCAGTTCTACATATAGGAAAGCTTACAAAGCTTCCAAGTGGTTTTAGGACATTTCTATCCCTTCAAACAGAGACCTAGGATCAAAGGTACTTGCGAAAAATACAATATATGGGGAATCTTTACCCTTTAGCGCTCCATATATCTCCTACCTTTACAAGTCATAAATAAAACACAGAGAGACATGCAAACATATCATAATTCTAGAGTAGCTTCCCTTCCAAAAATAGTCCTTACCTTAAAGTACAGAGTTCTCTTTGTTTTATTTACAAACCAGAATGGTGCAAAGATGGAAAGTACAGTGGTGCCCTTGGACATCTCTTTCTGGACACCAAGATCTAGCCTATATCCGTTGTTAGTCTAAAATAAAAATATCTCCAGTAATCTCGATAAAGAAATAAAATGATGCATATTTCTAATAATGATTAACAAAATTATCCCTTCTATAGATTAAAATTATTGGTGGAAAAAATTGGACACTGCTAGTTTGAACCAATCAATCGAGATTTTATCAATGTACCATTTTTTAAGCTAATGAATAAGAGTACATGTTTATGAAACTTTGGGTACCAGTATTACTTGCAGTCCAATTTCCTTATGGAGATACTTCACAGACGTGATGACGCTCAAACAACCCTAAATTAAATTGAAGCTGCACTAAAGATTACCTCTACATCACTGCTAGTAAATGTCCAATACTCCAACTCCTTCATACCCTCCTCAAATATCTTATCACATTCGAGGTCAGCATTGCGCCAACCATAGAGGCGCAGCCGTATCAACGACTGACCGTGGCGTATGTCCTCCAGAACACCTATTTCTCCTAAAAAAATATATTTCCTTTGAAAATAAATTAAGTATTGTAGATGAAAAGTTTCAATTACTTTTTATTTTCTGTCGTATTCTTAAATTATTTTTTTTTTAAACGAGTAGGTAGGTAATTTTCATTATTTTTATAAAAATGTTGTTATTTTGTTATAAATATTTGTTTAATTTGTAGTAAATTATCAATTTCAAAGATACAAAAAAACATAATGAGTAATGTACTGTATGAACTTTATCCAGGGAACTTAAGTGATATGACAATAAATTTGTGTACACTGCTAGTTTGTAACAACCAATCAAAATTTAATGTAAGAACCCAAAGTTTTTGAGCTAACTATTGTAGCGACAAGTTTATAAACTTTTGGGACCAGTATATTTAACAGTCCAATGTTCCCTTCCTCTCTGACTTTTTATCCTTTTGATATTTCTGTTTATAAAGACAATATGTTTAATAAAAGCACAATATCTCAATAAAAACTCAATAAGAGTCTAAAATATACAACTAGACAGTTATTTCTCAAATAGATTTTTTCTACAAATATATTATAGATTTTACACAGCTATATTTTTCTTATCACAATACATAAGTATTTCTTTTCTTATACCTACTATGACAAAATTATTTGAAGTGGAGAATTCATTTTAAAAAGTATCTAAGTAGTACATTTAGAAACATTCTGGGTGGGGCTATGCATTTAAAGAAGTAAGTAGTGGACAGAAAATAGCTTAAAACCATTCAAAGCTCGAATAAAAAAACAACATTAAACCATCTCGGGACCTATGTGAAGCTTACCTAAAAAGGAAAACTCAATCAGTTTATTAGTTATTGAAATCTTAAGCTTCAGAAAAAAAACCTTAGATAGAACTTTATATTCTAAAGGCCAAGAATAGGATTTTTAAAACCTACAATAAGGGGGGGGGTTTTAATGCAACTATCTCGTAATCAATGTATAAATAACACTTAGAATTCGAATTTCGATATAAAATGTTGCATGAGTAATCCTTGGTAGGTCTATTTTCCCTAAATCGAACAAAAAGTTGGAAAAGTAACGGCTAACGGCTGGCAGCTCAGCCGCTTAGTAATTTTTTGGCTTTTTTCTATGGAAATAAATCACGAAACCTCTCTCCACATAATGCTCTTTTCCGATCCAAAAAGTTTTTAAACGATTCTAGCCGGTAGTTGCTAGTACTAGAAATCTAAAAAAATATTTTTTGTATCATTTCACATGATTTAAAGCAAAAATATGTTTTAAAATGTTGATTTCTACGTAATTTTTGACAGATTTGCCCTAAAAATAGCCAAAAAACGGCTAAACGGCTGAGCCGTTAGCTGTTATTTTTTCAACTTTTTGTTCGATTTAGGGAAAATAGACCTACCAAGGATTACTCATGCAAAATTTCAGATCGAAATTCGAATTCTAAGTGCCATTTATACATTGATTACGAGATGGTTGCATTAAAAACCCCCCCCTTACTGTTTCTTTAAAAACAACAATGATCTTACCTGGAGACAGAGTGTTGAACTGATCCTTTCCTCTGGAGGTATAGAACAGTGGGACAGGTAGACAGTTCTTGAGGACGGCCACAGGACGGATACTGATGGTGTAGGTTCTACCCGTCAGGTTCCGGGAATTCTCACGGAAAATATCGGTTGCTAAACCTTAATAATAAATCTTTATTAGATACCAAAAGAAAATATTCCATATTTTATTAAAAAATTCTTTTACTAACTTTTTATCAATCACTTAAAAGTTATCAGGTAGGATAGGGCATAGAACTATAAATCACACTGGAACCAGAAGTTTAATAACGTTTTTTATCATTCGTTGGCTTAAAAACTTTGACAGCTAAATCTTAAATAGTTGTAACAATCAGCATTTGTTCAAAGTTCAATCAATTTAGTTGACAAAGTTGTTTAGCACGAATAAGAGAACGTGTTTGCAATACTTTGAATACAAGTTTAATTTACGATATACCCCTTCTCCTTGGGTCGGTTGATAAAAATGTACCAGATCCAAATTTTCTGATGGAATTTACAGCATTTATTTTAATGAACATAAGATGGTGATAATATGCTACAGAGGATTATGCATCTCGTAAATTTAATTTCAGTTTTACAAAATTTAATTTATCAAATTTGAACATTAAATAAATTCTTTGAAATTCAATAAACACGACATTCAACTCTTTAAACAATTGACTTAATATTTCCTTTTAAAATGATGACAACGTTTATAAAAGCTCAACAAAACAGTCGGATAGACGAACAGTGCCGAACAAAAAGAGCAATAGTTCTGATTTTTAGGAAAGCTACATTTTAGCCACTTTTCCATTTGCTGAAAATTTGGATATATTTGTGGTGCAATGTTGGTGAAAAACTTGTTTTGTGCTGTAACTACAGGGAAGTGAGTAAGATGGAAAAAGAGGGAAGAATTTTAACTTAGAATTATTTGTCAGTATCTTTGTTCCTTGTTCCTGGCCACTAGATAATTTTAGGTTATATTTCTAAAGCACTAATTTTAACCCTGAAATAGAAAGACATAAAGGCTAGGGGCAAAGACAGTGTTAAAACTATAACGAGTAAATATAATAATTTTTATCCTTACCTTCAACATTAAGGAAAACACTTGGTTTTTGTTCAGTGTTGGTACATTCTATCTTCTTCTTTACACTATCCTCCAACTCTATTTCCTAAAGAAACATAGATCAATATAGATTTAGAAAAAGGCATATTATTATTCATCTTTAGCTGTATTTATATGAGAAACAGTAAAATGTATAGGTGCAGAGAGAGGTACCATGTTATTTACATTATCCTCAATATATATATATATATATATATATAATTCCTGATGAAACATAGAATAATAAAGATAATAAGACTGATAACTTCTTCATTATACTATCTTGCTACTCAATTCCTTGTAGAAACAGAATAATTTGCTTTAAACTTAGTTTGAATGAAACATAGGTAGGATAATATTGATACATAGAGAACTTTCATTATCCATCTTCCAACTAAAAAACCCTACAATGACATAGATATTGTAAATTCTAACATTTTCTATGATTCAAAATAAATATTTTATTTTTCCCTTGCAAATTAATAATAACGCCATGTAAATGTTTTGTTTAAATCATGCTTCATTTAAAATCAACTTTTAATTTTCTGTTTTAAGTTTTCTATGAAACTCAATAAAAAATATATAAAATATTTCTTAATGCAAATAATATTTACAAAAATTGTACACATTTTTTGTTGCAAATTTTTGCAATAAAATACTTGCAATGCAAACTTGAAAGGAAAAAAATACTTTGTTTTTGTTGAAAACCTTTCAAAACTGCATATGTCATTTCAGTTGAGATAAATAAAATATTCAGAAGAAAAGAGATATTCTTATTTATCTCTTTGTTCTTCATGCATCAGGAATTTTATAAATATTTTTAATAAATATTATTATATACGATACGTCCAGAACTCCTGGGACAACACTTGATGTTACGGGTTGGGTGAAGTTGACTCCCAACCCCCGACCACTTTAAATTTTTAGTTTTTAAAGAAAAAGTTTAACACATTTTTTTCAGGGGAGGTTCATTAGTCATTTTTTAGGGGCAATTTATCTTACGTGGGTGGTGATACTCTCCCCTAAAATAGTTAAAAACCTTCCCAGGACCTATGAGAAGCTAAACTGCAAAGGAGATCTGTATTGGTTCAGAATTAAATGAGATCCTATGGTACACATAGACAAAAGACTTCCTGTTACTTTTGTATATTATTAAAATACTTGAAAACAGCAAAATCTGAAAATACAATTAACAAAGTTATAGATATGCGACGATAAAAAAAAATATAATTACCTTCCAAGTCATATTTTCTATTCCCATATTTTGGCCTTTTCCGCCTAAAAAAAAGATTATTTTCATCGGTCATTTGATTTATTAAAAATGCTGTATTTATAATAAATTGACAAAAAAAAAAGATAAAATGAAATTTTAGTCATAGATAAATTCTAATAAAATTCTAAGGACGTTTTGAACATCAGTAGCAGAGCTTTTAAAGCTGAATCCGAGTATATTCATAAAATATTAAAGAAAAAGGGTTTGCGTGTTTGATTTGCCAATAAGCAAACAAACCCTAAATAAGATGACAAATCTGATTTGGTAATAAAATCAAATATTTATAAACAAATCAAAATTATACCTTATCTTAACTGGTTGCACATGCACATGCAAAATAAACATTACATAAAATACGAGGATTCGTATGACGGAAAAAGAACTGACAGACATGGGTGACTTGTAAAGTAGGTTTGCTTCTAAAACGTTAAAACTCACTTAAAGAGAAATGGAATTTTCCGCCATGAGTATAAACATCTGTAGTTGGGGCATTCCATTCTTCTAAGCTTTGCAAAGTGGTCATCTCTCTAAATCTACCTTCCTCTTCAGTCCATATCTAAATATCAATAATTGGATTATTCCATTATTCTAAGCTTGGTAAAGTTGTATCTCTCTAAATTTACCAAATCTAAATCACAATAGTTGGAACATTCTATTTTCATAAATTTTGGATAAATGTCATCTATAAGTCTACCTATGAACAATGTTAATTCTATTGGTCAAAAACTTTAATTTTGTTGACATCACATATTGTCAACTGCTTTGATTTAGTCTAAAGTTGTACAAAAATAATAAATCTAAATTTTTCTGCATTTCAATAAAATTACTTTTGAAGCCATTAAATTATCAACTAAGCTATGTTTGGTATGTTGTATAAATAATACTTATAAAATACAATAACTGAAAAGGCCATAATGCAATACTAGCAGGATTTCTAACATTCTAAATAAATTTAGCTTTGAAGATAAGCCATAGGCTTTATATGTTTATCTTCAAAAGCCAACATCTAAATGTTATAGATTTTCTATTTAATTTGAAGCAAATTGTGGATTTGTGGGGAAAGTGATAAGTATTTTGAATCAAACAAAATAGGGCTTAATTGATATTTCATCTAAATGTAGGTATGTTTTTATCTATAACTAATAGACAATATTTAGAAATGTTTATGTTAAATGTAAAATATTGAACAGACAGTTTAACTAGAAGTTTAACGGTTTTACAGACAAAGTAAACTAAATACAGAATATCTTGATAGTGTAATGGTATATTATATTCAGCCAATGCAAGTTTAAATGGCAAATTATGAAGTAATAGCAAAAATGGAGCAAGCTATGGAGAAGATGCGCCACTAAAGATAACAATATTATAAGGGGGGGGGAAGTTTGTACACTTATAGGAAATGAAATTCAGTACCAAAGATTGGGAGGGTACTGTGGGCTTGTTTTTAAAGTTATCAACCTAATTCTTTTTGTAGGCTCTCTTATATGACTGGATATACACGTATTTCTTTGAAAATTGAATTTCGGCACTTTCCTTCTAGGGGCTTGTGGAGCAATAGACCCCCCAAAACACTAAAAATATGAGTTCTGAACTTATTTTTAAAGATATCAACCTGATTTTTTTTTATAATACTTTTTTTAACATAACCGAATCAACGAACCATTACAGATTTCATTTTGGGACTTTCCTTCTAGGGGCTTGTGGAGCAATAGACCCCCCAAAACACTAAAAATATGAGTTCTGAGCTTATTTTTAAATATATCAACCTGATTTTTTTTTAATAATACTTTTTTAACATAACCGAATCAACGAACCATTACAGATTTCATTTTGGGACTTTCCTTCTAGGGCCTTGTGGAGCAAAAGACCCCAAAAAACACTAAAAATATGAGTTCTGTGCTTATTTTTAAAGATATCTACCTGATTTTTTTAAAAATAATACTTTTTCAACATAACCGATTGAAGAAACCATTACGGATTTCATTTTGGGACTTTCCTTCTAGGGGCTTGTGGAGCAATAGACCCCCCAAAACACTAAAAATATGAGTTCTGACCTTATTTTTAAAGATATCAACCTGATTTTTTTTATAATACTTTTTTAACATAACCGAATCAACGAACCATTACAGATTTCATTTTGGGACTTTCCTTCTAGGGGCTTGTGGAGCAATAGACCCCCAAAAACACTAAAAATATGAGTTCTGACCTTATTTTTATAGATATCAACCTGATTTTTTTTAATAATACTTTTTTAACATAACCGAATCAACGAACCATTACAGATTTCATTTTGGGACTTTCCTTCTAGGGGCTTGTGGAGCAATAGACCCCCCAAAACACTAAAAATATGAGTTCTGACCTTATTTTTAAAGATATCAACCTGATTTTTTTTATAATACTTTTTTAATATAACCGAATCAAAGAACCATTACAGATCTCATTTTCAGACTTTCCTTCTAGGGTGTAGTGGAGCAAAAGACCCCTAAAACACTAAAAATATGAGTTCTGACCTTATTTTTAAAGATATTAACCTGATTTTTTTAATTTTTAAAATTTGTTAGGATACATCATCATTTTTAGTCTTTGTACAGTATTTCTATACCAAGTATTATGAAACCTTAATCTAGTCGTCTTAATGTAATTTTTTTTCAGAATACTACATAATATTTGAATATGACTGTGAATTGATTCAAGCGCATTTTCATTGGACCCTAGAAGGAAATCAAAATCTGTAATGATTACCTAGTTCATTTATGTGAAAAAATTTCACATTAGAAAAATATTTTTAGTGTTTTGGGGATCTTTTGCTTCACTAGCTTCTAGAAGGAAAGTCCCAAAATTAAATCTGTAAAAGTTACCAAGTTCAGTTATGTTAAAAAAGTGTTTTAAAAAAATCAGGTTGATATCTTTAAAAATAAGGTCAGAACTCATATGTTTAGTGTTTTGGGGGGTCTTTTGCTCCACTAGTCCCTAGAAGTAAAGTCCCAAAATGAAATCTGTAATGGTTCATTAAGTTAGTTGTTAAAAAAGTTTTCTTTAAAAAATCAAGTTGACATCTTTAGAAATAAGCTCAGAACTCCTATTTTTAGTGTTTTTTTTTTGGAGTCTTTTGTTCCACTAGCTCTAGAAGGAAAGTCCCAAAATGAAATCTATATTGTTTCGTAGATTTGGTTATGTTAAAAAAGTATTATAAAAAATCGGGTTAATATCTTTAAAAATAAGCTCAGAACTCATATTTTTAGTGTTTTTGGGATCTTTGCTCCACTAGCCCCTAGAAGGAAAGTCCCAAAATGAAATCCGTAATGGTTTTTTAGTTCAGTTATGTTAAAAAAGTATTATTTTTAAAAAATCAGTTTGATATATTTAAAAATAAGCTCAGAACTCATATTTTTAGTGTTGGGGTCTTTTGCTCCACAAGCCCCTTGAAAGAGAGTCCTAAAATGAAATCTTTAATAGTTCGTAGATTTTGGGGGTCTTGCTCCACAAGCCCCTAGAAGGAAAGTACCAAAATGAAATCCGTAATGGTTTCTTCAATCGGTTATGTTGAAAAAGTATTATTTTTAAAAAATCAGGTAGATATCTTTAAAAATAAGCACAGAACTCATATTTTTAGTGTTTTTTGGGGTCTTTTGCTCCACAAGGCCCTAGAAGGAAAGTCCCAAACTGAAATCTGTAATGGTTCGTTGATTCAGTTATGTTAAAAAAGTATTATTGAAAAAAACCAGGTTGATATCTTTGAAAATAAGGTAAGAACTCATATTTTTAGTGTTTTGGGGGGTCTATTGCTCCACAAGCCCCTAGAAGGAAAGTCCCAAAAATGAAATCCGTAATGGTTTCTTCAATCGGTTATGTTGAAAAGGTATTATTTTTAAAAAATCAGGTAGATATCTTTAAAAATAAGCACAGAACTCATATTTTTAGTGTTTTTTGGGGTATTTTGCTCCACAAGGCCCTAGAAGGAAAGTCCCAAAATGAAATCTGTAATGGTTCGTTGATTCGGTTATGTTAAAAAAGTATTATTAAAAAAAATCAGGTTGATATCTTTAAAAATAAGGTCAGAACTCATATTTTTAGTGTTTTGGGGGGTCTATTGCTCCACAAGCCCCTAGAAGGAAAGTGCCGAAATTCAATTTTCAAAGAAATACGTGTATATCCAGTCATATAAAAGAGCCTACAAAAAGAATTAGGTTGATAACTTTAAAAACAAGCCCACAGTACCCTCCCAATCTTTGGTACTGAATTTCATTTCCTATAAGTGTACAAACTTCCCCCCCCCCCTTAATTTCTAAAAAACGTCATTATACAAAACTACAGTGTGATATTGTAGTTGTGTATGACTTATAAGATCTCGAAAACTGCCCGTTCGTTTGCTCTATATGTTTCAGAGTTTTATTTTATTTTTGTTTCATGGCAGGTTTTGGGTCATTTAGAGATAGAAAAATAAAACCCTATATGCTAGGATTGAATTCCTATATAGTTACAATGGAACACCCTAAATACTAGTGGTAACATTCATAAATAGTTACACGGCTGTATTCACATAAACTGCTAAGTAAGCATTATTGATAAATACTTTGGGACAAACTCAATGTATAAAACCAAGGATAAATTATCTTAGAAATAAATAGATACATATCATACAATACACATATTTATTATAAGAATAAAGCTGCTGGTAAGAAACGTGGTTATTATTAGTTGCTTATAATTATGAGAGTATCTATAATGTGTTATATTTTATAAAATAATCATGTTTTACAATTCATTGTTAAGGTAAAGTCCCTCCCCCCCCCCTTTTATTCCCAATGTTTGAGAACATTTAAATTATATTGACCTTTATATATATTGGATTGTTTTCTGAAATTTTGGTAAGTAAAAGTACTAGAAATTGTTATCCAAAATACTGAAGGCAAGCATTTATGGTTTTATACTTTATCTGGTATTTATGTGACCATAACAATTTATATACACATTTGTTACAGTCCTCTCAATACGGACTAATATTCATTCATTATTTAACATCTTGTAGGGTTGTGTGTGTATGTGTAGGGGGGGGGGGCGGGGGGGGGAGGGGGGGTTATTATGGACAAATTCCGTGAGAACCCCAATCGCCCTTTATGTGATCTTTAAAGGACAGTTACACGAGTATAACATGAGAATGTATGACATAAAGAGGGTTTCTTTGCTCGACTGAAACTTTTAGGGGAAGCACCAAAGCACTATTGACTAAATGTTTGGTTATGTATTGAATAAAAATAAATCTCACAAAGTTTATCGCAAACTCCAATTCAACTTGAAATGTTTGATGCTTATTTGAAAACTTGGTAGGTTAGTTTTGCACTTATTTTCAAGAAAAAAAGTTTTTAATGTCACACATAGGAGATTGGGACAAATATTCAAAGATTTTGAGTAAGATTTGTGTAACCATATTAATGAAATTATCTACACTTCAATTTATAACTTAGTATATACGCATATATATAAAAAATATATATTCATCTTGAAAACTATGAGCTGATTTAAACCAGGGAGTGAGGGTAAATTGGAATGGAAATTTCACTGGTACCCACAGTTTCAAAACCATATAATCTTATTCGCTGGCTCAAAAACGTTGGCTACTTTTATTAAAATTTAGTTGCTTGTTTCCAAACTAGTTGTGTTGTATGTATGCATGTATGTACCCCTGATTCTCTGAAGTAAGAATTCAGAGGCACACGGAAATTGGAAGTGGGAATCTTTTGGCCAATCATATAGATTGGTAAGATTCGCGCACAGCTGATTGTATTCTATGTTACATTACAAGCTGACCCGCAATTCTCGTGGAAGCTACTCAATTATTACATAACCCTGGACTAGAGTTTTGGCAAATGTTCCATATTAAGCCACCCTAATTAATGGCACTCTCAAATAAATGCGTCAGCATTTGTCAACAGGGGCGTCCAAGCTTTTTATTTTGGGGGGGGTAAAATTTTTTTAAGGGGGGGGTAATTTGGATTTGGGGGGGGTAAAATGGCGCGCGAAGCGCGCCGCAAATTTTTTTACCCCCCCCAAAATTTTTACCCCGGGGGTAAAATTTGCTTGGGGGGGGTAATTACCCCCCCTGAAATCTGTTGGCAGGGGTAAAATTTGTTTACCCCCCCCAAAATTTACCCCCGGGGTAAAATTTTTGGGGGGGGTAATTCAAATTTTATAAAAAATTTAGTATTAAAAATGCGCGCGAAGCGCGCAAAAATTTTTTTTGTTAAAGATTTTCTATTTTGGGGGGAGTATTTACCCCCCCAAAATGGTTTGGGGGGGGTAAATACCCCCCCCAAAATCGTTAGGGGTGCCTACGGCACCCCCAAGGTAGGGGTAATTTTTTTTTGGGGGGGGTATTGTTCACAAAACTTTGGGGGTGCCTACGGCACCCCCAAAATCGTTTGGGGGTGCCAAATGGCCCATTACCCCCCCCCCTTGGACGCCTATGTTTGTCAACCTATGTCTATGCTTGAACACGGATTTTCCCAACCAGAGCGTAGTGCGCTAACCACTAGGTACTCTATGGGACACCATCACCATTTTGTTTATCATCATTGAGGATATTCATGTATACATCAATGTATTGTCTTATTTCTTTAGATCCCTAGTATTATATAAAGTTATGAATCTTACCTTTACAGGGTGGGGATAATAATTCTTGAAAACAACAACAGATTTCAATGTCACTGTCTTGGAACAATTCACAACGGACACCTTAACAAAGTAATGTAGGTTAAGATTTTCGTGAAAACTTAATACAAGACAAATGAAAAAAAACTCCTAACCTCTAACAAAAAAGGACAACATGTTTTAAAAACAAAAATGACAACAATCTTAAGTTGCAAAGGATTTAAGTAAATATTAAATAAAACAAAACTTAAGAATAGACATAAGAAGCCACATACTTAAGGGCAGGATACAATGAGATATTATATCTTATAAAGCTGCCATTGCTCTTTCCACCCAGGATAAGGTGTAACGAACAAGCATATTAAAAAGAAATAATATTTCGTGATTATTTTCTCGAATTATTTTAGTTGTTAGTTACATCTGCTATTCTCCCTATGTATTAAACTATGTATAAAATCATACCTCTGAGACAAATCCCAGTTCATATCCGAACTCGCTACCTCTCTCCTGGAAGGGAAAGAACCTCATGTCTGTCTTCCCGATGGGGATAGAGATATTGTTCTTCTCCCCTTCAACTTTTATCCTAAATAAAAAAGTTCGTTGCTCAACATGTTAGAAAATGTCTGGTTAGAAAAAAGAAGATCTATTTTTTTAGACCAAAGCATAAGAGTTCGTTTATATAGAACATCGAGGGTTAGTTTTATTTACAGTCCAATGATTACCTTGAAACTAATTGTCAATCTAAGCTGGTATTCATAATCGTATCTGAACTATTTTTTTTTCTCTCGGTTTAACAATTAGAAATTAAAATATAATATCATTTGGTAACTGCTGAACCGTTTTAGTTCTCTATTTTAGAAAAAAATATTGCCATATTAACCTTATAAAAGAGGATGTTTCTTCTGATTGTTGTTGTAGCGGGCTGACAACATTCCTACTCTTATCCATTTTCTCTTTGGCCATCTTCAACCCGATAGCTCTCTCCTCACCAGTTGGTATCAGGATTGATTCCACCTCTGAATATGAACATACTATTTAGTAAAAGTCAGGAAGGGAGGGGACATTGAGATGTTTATTACACTTGTCCATAAAGTTTTATAAAAAAAACGTTTTTCTATTCGTTGGCTTAACAACTTTGTTGATTTTTATTGAACTTTCGTTGATTGGTTCATAAAGTTGAGTGTCCAAACGTTTCAACCACTAATTATAATCTACAAAAAGATGATTTTGTGTAACTTCATTGGATTTGCATACATTTTTCAGCCTTTGTCTTATCCCTTTAGATCCCTGAGTTTAAGTACAAATACAGTATTATGATTAGTATTTTCTTTATTTGGGACAAAAGGCTTATTTTTTTTATTTTAAAAACAGCAATTTGACAGAACATTAAATTTATACTTTATAGTTATTGAGACTTAGGGAGAGAAAATAGACTTCAACTCTACCAGTTAATTATGTACAATTATAGCTCAACAATCACATGATTAAGATTAAATAAGGGTGATAATTTTTCAAAACGGTCGGTTCTAACAAATTTAATATTGTTATTACCTGCTCCTTGGCTGACCAAAGCTAGCTGAACATCAAACAAATCCACCGTCACAGATTTTCCCAGCAAATTCTTTACAATAAGATCTTCTCGGACTGTTTTAAATGTCGTCTTTTCTGAGTCCAGGAAACTGAATGATTCAATGAGGCTGTTGACAACGGAGATGAATGTTCTTGTTATGGTCACCTGAGATGTTCAAGGCGTTCACAAATAATAATAAAATAATTAAATTGTCTGCGTAGAATTTTTTAAATGATCCCTATTACTACTTGTTCCCAACTTTAATTTTTGTATGGTTAGACTTTGTAAAGATTAGGAAAGTACATAAGGTCGTTCAAGCTTTTTTATTTAGTGAGAGGGGAGGGTAAAATTTGTGAAGTGGAGGGGGAAATTCCTATTTCTGTATGGGGTGAGGGGGTAATCATCCCCCCCACCCTCCCAGCTTTAGACATCCCAGAAAATACCAGAAGAAATTCAGCAGTAATAAATAAGTGTCTATTACAGTTGAAAAAGTGAAGAAGGAGAGAGGGGTGGGTTGTGGTATATTCGTCATTTAGGAGATTTTATAAAAGTTTTCTATACTTCAAAAAATTTTGAGGGAAATATCCTTATGATGCAGGTTTCTAACAAATCCTGTGCACGCCCTTGCCTGTAGAGGTTGGGTGGAGTAAAGTTTGAGTTCTGTAACAGGAGGTAAAACTTCTGGAAGATAGAATCCATCCGCCTCGTCGAAATTTGGAGACAAAATTGCGGAGTTAAAGTCATTCCTAAACAGAAATACGTCACAGATATATATAAGAATAAAATAATCATCGTGTTAGATTTAAGATTAATACCTAGTAAGATTATAGTAAACAGTATTGTTAGATTTTTGTAAGTCAATGGTATATAATCAAAGTAAGTTAACTTCCTGTTTAACATATACTTTTACTCTACAAAGCTTTTACAAAATTGTGGATCTTTTAAACCAGCTGTTTTAAGGATCTTTAATAAAACGTTTGCCAGATACTTACTTAGAGTTGTTAATATACTGTATCTCCAATTTCCATCTATACGTGAAGGGAAGACCATTCTGTTGCTCGACACAAAGCCTCTCTATAACTGGCTCCCACAGGGCTACTGTAGAGTTGTAGTATGCAGCTTCCAGCTCTAGGTTCATCTTTACGCACATGCGATAGCTCCAATTGCGTAGTTCACCATTAACCTAGAAAATTCTCCATTGAGTTTTTCCATTGAATCAGGAATCAGTTATTTATATAAGCTACACTAAAGGGTATACGTTTGAAAGTGAAAGTAGGAGGGGAAAAAAGAGAGTAAGAAAGGTGATATAGGAAGGGAGTGGGTGGGAGATATAGAGAAAGAGGGGCAACTAATGGGATTAAATTTCGTGTATAGAGAGATCCAAATTGAAAGCATCATTACAAAAGGACCGACAGAATGAAGGTCAAACAGACAGATCACTTGTTAATGTTAATAGGAAAAACAAATGTTAGATTTTTCTGTAAGAAAATGTATTCAAATAATTTCTTACTTTAGATTCGACTAAAACCAAGGGAACTGTATTATTTCCACGTCCATATTCAAGGATAACTATCAGCTGTTGAATCTAAAATAAATAATTTAAAAAATAGATTAATATGAAAGGTAATAAAAAACTGCATAAAAAAAAAAATTATGTCATATTAATTTCTTTTAAGTTTCTACTAAAATTAGGTAGGTAACATTTAAAATCAGAAAATAATTTTTTTTTGTAGAAAATTGTCCCTGAAAGATAGGATCTATCTCTAATCTAAAAAATCTGATTTGATCTATCTTATTCTAAAAACTAAAAAGTAAAAAGTATAAGATACTTTATTTTTTATCTTGAGAGATAAGACAATGAATGATAGATTGATCCATATCCCAAATGATGAAAAATAAAATTGTCCACATCTGTAAATTAAAAATAAAATTATTGATTGAAAATATTGGACACTTTAGGTTTGATCTAACAAACTTTGATTTAAGAAAAGTACCATAAGATTTTTAGAATTGTGTTTATAAAACTTTGGGTACCAGTATGATTTACAATTTAATTTTCCCTCCCTCCCTGGAAAAACTTCTCCCTGTTGCAGGAAATTATATATAGCAGGGATAAGACAATGGCCAATAGATTGATGTATATTTCCAAAGATGATACACAAACTTACCCGGGAGTATAGGAGGGGACAATGGATCGAATATTCAATTTTTAAGAGTCTCAGACTTTGGGTACTGGCTTAAAGGGAATGTGCAAGAATTCAGCAGGTTCTGTCTGACTTTTGGTACTAGCGCATCAATGCCCCGCTAACTAGCTGAGTTAGTTTTGAATATAGCAGACAGAAAAAATTTGTTATTAGATGGCTGGTTTTAACATGTATTTTTCCAAGAAAATGTCATTTCATGTATAGAAACTCTACTGGGATATTTATGTATTAAACAATCTAAGAACCCCTTGAATTTAGGTGGTTTAAAAATATATGAGAAGGGTTGACGAAGTTCTAAACACGATTTTTCAAGTGATTAATTACAGAATACTACTACATTGTGATGTACTGGTAATTTAATTTTTAAGTAAATGATTTTTTTCAAAGAACTAATTTTTTCTAAATTATATTACAATGATCCGGGATCCCTTTACAATTTTGGTCAAATTTTCTGGATAAATCTGGTTTTCATTGCTTTTCAGCGAAAACTCTTATATTCAATTAATTTCCCATTGTCCCTTCCTTTACTCCCTGCAAACTTACCCTTTCAATAAGTGGTTGAAACATTTGGACACTTATCTTAATTAATCAACCAATCAAAATTCTTTAAAAGTACCCAAAATTGTTGAACCAACGAATAATATAACGTTATTATAAAACTTTGGGGACTATATAATAAACATCCCAATGTCCTCTCCCTTCCTGGATATGAAACCTCTGCCTTCCTGTGCTTACCAAGTTTATGAATTAAATGCGGGTTTGTGTGTTGTGGCGCACAGGAATAATGGATTTATGTGTTTGCAAAAATACAAGAGAATGTTCTCAAGATGATTGGCAAAATGGTTACCTAAAACCTCTTAATTACGATACTAGCTGCATACAGGCTTAAATCTATAAACAAAATAGCCTAAACCCATTCAAGGTCCTATATGAAGCTTCTATTGAAAGGAGACTATAATCAGTTCAGTAGGTATTAGAATCTTAAGCTTCAGACAAAAAAAAACTTACTACTTTATATATTGGATTTACAGCAAAACCATGCTAAAAGTTAAGAATGAAAGTTTTAGCTATCTAGCGGAAGGTTTGGTGGATTTTACTTGTTATAAGGGTCTGCAATATTACTACAGTCTTCAAGTTCTTGATTTGCCATTTATTTTCATTTCAATTTAGCGTAATTAAGACTAAATCAAAGCTTTTGATGATTATATCAATACGTATCATTGTATATCTTGTCCTAAAAACTTGGCAATGGCCAATGGTCATTTCATAAAGGTTAATGAATATGGATCAACGTCATACGGGGAGGTAAAAAATTTCTTTATCCTCCATTATACTATTCCTTTATCCGTGCAAGGTGGGTTAACCAAAATTAAATGTAGTAAATTTCAAGGAAGGAAGGAGATATCATATGGGGTGGTGAAAGTTAGGGATAGAGTCAAACACTGTTAAAATAAGTCATAAGGTTCAGGGGTACGAGAATAGGATAAAGTAATAGTTATTTATCGCAACGTATTATAGACAGCTTAGCACAGTATTAAAATGGAAAATTATAAAATTAAAACCAGTTTTTTGAAGTTTTACTGTAAAATTCAGTCTTAGATTAGATTGATTTTAAAAATAGATACAGATAAATTTTTAGGACGGAAACAGGGACAAAAAAATCCACTAAAATAAGTTTGGTGATTTAGTTTAATACTTAGATTTCAAGTTCCAATTATAAACAAGAGTGCACAATGTCAGAGGGTTTGTATCTGTGCAAGATTTCAACTTTAATGTGTAAACCCTCATAGAAGTTTAGGTTAATTAAAGATAGATGATGTTTCAAGTGTTATAGTATATCAATTAAATTAAAGGGTCCTTTAACATCTAGCTGACTAAATTAAAAATATTAAGTATCTATAAAATTCAGGGGATGGGGGGAGGCATACTTATTAACAAACGCAGCTTTTGGACTTATTTAAATCTGATGAAAAAATTTGCCAGCTTCCAATGAATATATTATTACTTGGATCTTACATCACATTTTCATGTTTTTTAATAAAGTGAAAATTGCAGCGGGCTAAAATAACAATCCCTCCCTTCCACCCCATCCCCTCCCCAACTTCTTGATGAACAGACTGACCAATAAACGTGTTCCATGTTAACAAGCTAAATTGACGACAATTTTCCCCTGTCATAAGATCCACGTATATTCTACATCCATTCAGCTACCGACTAAATCCACTTTGAACTTTAAAAAACTGATATTATCCTTTGAAGAGTCAAATTATGCTTATCAAATGTAAATGATAGGATATTCAGCTTTTTACTCCCAACAAAAAGTGTAGTAAAACAAACATACTTTATCAAAAGCATATTCTTGCGGCTTATAGGTTAGGTTGGATTGAATAAAGACTAGTAGAGTCTTGCATATTTAGAGATAATCCTCATATAGACTAGAAATCAGTTTTAATATCAAAATAGTAAGGAGATCGCTTTTTGATCAAGGAAATCTTTGAATAAAATATTCATATGAGAGTGAAATGAATTAGAGTGGCTTAATATTTAACACCTGCCAAAACTCTAGGCCAGGGTGATGTAATAATTGAGTAGCTTCCACGAGAATTGCAGATCAGCTTGTAATATAAAGAAAACACTCAGCTGTGCACGAAGCTTACCGATCTAAGATTTGCCAAAGGATTCTTACTAACTAACTTCAGAGAATTAGGGCTACAAACAACAATAAAATAAGTAAATTTACCTTAAAAATCATCTGTTCATCTCCATATTCCGAGAGACAAGTGCTGGCCAGTGACTGGGCATCATATTTGTCAGCTTCATAGCACTCGTCAGGTTTAAGGTACCAGTGCTGAAAACAAAAATGGTCACTTTATATGGAAATTTTATTTTAAATTAAACCATTTATTTGTTTCTAATTTTTATGGTTTGAAACCTTATTTCTCATTTAGGTAATATTCATGCTTCATGCTTAAAACTGTATTTAATGATAATGAAAATATGATTTCTACCTCCTCTTCCTTGATGTCCGTAGTTTTCCAAAGGTTATCTTCTAACACAACTTTCTTCTTTGGTTTATCTTCCTCTATGTCTTGAACCTTCACAAAAAGAAACTGGCTTTACAAATAATTTTTTTAATTGTATTGTAATAATTGTATATTTGCACTTTGAACTCAACAAAACATTTGATTATATTTCTTTGAAAACCATTTAAAAATTCATAGTTTTTTTTCATATAAATCATAAAACTTATATTTTTTAGTTGATATAACTATATTAAACAGAAACCTAGTAATTTCAACAAAAAAATATACTCAGAATCCCTGCTGGTAGGTGTTTATAATCATATGCTACCGTCCTTTTAAGTATTTAGATGAATATAATTTTTAGTCAAAACAAATTAAAATCAGATTTCAACATGTTTGACTGATAGACAGTCATACTTTTTGGAGATCATTGATTTAGAGGTCCTTGAGGGAAAGACCATATTAGGGTTTTTTTTATTTTCATTCGTTGAAATGGTAAAGTATGAAAATAATTCACCTGCATATTAGTCATAAAGGTATTGTAGCTGTTTAACAAAATCTGGATTGAGTTTGGTGAAACATTCAGCACAAGACTCGAGAAGTTCATGTCAATACGAGTTTTCCGACTGTCCAAATCCTACAATAAACATGAGTGTCAGTGAGATATTAAAAATTTCTAAAATAGCTGGATTGGTATAACTAAAATTTTAAGTTAAGCTTTGTGTTTTTTTTTTGTAAATTTATGGGCAAATATTTACAGAAAAAAAATGTATTCTATTTTTGCTAACAATAAGGCATAACAAATATAAATAAAACAACTTATTTAAAAATATGGATGGGAAAGCTGTTTATTCTAGTATATAAAGTAACATTCCAATTTCTTCTCTCTATTTATGTCGCCCACCTGACATGGCAGTAGTAGGAACAACTTTTAACGTATTTAGATATGACGCAGTGTTAGACAGATATTCGAACCTATTACCTATCCGACAACGAGCGCTTTATGTTACGCAACAGTCGCGGGTTATCGCTCTCTCTGCATATTACCTGACTATAATGCATAGCCATATTGGTAGGTTTAAGTATCTGTGCCATGCTGTGCTCTCGTTCATTATGGCGGAACTTACAGGTATGACCTCGCAGGTTGTCCACAGTCATATTGATGGACCTTCTTTCCTACACATAAAAGTTGTATAAAATCATTGAATTTGAAAGTTTGTAAAAGATAAAATAATTGGTTTAAAAATGTGAACACTTTAAGTATGAACCAACCAGTCAAGGGATTAGATAGATGGATAGACTAACATGACTCTATATATTTGTTTTCTTAAAAATAACCTCAAACTTTGATTTATTTAGTTAGGTTATATTCAGTAGATATATAAATAGGTTTTCTAGTTTATTTACCTTATTCTGTATGATGTCAATGTTAAGTTGAGCATTCAAGAGGATAGCCTCGGAATTTCTATTCTCAATATCATTGGCCAATACTATGTCAGGTTCGTCAATACGGATTATAATTTTCCTAGATAAAAACAAGGTTGATAACATCCGTAGAATCTAAGCTAAATAAATGAGACTGTCATAGAAATATGATAGAACCATTACGTGTATAACAGACAATTTGAATTATCCGTTATGGACTATAAATAAAGTAAAAAAAAGAAGCTTCGCTTAGAAAATTAAAAACTGTAAATGGCACTTAAATGTGTGAGTTTGTCTCTTAGTTAATTAAAATCTCACTAACGGCTATATAAAAATATATATTTTAGGAAAGCTAGGATGTATTGATACTAGTTTTGTACAGGGCAATTTTAAAGGAATAGTGTATCAAAGCACAAATACATAAGAATAACTAAGCAAACGATTTTTAAAATAATTGTCTAAAGTAAAAATTTCTTTGCAATAACAATTAAATTTGTTTTATATACTTTTAAAATCTATAATAGACGAAACATAAAGTTGTCAAGATTTTATAGTCTTATAGGTTCAAAGCATCCACAAACAAACATCCTGTTACTTTAAAATAAGGATTATTAACCTGGTGATATTGAGAGCTGCTGGCTGTGTAGGAACTTGATAATGATTATTAACAACTTTGCTCTGACGATGCATTTCAGAGGCTTCATCTAAATAAAACATGATTATACTTAATGAAAACTTAAGTACCTACAGTTTATTTTGGTTTAGAAAAATAATAAAAAAAATTGAGAAAGGGGACCTTTGGGGTCTTACCTCAAAGCGGTTGTAACGTTTGAAACTCAACTAAATGAATCAACCAATTAAAATACAATAATGCCAACAAAGATGTCAATCCAACGTATAAGAAAACGTTATTATACAACTTTGGGAACAAGTGCAACAAACAACCAATTGCCCCCCCCCTCTCTCTCTCTGTATTTGAGTACCTGGAATATTATCAACATCTGAGTCATCCTCCAGAACATCTCCAGGTATGAAGAAGTCACTGATCTGCATCAAGTAGGACACACATGCAACTATATTACAGCTGTAGATCTTGCATCTAAATTAGCAAATGTTAAGTTTTAACATGATAAGTTTCAGAAAATTTATGTTTTTAAAAAAGGAACTGCATTGGAAAAAAAGTTGTAATGTTTTTAGCCAATAGTTTTTTTAAAATTCAATACCACGAACAATTTACTCAAAAACGACAATCTGTAACTCCATACTTTTCCTCCAAAATGCTTAATAATTATTATATATCTTAAATAATCATAGGTATCATGGTTAAAATATATAATTTAGAAATAAAATTCAAACCTAATTTCTTCGCTGCCCTGACTGTCTTTAGTGTATTCAATTTTGATCATCCTGGTGGCCTCGCCAGGTTTAGCCTCCAGCAGACGAACTATGCGCTGTACATTCTCCTAATAAATAGAAAAGGTTTACATAGAATTCTAAGCTCTGTAGATAGGATTTGATTGAAACTATAATTATTTGTGTTCTATTATTGGGTGAAAGAAAAGGGGTAAATGTGTTGAATAGGAATACTAAAAAGGGAAATGTGATTATCATTAACCTGGAAAACATATGAATCTCCTAGAGGTTAAACCATTAGTTTTTATTCTGGCGTTTTTCAGAACCAAATCTTGCTAATGAAGTGTATAATTACGCGGTTAAACGTCCTACACACAACCAACCCTCTGATTGCACGACCTTTGTCAAAAAGTCCACACTGTTTTGGACCAAGGCATTTATCATACTTTACATAGTAATATCTTGTACCTTAAATAGCAGCATTAAGAACCATTTTTAACGTCTTAAGATTTGATGCAGGGATAGGCTGAAATTCGAACTTAGCACCTGCCTGACAAAGAGCCTATGTGTTATGCGTATTATGCCACAGTCTGTCAATCGCAGGTTAAGGAAAATGAAGTGAATACCTTCTTGGGCCTGGTGTCTTCTAGATAAGCATTGTTGAGCGAGACATGAACAGCAAGTTCTCCATCAGCACAAATATTTCCATCAACTTCTAGTCTATCAATGCCTAAAAAGGGTTCGAATTTTAACTTTTTAACCGTTAAAAATAGGTAAAATGGAGCCTTAGATACCTAACTTAACCAAGGATCTTATTTTATTAGACAATTACCGATAAATTCATTTACACCAAATTATAATAAATTATATTTCTCGCATCGTATCATAAACGGCTTTCCGCGGATATAGAATGTACAATTATAAGATTAAAACTAGTTTTTTTAGACCCGACGAAAAAAACTGGTTTTAATCCTATGATTGTACATTTTTATATTCGTAGAAAGCTGGACATAATATGATGCTAGACATATTTTTTTTCGCATGGATGAGAACCGGTTCCTATCCACCGGATTCGAATGAATACGAGAATAGTTATTTCTCGTATCGTATTATAAACGGCTTTCCGCGGATATAGAATGTACAATTATAAGATTAAAACTAGTTTTTTTAGCCCCGTGGTGCCGAAGGCAATCTTATGGTTGTACATTTCTATATTCGTAGAAAACTGGATATAATACGATGCTAACCATAGTTTTTTCGTATGGATGAGAACCGGTTCCTATCCACCGGATTCGAATGAATACGAGAAAAACTATTCTATGTTTTAAATGGACTTTCTTGAAATGACTAAATTGTATAGCTGTTACGCTATTCAACAATTGTAATTAACTGTCATACAAATTTTGAAAACGATAGGACAAATTACCGAATAAAAGCTATCCGTTACGAAAGTACGGATCGACCAAAAGTATAAGAAAGGTTCGTTTTTAATAAAAGTTACGTACCAATTTTAGCCAGAGGCACCAAGGTAGATGTAACAGGTACAAAATTATTCTCAGCTACGAGGTTGGCCGTGGCAAGATTTATCGAAAACTCCTTAAACACAAACTTGAACACAGTCGTCTTGCTTTTCGGGTGCTTTTCATCGGCATCCAGGTTCGAATCCTGATTTAGGGGCGCCGATGTTGAAAACAAAAGCTCGCGGCTCTTCCTCAGGTTGACCGCCTTGATTGGCAGGCTCAAGTTCAGGTTGCTGACGCCGCCCTTGTTGGCGCCTGGTTTCTGGATATTTGGCGAGTTTGTCTGCTGGATGTTGACTTTCTTGATGACGCCTTTTTCTGAGAAGTTTTTGGATAGCATGGCTATGATACAATTGTAGTCGTCCTTGGTAAAGTGAACCCGTACTTCGTTTAAGGTACCAGTCACCTGAAAATTATAGAGATGCTCAGTGGTCATAAGAACATTCACATAAAACTTCGGCAGTATATCCTAGGTAACAGCTGAGATAACACATATTTCCTATAAAACTTTATGATTTCTAGAGCAATTCTGATGGACTAGACTTGCGGACCAATTGATTTGTAGAGTTGAAGTACATTAGAGAAAAGAAAAACAAATTTCTCCTATAGAAATTTGATCTATTACTTAAAGGCCGGCGAACCAAGAATGTAATTATAGAGTAGCTCCGCTACTAAAAACAACTTTATGACTTATGTCACTACTTACCTTAATATCAGCAGGATCTGAAGGTTTGAAAGCTCCAGTCACATTTCTGGCAACCTCCAGCTCAAAGGAAACAGGCTCAAGAATAACAGCATTTGTCTGAAAAATAATTTTTTCTATAACATCGAATTTTTATTAAATACAGGATACTATTAAGGCTAAATCTACATTTTTATTAATTGATTATAGAAATGTTTCACTTATAATGTAACAGCTGTCGTCTGAAAAGGGTTAAACTTATAAAAAAATCAATTGAAATATTAAAATTTTATGCATTTTATGTCTAAATAATCAATTTTGTGTAATGTTAATAATATATATTAAAAATTGAGTATAAGATAAATTAATTTTTTGTGTACAGCAAATATTAAGAAAAACCTGTTCTATTTGTAAATATTAATGCCAGTAAGGTATAAAAGTGCGAGCTGTACACATTATCTTTGCATTTTAGTGATATATAGGCAAAATTTAATCAGGTACTTTCATTTAAATCATTTTATTTCATTTATTAAGTTTTTCTTTTCTTTTCTAATTTAAGTAATTTTTCTACAATTCAAGTTTATAGGGCTTTTTATGCAAATTATCTCTTTATTTGTTTTGTAGTAATTTTATGTATTTATTAGAATTTCCGTTGTATGATCCTGTTTTGTGTGGTGTCCACATTTGTGTCCAACCACTTTTGAAAGATAAACATCCCTGGATAAAGTTGGAAGGGCCAAGTGTTGGTCATTTTGTATCCTGTTGTTAATCTCTACTGTTCAAGTATGTATTTTTACAGTTATTATCAATAAACATGTGAAAATGTCATTTGAGTTATTTATTTTTGGCAGTGTGTTCATACGTCACGGTTTTGTACTGATCTTTTTGCAAATAAAATGCCGTTAATTCCACAATTCTGATTAAATGTCAAAATTTGATTGAATTAAAGGGAAGGGGTGGGTAATTAACCCAAGTCTTTGCCTTTATATTTGTTATTTGCACTACCAAAGGCTATTTGAATAACTATTTATGACAATAGTAAAGCTTCCCTGGTAGTTCTCAACAAGAAACCTGTGTAGAATATCTACCAATTTAAATCGCTGCCAAAAATAACTAAATCATTTCACATATTTATTATGATTTGAGTTTAGAAAGATCAAACTGAAAAGGCACTAAACTTATCTGAAGAAATTTAATATTTGCAAATGCAAGTCATATCAGTTTCATTACTCCATTTATTGACATACAAATACTTATATTGATACTATGTTTCTCTAATCAAGTGACTCATATGTTTCAAATGTTATTTATATCTATTTGTTTGTCAATGGTTATGGAAAAAAACGTCGATTTCTATTTAAAATCATATCAGTTGCATTACTCCATTTATTGACATACAAATACTTATAGTGATACTATGTTTCTCTAATCAAGTGACTCATATGTTTCAAATGTTATTTATATCTATTTATTTGTCAATTGTTATGGAAAAAACGTCTATTTCTCTTCAAAGTCATTACTAAAACTATAGAAATCTAAGTATTCAATATTACTTGCATTTATGTGAAATTTATGTAGCTAAAGTAATAGATATTTAAGCATATATCTACGCAAAAATCGCCGAAATAGTTTATCCCTTATTAGTCGACAAATTTTCAACAAAGCTTAACCTCCGACCACATACGTAAATTGGCCTAAACGTTTACAATTCAAGACTTTATTTAAACCCAAGAGTTGCAGTATCAATATATCATTGGTTATGTACTTATATATATATATTGAATGTGTTGTTGCGTAAATACGCAGGTTTTGTAGTCGTCTGTAAAGCTAGGCAAGGTATTTTGAGAGTGATAAAGCATTACTGTGTTGAAATAACATAAAGACACATGGGTGCGTGATCGCACATTATTTCTCTTTATTGCTGCATTTAATAATATATGTTTAAAGGGATTGTGCATGAAAATCCTTGTATTTAAATTTCATATTAAAGGGATTGTGCACAAAATACTTACATTTTAATTTTAATATTATGTATTTAAAGGGAGTGTGAACAAAATTTGCTTCATTTTAAATTTCATAATATTGTGCATTTAAAGGGATTGTGCATGAAATTTTTTTTTTTTCTCTCACTCCTATTAAGTATTTATGTACAGTAGGTTAATTCAACAGCTAAGTAAGCACCATATTGATATTAACAGAACAAAATTACACCATTTACATTGAAGAATCATTAATTAAATAATAGTTTATGATATACAAAAATAATTTAATAGATTCTCATTCTTTGAATTTGTACTATGGAGACAAGATATAAATCAAGAAGGGATGGGATGGGTAACCAACCCAAATCATTGCCTTCTGATGGAAATTCAAGTACAATTCAGTCTATGGAAAGGGTGGGGGTGGACCAGGGTGATCATACCCAAGTTTAACCCCACACCTCCATGGCAAATAATTCTCAAAGTAGAGATGAAGGGGGGATGGCTACCCGAATTCTGGAACAAACCAAATCCCCCACTAACCTACTTTCTAAAGCTTTCTCATTGATAAGTAAGGGAGGGGAAACAATGCTGAACTCTTTTCAAAAATCCCCCCCAACACAAACACAATCTCCTAGAGTAGCCACGCCACTACCTACACAATTTCTTGATTCATCTGGAAAGTCACCTAAGGTCTCCTCTAAGCAGTCTTCAATTGATCACATTGCTCCTTTAAGCAGATCAGGAGGTAAGGATGTTGTTTTAACTTCTCCATTGTTGAGTTCTTCTCCAAAACAACCAGTCTTAGTAATAGGCCGCATATTTCAAAGGAATAAGTTCCTGACAGCTTCATCTAGTAGTTATGTTCCCAATACTACTGCCAATACTTATCTTCCAGATTCTCCCACAGTGCAGCATGATCAGGAACAGAAAATATCTCTTCAAGCAAATGCTAAAAATAGACTTCCTCCAGCTGAATCTTTTCAACCATCTCTGGAATGGGATAACAATGATATTGTTATTGAAGATAATGTTTTCAATGACAGTTTCTCTTCTTCGGGTGAGGTTAACAAACATGAGCTACTTGTCTCATTTAGGATAAAAATTGATGAGCTCTATGAAGGAATTGAAAACCCAACACTTCTTGCTAATATAAGTACTTTTCAAATCCTTGAGCAATTAAGTGATCTCCAGGATTTGGTAGGAAAGCTGCCACTCCATTTGAATGCTGAGGACAGAAGAATTGTTAAGGATTTGGAAAATAAGATTCCTAAATTGATTGAATTCCTCATATCTATCCACACTAATGAATCTTCATCACATAAATCTTCTAAAGTTGGACTTAATTTTGGAATCCCAAAATCACAAGATCAGGAATATTTTCATAGTTTTTCTTCACATTCTCTTAATGACACTGTCCCCATGAACAAAGACAATGAATCTAATCTGGTTACCCATGATCCACGTCGGTTGCATAAATCTGATCTTCATGCACAAAATTGTCAACCTTTTTCTAGTCAAGAGTATCTCTCTTTAGGTAATAAAACATGGCTTATAGATGAGCTTGCTAAATGTAGGAAAAACTGCAAGGATAAAATCTCTGCTCTTCATTCTGATTTGAAAGGAGATCTTTCAAACTTTTCAAATTATTTGGACTCAAAACTTGATAAATTAATCCAAGATAAGGTCTGCAACGAATCAAATATGATCCAGGATAAATGTATTAAATCTAACAATGAGATGCATAGAAGCTTGCTTAGCTTACAGGAAGCTGTTGTTGAGGAGTTTAAAGTTCTCCATGAAAATAATGAAATATTCAAGATCAGTCTTGAACAGCTTTCCATCCAGGTTCTAAAACTAAGATCAGATTTACTCACACACATGAAAGACTCTTGTCCTAGTTCAAAGCATTCAGGTGTTACATCTGATAACCTTATTGATAATTATCATTTATCAAAGGATTCTAATGCAAAAGGTAATACAAGAGTTCCTAAAACAATAGTTCCACCAATCCAGCATCATTTTTTCTCAATCCAAGACTCTAAAGACTCCATTGACCATTGTTCTTCATTATCTACAAAGATTTCTAGTAGAATATTATCAAGTCCTAGTAATACTAGGCGCAGTTCAATGCTAAGTCCTAGTAATCCTAGGCATGGCTCAATGTCAAGTCCTAGTTATCCTAGACACAGCTCTATATCAAGTTCTAGTAATCCTAGGCATGGCTCACTATCAAGTCCTAGTAATACTAGGCAAATCTCAATGCCAAGTCCTAGTAATCCTAGGCATGGCTCAATATCAAGTCCTAGTAATTTTAGGCACAGCTTAATGCCAAGTTCTAGTAATCCTAGGCATGGCTCACTGTCAAGTCCTAGTAAAACTAGGCACAGCTTAATGCCAAGTCCTAGTAATCCTAGGCATGGCTCACTATCAAGTCCTAGTAATACTAGTTATAGCTTAATGCCAAGTCCTAGTAATCCTAGGCATGGCTCACTATCAAGTCCTAGTAATCCTAGGCACAACTTAATGCCAAGTCCTAGTAATCCTAGGCATGGCTCACTATCAAGTCCTAGTAATACTAGGCACAGCTCAATGCCAAGTCCTAGTAATCCTAGACATGGCTCACTATCAAGTCCTAGTAATACTAGGTATAGCTTAATGCCAAGCTCTAGTAATCCTAGGCATGGCTCACTATCAAGTCCTAGTAATTTTAGGCACAGCTTAATGCCAAGTCCTAGTAATCCTAGGCATGGCTCACTATCAAGTCCTAGTAATACTAGGCACAGCTCTATGCCAAGTCATAGTAATCCTAGGCATGGCTCATTATCAAGTCCTAGTTATACGAGGCACAACTCAACGCCAAGTCCTAGTAATCCTAGGCATGGCTCAATGTCAAGTCCTAGATATCCTAGGCACAGCTTAATGCCAAGTCCTAGTAATCCTAGGCATGGCTCACTATCAAGTCCTAGTAATACTAGGCACAGCTCAATGCCAAGTCCTAGAAATCCTAGGCATGGCTCAATGGCAAGTCCTAGTAATCCTAGGCACAGCTTTAGTTCAAGTCCTAGTAATCCTTGGCATGGCTCAATGTCAAGTCCTAGTAATACTAGGCACAATTCAATGCCAAGTCCTGGTTATCCTAGGCATGGCTCAATGGCAAGTCCTAGTAATCATAGGCACAGCTTTATGTCAAGTCCTAGTAATCCCAGGCAAGGCTCAATGTCAAGTCCTAGAAATCCTAGGTACGGCTTAATGTCAAGTCCTAGTCATCCTAAGTACGGCTCAATGTCAATTTCTAGTAATCCTAGGCACAACTCACTGTCAAGTCCTGGTTATCCTAGGCATAGCTCACTGTCAAGTCCTAGTAATCCTAGGCACAGATCAATGTCAAGTCCTAGTCATCCTAAGTACAGCTCAATGTCAATATCTATTAATCCTAGGCACAACTCACTGTCAAGTACTGGTTATCCTAGGCATGGCTCACTGTCAAGTCCTAGTAATCCTAGGCACATCTCAATGGCAAGTCCTAGAAATCCTATGTACAGATCAATGTCAAGATCTAGTAATCCTAGGCACAGATCAATGGCAAGTCCTAAAAATCCTATGTACAGATCAATGTCAAGATCTAGTAATCCTAGGCACAACTCACTGTCAAGTCCTGGTTATCCTAGGCATTGCTCACTGTCAAGTCCTAGTAATCCTAGGCACATCTCAATGCCAAGTCCTAGTAATCCTAGACACAGTTCAATGTCAAGTCCTAGTAATCCTAGGCATGGCTCAATGTCAAGTCCTAGTAATCCTAGGCACAGCTCTATATCAAGTCCTAGTAATCCTAGGCAAGGCTCAATATCAAGTCCTAGTAATTCTAGGCACAGTTCAATGCTAAGTCCTAGTAATATTAGGCATGGTTCAATGTCAAGTCCTAGTAATCCTAGGCACAGCTCTATATCAAGTCCTAGTAATCCTAGGCAAGGCTCAATATCAAGTCCTAGTAATCATAAACATATCTCATTACCAAGTCCTAGTAATCCTAGGTACGGCTCAATGTCAAGTCCTAGTAATCCTAGGCACAGCTCTATATCAAGTCCTAGTAATCCTAGGCAAGGCTCAATATCAAGTCCTAGTAATTCTAGGCACAGTTCAATGCTAAGTCCTAGTAATCCTAGGCATGGTTCAATGTCAAGTCCTAGTATTTCTAGACACAGCTCAATATCAAGTCCTAGTAATCCTAAGCAAGGCTCAATATCAAGTCCTAGTAATCATAGGCATATCTCATTACCAAGTCCTAGTAATCCTAGGTACAGCTCAATGTCAAGTCCTAGTAATCCTAGGCATGGCTCTATATCAAGTCCTAGTAATCCTAGGCAAGGTTCAATATCAAGTCCTAGTAATCCTAGGCATATCTCATTGCCAAGTCCTAGTAATCCTAGGTACGGCTCAATGTCAAGTCCTAGTAATCATAGGCATGGCTCAATGTCAAGTCCTAGAAATTCTAGGTGCGGCTCAATGTCAAGTCCTAGTAATCCTAGGCACATATCAATGTCAAGTCCTAGTAATCCTAGGCACAACTCAATGTCAAATCCTAGTAATCTTAGGCACAGTACAATGTCAAGTCCTAGTAATCCTAGGCACAGCACAATTTCAAACTATAATGATGGTTCCTTTCCAAATTCTAAAGTAATGTGTGCTATAGCATCATCCTCTTCAGTAGAAGTTAAGTCATCTGCTGCTAAATGCTATGCGTCACAACACAATGTAAAGCAGCCTTATCTGGTTGATGTTGTTTACCAGGGATGGCAGAAAGGAAATTCTAAAAACTTCACTAAATCCTGCCGAGATTGTCAGGGCAACTCACTAATGAGTTTTTTAGGTTGGAAAACATTGTTTTCTCAGATTTCAAATCATTTAACAGTTTACCTGTCTGTAGATCTTCAGCAAGATCAGTTAATTCACCTGAGTTTACAGTAACCACCCCTAATTTTCTGTTGTGTGGATACAATAGTAAGCATTCATTATCAGGTCTATTGTTCTTAGATACAGCTTCTACAGCAATCATAGACAAGATTTCATCAATTCAATAAACACAAAGAAAGATTGATTGAAAATGTAGTCTAATCAAAACATTTTTTTATTGAATTTGTCTAGTTCTTAAACTTGCAAATTATGTGAGTTTAAGACAAAATCATATTCAATATTACTTATACTGTACATGTATATATATTCTATATTACTTTGCCTAATTCTTAGTCTTTCAAATCATGTAAGGCTATGAATTATTCATAATTTTAATGTATTTTATACTACTATTTAGTATCATAATCTACTCTTCTTGTTGGTAGTAATAAGGTTCTTTTTTAAAAGGTAAAAAGTGTAAGACATATAAATACTTATATTGATACTATGGCTCTCTAATTAAGTGATTCATATGTTTCAAATATTGTTTATATTTATTTAGATCAAGATGGACAAGAAAATTGCTTCATTCCATCTAAAAGCAGGAAGCAAGGGTTGTTAAGAGATTGTATGTCTAAAAATAGTAAAGCTGGAATACAAATCAACAAATACTCAGATGTTATCTTGCCTGCTAGAATATCCTTTACTTTCAACAACAAACACTTTGATATAATTTTTCCCTGGATACCAACACCTGAAGGTTTTCTTCTTTCCATCAAGGGATGTACACCTGACATATACAAAGTGTTGTTTTCAAAGTTTGAAGGTTTGGCCATTGCTTTAGAATATTCTAAAATTTTGAAATCCCTCAATGAGTTCATGACTGAAAATTATTTGTTTGTCAACAAGAATTCTGAAATAGTTCTAAAAGGTATTGATTTGTCAGTGTTGCTAACAATGGTTGGAGTTGCCAATGTTCCCTACAATTTGAATGCTTTTGCATTCCATTTTTTTGGGGTATACAATACAGAGATGTTTGTTGAGAATGATGGTCATGGAAATAGTGATGATAATAAAAATCTTTCAATGTTTTTACAACACTCTGGGATGATGTTATGGAAAGTTTCTGTGCTTTGTCAAATTTTGTTCACAATGCTTGTTGCTCCTACCCCTGGGATGGCTATAATTGTAACAAAAAAAATCACCAAACAGTTTTCTGAATTGGATTAGTTTGCTTATAACTGATATTTGGATTGTGCTGAATTACCTGTAAGAGCTGATTATGTTAATTGTCCCAGAAAATTGCAAACTCTCCTGTGCTACACAAAGGACAAATACTGGAATATAGATAAGGTGCTTTCACTTCTACCTAAATGGCGCAGTCTGACTGGTGGTGGAAGCTTGAGTGATAGGCAATGCCTACAGTTTATGGTTGGTAATGTACCACTGCTGACATCAAAGTCTTTGCATAAGTCTATAAGAATAGCTGATCCTGGAGATATTGATAAGGGTTTGTGTTATAATTTCAATGAACCTGCAGTGCTTTCACCTGACTTTTATCACAATATAGGTATACAGTTTGATCCAATGTGCAATACATTACCAAATGGAGATGCCCTGGAGGATGAAGTTATCAAACTGAGAGTGCAGTTGAGAGTACTGATATTGCTACTGTTACTGAGCACAATCCTACTGCTAAGTGTGGTCCTGCTATTGTTGATGGTGGTTCTGCTGCTGTTGGTGGTGATTCTGCTGCTGTTGATGATGATTCTACTATTGTTGATGGTGGTTCTGCTGCTGTTGATGGTGATTCTACTGTTGTTGATGGTGGTTCTGCTGGTGTTGATGGTGGTTCTGCTAATGATGGTAGCAATGAGGAAATCTTGGATTTTTATGCAGCAGATCCTATTGATGATCCATTGTTAATATATGATTGATATTTGATATATTAGATTTAAGTTAAAAAAATGCAATTTTATTGATTTTTTTTGTTCCCTGTGGGGAATGTCGTCTGAAAAGGGTTAAACTTATAAAAAAATCAATTGAAATATTAAAATTTTATGCATTTTATGTCTAAATAATCAATTTTGTGTAATGTTAATAATATATATTAAAAATTGAGTATAAGATAAATTAATTTTTTGTGTACAGCAAATATTAAGAAAAACCTGTTCTATTTGTAAATATTAATGCCAGTAAGGTATAAAAGTGCGAGCTGTACACATTATCTTTGCATTTTAGTGATATATAGGCAAAATTTAATCAGGTACTTTCATTTAAATCATTTTATTTCATTTATTAAGTTTTTCTTTTCTTTTCTAATTTAAGTAATTTTTCTACAATTCAAGTTTATAGGGCTTTTTATGCAAATTATCTCTTTATTTGTTTTGTAGTAATTTTATGTATTTATTAGAATTTCCGTTGTATGATCCTGTTTTGTGTGGTGTCCACATTTGTGTCCAACCACTTTTGAAAGATAAACATCCCTGGATAAAGTTGGAAGGGCCAAGTGTTGGTCATTTTGTATCCTGTTGTTAATCTCTACTGTTCAAGTATGTATTTTTACAGTTATTATCAATAAACATGTGAAAATGTCATTTGAGTTATTTATTTTTGGCAGTGTGTTCATACGTCACGGTTTTGTACTGATCTTTTTGCAAATAAAATGCCGTTAATTCCACAACAGCATGTTGTACTATGAATCATTATTCCAAAAATTAGATAGAATAATTATATTATGCAAAAATATTGTCCAAAAAGTTTAAATCAAAATGTTTTAAATATACATGCAGACTCTCTGGTAACGATTATAGAGTTGCTTTGCTTACCAATCAAAGATTGAAATTGATAGAACAATTCAAACATGCCAAAATTAAGAAAACAACTTACCCTAGTATCAGTATTTGTCCTGGAAAGAGAAATATTAGAAAACTCGATGCTGAGTTCGTCCATAAGAAAACCAGACTCGAGTCTATGATTGTTGCGCAACAAAAGGCTTCCAAGATTTGCTTCAAACCTTGTCCTAAATCAACAACAAAAATATTATTTCTTCTCCAAAAAAAATAAACCAAAAATGTAAATACACCAACTAAAACATTAGAAACATGTTTATATAATATCCATCCCTTTTTCATATATTTAACGGGATAGTTGTTTTAGTGCATCTAATGAGTTAATCAGGGATTCTTAAATTATTTTTGTGGAATATGAAAATTAGTGGTTAACAATTAAAATATTTGAAAGAAAAATTAATTTCTACCGGACAGTTTTTGAGATACACGTAAATGATGTAATTTGTGTTGGTCAATATTACAATTTCAGGAAAATTATTGCAACCATAAATCACAAAAATACCGTTCTGCATTTTTTATTTCATAGGGAAATTTTGATATTTAGAAAAATACATTGTAAAAACAATAAATTCTTTCATTTATATGCTTCATAAATGCATATTATATAGAACAGAAATACTTTAAATTCACTAATTCAAGTTCAATGCAACTACGCCTATATGATAAAAAATGAACCCACCTGCTTTCCGAGAAGATAGGAAAGATGACATCTGGAGCTGCTATACAGAAATCCAGCTTCACTTTGGTAGCTGAGCTAATCACCTCCTTGGCCAGGTTCAGAGTTTTTTCACTTGCCTCCGTTGATAACTCCTACAATATGACAGTTGATTGAAGCTCAAATAAAAGAAGGAAATATAAGCAGGAAATCAGTACAATTGTAATCCATATGAACAAAATAAATATTTTTTAGCTTTTAGTTGGTGTAGTTATGGGTTCATAATGATTACTATCATCCTTAGGCATATCCTCAAAAAATATAAATAGTACCGAAGGTTTTTATTGTTTGTTCGCTTGATTTCTACATTTTTGGGATACTTCACAGAGGCATCAGTATAGTTTTTGAATATTTCCTAGACTCCCTACGCTAGATGCTTCGGACGCAGCAAGGACTATTTATAGATTAGATGCACTATTATTAAAAGAAAAAAATTAAAGAACTTACCTCCATGTAAGCCTTCAGATTTGTGAAAGGATCAATAAAGGCGCGAATATCATTGATGTACTTCATTAGGAAGACAAGTCTCAGCCTTGATTCAGGGATTAATGGATAGGTTAAAGATCATTGTAACTTTAATTTTTCAGCGGATGCGGAGCCGATTAGCTGAGTAGGTATACATAAGAATTATTCAACTACTACGAGGGTTCTAACCAATAATATAGCCGGATTTTTCTAAACTGTGTTCATATTTGTACAGTTTACTGATTAGATATCTAGATCACACACACACCGCCGCCAAACAGCGGCCATACCCATGGACAGCCAAGCCCCCATTGGAACCCCAGAAGGGTCCTGCACGCCTGAAGGACCTCTAAGAGCCGACCAGTTTTTGGCTAAGGAGGGACCAGAAAGAATGGGTCAAGTGTAACTGTCCAGCAGCTGCAGCCTACATTGATTTATTATTATAATTTTTAATAAACATATTTGTTGCTAACTCGTTGTACCGACACCAGCAGCGAGTTAGCGCCCCTAGCTTAAAATTTTTGTAATTAATAAGGTTATTATTAAGGCCATTAATGTAATGTATGTTGGTGCAAATGGTCATGTAGGCCAGCAAGCTGCCGTGCAAGAGGCGCGCAGTTGCACAGGATTAAATTTCATATCATATCATCTACCTACAATAATTATTACAAATCCATTTGTCCTGCCTTGACATAGTTGCCTTAACCACAACGTCTGGTACCCCCGGAGTTTTCTGGTTGTTCAGCGTCACACTCAGGTCAAACAACTGTTTGTCTAAAACCAGAAAATAATTCAGGAATCCAAAGGGATAAGACAATGGCTGATAAATTGATACATCTCAAATGATGATACACAAAACTACCCATTCTGTAGATTAAATGAGTGGTTGAACTGGTTGATACGCGGGGACACTCAACTTAATGAAGCAACCAATCATAATTCAATAACAGTCCCCAAAATTGTAAGAAAACGTTATTATAAGACTTTGGGGACTAGTGTAAGCTGTTTAGGTAAGGGGGGGGGGGTTGACACATTTGCGTAAATCTGGCACCTAGGCTTTATCTTTGGACTGAGAGGATAGGTTATTAATGATAAAATCATTCTTATATGATGAATTTCACGAAGTTTTAAGATTTTTTGGATAGGCCTCCAGGTGGTCTCTGTACAGGTAAAAACGAAAAAAAAAATTTAAAGTTAGAGGTCAACTTATAAAACAAAATATGCATCTTTTTAAATATTATTCACAAATTTGTAGAAAAAAGATGCATATTTTGTTTTATAAGTTGATTTGTAACTTAAATTTTTTTTTCATTTTTACCTGTACAGAGACCACCTGGAGGCCTGGAGCTCCGGAACCTGGAGGCCTATCCAAAAAATCCTTAAACTTCGTGAAATTCATCATATAAGAATGATTTTATCATTATTAACCTATCCTCTCAGTCCAAAGATAAATCCTGGGTGCCAGGTTTACGCAAATGTGTCAAAATCCCCCCCCCCCCTTATTACAACATTCGAATTTTTAAAAAAAACGGGTCAATTCACAAACGCTAAATTTCAAATGTTAAAAGCGTATTGTCAATTTCAAACTTTTAGAGTAGCTGCACTACTAAAATCATTGAAAATGCCTACCTATACTTTCAGCAATCATCTTGTACTTGGTTTTCGGGGCACAATCCTGGATCTTAAACTCCATCAGCTTGGTTTGGATCTCAGTCTTAGACTTGGACATCTTCACTTCAGCTTCTAGGTTGTCAGCCTATACAGCAATATCAGATTATTTATACAAAGTAACAATGACGCTTGCGGCAGAGATAAAATTTACTTTTAAACAATATATTTTTGGCGGCAACCGGCCGGCGGAAGTAGTACCACGATCCCTACAGTCCAGCCCGAGGAGGTTCAGTCACACCTTGTGCCGCCAAGAGAAATCACTTAGTTTATCAATCTTAACATTTATGTTCAACAGTAATAATAAAAACATGCTTAGTTTAAATTATTAATTTATTATGTCATGTAATATTAACTATAACATGTCTATGTGATTTGCTCATAACAGAATTGAAAGAGTTATTGAATAAAAGTTGAATTATTATTATTATTATTATATATTTAGTCGGATAGCCTTTGAGAACGTAATCTTATTTCAGTGTATTTCTTAACCATACCTTTGATCACACGTCCTTTGTATGGCAGGCCTAATAGTGCATGGTAATTGGTTTACTTCTATTTAAAGTTAAGACATTTCCCCTACTCTAACTATTTATGTCACGCACCCGACATAGCAGCAGTAGGAACCATTATTAAAGTTATTACGCAGTGTCGGGCCGAAATTTGAACCTATCAACTTTGCAGCAATGCAACAGTCGCTGGTTAACAATATATAAATATATATTTAATTATATGATTGTCTTTAATATTAATATCTGGATTTTTTCGTCTAAAAAAGGGGACGGACTATTGGGCACTTGAATTGACTTTAAGTGGCCCCATTGTTCAAAAGTGGTTTAAGGCACCCCTTCTGTCACACATCTTAGAAACCATATTGTTAATTACAAAAAAAACACTTTACTATTTCTATTGTTATAGATATGGATTAATGTACTTGTAAAAGAAAGAAATGAAAGAAATTTTTTTATACAATCTCAACCCCCTCCCCCTTCCTTTCTATCAAACTCAGCATGAAACTGCCCAAAAAGGACCAAAACCAGTATTGGGCCAGACCATCCCTGGTCTAAAATAATGGTTTGATAATAGTACCCTTATGAATCCTTAATCAGGTAAAATGTGTGAGCCTATTAAAACACAAAGTCTAAACCTAGAATTTTAACCTATCAAGAAAACATATATTTCTTTTAAATATATTTAATTTTTTTAATAGCGGGGATGTTGTCTTAAGACAAAATGCTTTATCTTTATAATAAATATCCATATTAAATACAAAATTTTAACTATTGAAAGGACGAAAAGTGCATATATAGGTGCATCAACAAATTTACACATTCACAAATTTTCTATTACACAGACAAACTGAATGCAGGGCGACCACCGCCTTTCTTATATTAATATTGAAAATAACGTACTACAAAAAAATTACAATGAACACGATAACGTACATTTTTTGAAAAAATCACGTACAATAACGTACCATAAAACACATATACATCTATAATACAAAGTAGTTCGATGTCTGTCTGTCTGTCTGAAGCTTAAGATCTCAGTAACCACTGAACCGATTGGGCTTTACCTACTGGTCCTGGGATGGTTTTAAGCTATTTTCATGGGGGATGGGACACCCCCTCCCCCCAAAAAATGCAATATTGTATACCCCTCCTAAAAAAAATTGCTTTTTAAAACTGAAATAAAAAAGGAAAGTTTGACTATCCCGCCTCCCCCCCCCCAAAAAAAAAATTTCCTCTCCCCCAATCTGTTTTTACTTTTTCTTTATAAATCTAAATAACACCTCTTGATTAAACCTCTTGGGGCAAAGCCCTTAGAGACAGTTGTTTAAAGGGGGGAGGCGGATGTGCCACTTTTTGAAACCAAAACCAAAAGTCAACAAAGGAACTCATATAAAAAAAAGAGTTACAGGTCTGAGATTTTGCATTGCAGTTGCTTTATAGGGGTACAATATGGAACTGTGAAGAAACGGCGGCGCAACCGCCGAATTTTTTTTGCCTTTTCTCGGCGGTTTTTGGCGGTTGCGCTGCCGTTTCTTCACAGTTCCATATTGTACCCCTATTAAGCAACTGCCATACAAAATCTCAAACCTGTAACTCTTTTTTAGTTGAGTTCCTTTGACTTTTAGTTTTGGTTTCAAAAAGTGGCACATCCGCCTCCCCCCTTTCTCATTTACATAATTTATATCATGTAAAAATATGGGAAGACATAATTGACAGTTGATGTAAATTACATTAAATCTTCAAATGGCGCGCGAAGTGCGCCGGAAATTTTTCTACCCCCCTGAAATCTGTTTTGGGTGTTAACTAACCCCCCTTAATTACCTCACCTAAAAACTTTCCCCAATTTAATCATGTAAATAGTACCAACTAATAATGAGGTTTATATTTATTTATTTAAGTACGATTAAATATTCCAGCATCTTCGCCCCTAGCCTCTAGGGGCATCGCCAAAAGAGGTATTGTAAAGTATTTTTTTAAAGGGTGTTTACCAACCTCACTTACTGGTTATATTTTACAAAAAGAAAAAGAATTTTTTTGGAGGGGGGCCGGATTCTTTGCCTAAAACCACAACAGGACAAGTAGGTATATTACCTGAAGACTTAGAGTAGAACCCAATTGGTTCAGCGGTTACCAAGATCTTAAGCTTAAGAAAGACGGAAAGATAGACAGACAATATCGTTCTACTTTGTATTATAGAAAGTAGTATCTCATTCCTGTAAGTACAAGAAAACATAAATATCAACTAAGAATTATCTTGCTAACTGATGAACAAATATGATACTCTTTTAAAGTTTAACTTCGCATATGTCCTGATTAGGTTTGTAATTGAATTAGAGGAATTTTTTTATATTTACTGAAATGCTTGATTGAGTTGAGTTTTTTTATTTTAAGGAAGCTTCACTATGACGTCATAAATCCCAGATTGGTAAAGTGGCGCGCGAAGCGTGGAGAATTTTTTTTGTAGTTTTATGAAATACAAATACATTAATGATTACTAACACTAATCATACATTACAGAAAAACGTACAATAACGTATGCTGAAATGTTCATATTGTACACAAAAATCAATAACGAACAAAAACGTACCAAAAAACCTAAAAGTGGTGTTCAATATGAACATATTGAACATAACGTACATAGTGGTCACCCTGTGAATGGAAAACTTTTGCTGTTACCACAAAATCACTACTTAAAAAAATAAAAAAAGACAAAACAATACAAGTCAGACAAATGTTTAGCAACCTCTTGACTTTGATGGATGTGAACGGTTACTCCTGTTTATGGACCAAGACATTACCATTACATTTTAGTCATATAGATAGAATGTACAATTACAAAGACTTTAATCTTGACGTAATTCTGGCAAAATTTCGAGCCCATCACCTTCTTGAAAACTAGCAGAAGGCAAGCACTTTACATTTTAGTGAGATCTTAAGGGATGAAACAATGGACAATAAATTGATGTACATCTCCAATAATAATATGCAAAATCACCTCTCATGTAAATCAAAATTTTTGGTTAAAAAGTTTGGACACTACTGGTTACAAACAACTAATCAAGGTTCAATGAAAATACCCTTCGAATATGAGAACGTGTTAATGCTGAATACCAGTATAATTTACAGTCCAATATCCCCTCCCTCCCTGCATTTTACACAGTTTTGACTGGCCACTAAAGTTTTACCTGTAGGCTGGAGAAATTGGCATATGACGTCATCATTGTGAACACAACTTCCTAAACAGATTGGACAACTTAATCAGGAAAGCAGGGATTGGTCAGTGAGATAATATTTAGATTGTAATTGTTATGAAGAATTGGTTATCAAAGATTTAAATCTATTTGATTCTTTAGTCGATTTTTTTGTTTTGTTTTTACTTTTAAATAATTTTTTTTGTGTTTATCCCATCTATGTCAATTTTTAAATGTTATAGGTATCCAGCAAAATTTTCTGGCATTCATAAAATGAAAGGTTTTTCTCTATTGTTCATGAGTAGGTACTCTTTTTTTAAATTATTGACGAATCAAAGCATCATAAAAAATATTTGATTGATAAATTAGAAATTAAATATATCTATTTTCAAATATCATATTTATCCATGAAAACAAAATATTCAACTTTCACAAATTCATATTTTTCATATTATCAATGTTTTTAGATTGATGTAATGGGTTTACTTAAATGGGATTATGAAAATTATGAAAACTTGAAGCAATTATAATTCTAAGAAAAATAGGTAATTCCCTTTCAAAATATTATAAAATGTGTCAAAAAGAAAGCAGCATAGTTACAATATTTTAAACAGAACAATAAAACTTTACCTTTAGCTGCGCCTTGAAGTGCATCTGAATAATTTCATCCTTAGACTTTGTCTTGTTATACTTTGGTTTATATCTTTCCATGAGGGAGCTACCCAGTGCCATCGAGGTTGACAACGAACTCTGTCGTGACAGCCGGCGGGTTGACTTAGTGGCATGCCGTTGCAGCCATAGAGCTGGCGAAGATCTGCCGGATCTATAAAATGTTACAATATTATCACGCAAACTTTACTTATTTTTTTAAAGTAAACATACATAGTGCTGGTGGTAGTGGTTTACATTACAGGGGTCTAAAGTGATAAGACAATGGACGATAAACTGATGCAAATACCCAATAATGATGCACAAAATTACCTCTTCTGTAGATTGCAATTTATTAGAAGTTGAAACGTTTGGATATTATACTTAATAAACCAACCAATCAAAATTCAAGAAGTCCCTAAAGTTGATAAGCTAACGAATAAGAAAACGTTATTATAAAACTTTGAGAACTAGTGTAATAAACAGCCCAATGTCCCCTGCCTCCCTGAAAAATATACCTATTGGGCGTCAAAGGCCTAATAGATCCAGCTGTGTCAGGTTGTCCTGTACTGCTGCCATACTGCATCAGCTTGCCAGCTCGGGACTGGATCTTGGACATCCATACACTTGTCTCACGGGCAAGGTCAAGAATAGCATCCTATAACAGATTAAAAAGGGTTGTTCCGGTGCATTTGAGCTTAATTATTATGATTCAGACATTTCTGCTAAGTCTTGAATAATAAAAACTATTTTATTTTTAAGACTGAAAAAAAGTTATACTCTTGTGACAAAAGCTACTTTGAAATGGGTCTTTTTGTAACAAATTGATAGTTCGAATATATTTATTTATAACATAGACTTTTTGAATTTTAAAGGTTAAAAGCTTGTATAATACCTGATGAATGCAGAAATGTACAGAAGACATAGCAACCTCCACAGACTGTTTAATATTGTTCCACTCTGAGGAGCCAGGGTTAAGCTTCTTGTAATGTACTGACAGTACTTTCTCTTTAGAGTACTGACCATCGTCTGTGTCTAAAAGCCTAAAATAATAGGTAATCTTAAATGAGGAAAAATAAATCATTACTTATTAATCTTAATTTTGGATATTCGACATAATCTATTTATACGCTCACAAAATCAATATGTTTTACCTGACTGGCGATCCATCCGCCATCTTGAATTTGAGATGCTCACAAATACAAGAATATATTTCAAACTGTCCATCCAAGCAGTTTTCTTTCACTTCAATTCTAAAAGGAAAAATATTTGGTTAAGTTTAAAATAAATATTTCATGTATTCATTTATTCAGTTTCATAAATATACGGGGGGGGGGGGTAAAAAACGCCCCTAGAGGCCTCTAAGGACCATTGAGAGGGGGAGGGAAAGTCAATCCCCCATTTTCAATTGTAGTTTTAAAGCGAAAATAGAAAAAAAAATTGAGGGGTAATTTTTTTTCTAGGGCGATTTCTCTTAAGAGTTGGAGGGTGGTGGTACCCTTCCCCAAAATAGTTATAAACCTTACCAGGACATATGAGAAGCTACTCTGTAAAGTAGAACTATATTGGTACAGAGGTTAGAGAGATCCTTCGGTACACACTTTTTACTTTATTATAAGGATATTTGTCCAAGAAAAATATCTTACTTTGAACTAGTCGCATTGATAGCAAACTTGAAGAAAGGCTCCGACTCCTTATCAACCTCCAGCTCCAACTTGCCAATGATGAATGACAGGTCCAGCTGGACAATATTGCTGGAGATGACAGGTTTATCACTGGCCCCACGGTCAGGCAGGTTGGCCACGATTTGTTGATCCTTCTTTCGTCCGATAAAGGTGCTGTTGCCTGTTGCTAGAAAAATATCTATTAGATAACCACTAGGTAGGTACTCTTTAAATCATTATCAATTCATAAATCTCACATAGATTTTTACTCTTAATCGAAGATATATTTTTGTAGGTTTAATCGACAGTTGATCTAACCTTAGCTAAATTAATTAATACATCAATTACCTAAATCTAAACTTATCTGAAGAAAATGTTATTTAAATTGCTTTATTTCTTGATAATAAAAATGCATATTTTTTTCAATTATAAATGCTTTAGCTTGTTATCACTGCAATTTTTATGGACATAATTGTCCTTGTTATAGAATACGTTTACTTACTATAGTACCTATTGTATAAATAGTATGTTGTAACAATATTTTTCAGCATTACTTCGAAACCGATTAATATCCGCAGGATTAGAACCGGTTCTCAGCTATACTTAAAAATCATTTATAGCATCGTATTACAGACAATTTTAAAGAATATCAAAATAAAAAATTAATACCAGTTTTGTGAGCCTGGGCATTCAGCTTCTCGGGTCTAACAAATCTGGTTTTAATCTTATCTTATGATTTTTCATTTGAATATCCGCGGAAAGCTGTCTATAATTCTATGCGATAAATATCTACAATAATACCTAGACTAGAAGTAGTGCTTGACAAAGAAGCCTCTGAGTCTGTTCTTTTAAGTTGAGGAGCTTGCACGTATCTGTCACTTGGTTCAGGATCAAGCGCCTGACAAAGTAGAAGTAAAGAAAATAGAAGCTTTAATTTAGGCCAAGAAAAAAAACAATAAAAATGAATTCATTTATTTCAAATATCTTAAATAACTCTTGTAACTAATCAAGATTTATTTTATTAGTGTACTTTAGACTAAAAGAAAGTGGTTGACAACAAAACTGAATGAAAGAATATTTTCATGTTTTCAAAATGTAGGTATTGCTATTTGCAATTTTCAAATTTTGAACAACGTGAACAGACCTTTTTGATTCCGAAAGTTTGTTACCATAGCATACCATGACAAAAATATTCTAAGGGACCCTATTTTTTCTTGAAATTAATACAAAGGGATTACCAAGAAAAATCGAAGCTCTTAATATTCAAGTATACACGGGCAACTAACTAAAAAAAATATGCGCCAAATATTCATATTTTTTTAATATTACAAGTATCTCAACAATATTACACCGTCTAAACAGAAGGTGGGAAAAAAACATATGGCTGTTCCCGTTTTTTGTAAGGTTCTAAAACCTTTAAGAAGGGATTTCCTTTAAAAACAGAATCTAATTAGTCAGACACTTCAAGCTATACAGACAGACTAACTTACCTACATAGTTCTAATTTGTACTACAAAACAAATTTACCTTTTCAAGAAGTTCCGCCAGCGTAAAAAGTCTCCTGTCTTCAATTCTAAGACCCACGACTGGCAGGAGGCCGGTCAGCTTGGTGATTGGGTAGTTCGGGTCTGTGTGGATCAAACAGTAATGAAAACTATATAATATGGAAGTTTTATATTTTTTTATCACAACTTTGAAACTTGTAGGTACTAAAATATATCGAACGAAATTGACATATTCGTTGAGTTAACGATAATAAATGCAACAAAAAGCTATTTTTCTAACTATATTACTAAATCATTTATTTCTCTTTAAAATTTTTTTTTTTTGGTTATTGTTGTGCTACTTATTAGGTACTTGAATTGTGCTTGTTTTAGCAAAAGTCTTGATTTTAATTTTAAATTTTCTCTTAAAAATAAAAAAGACAAAAATAAAACTATTCCTTAAGTCCAGATCAATGGGTTTCAGAATATGAAGCTTTGAATTCTTAAACTGCATTTCTTTTCTAAAATAAAATTATGAGTAAATTATGTATGATAATTTTTGTATTTGAAATAATTTAGGACCTATTTCGTTATGGATAAACTTGTAGCTGACTTGCAAATGTAACATCATTGTGAAAATATTAACATTCCGTCAATAAACAACAGATATTTTCATAATAAAAATATTGGTCAAAAAGTTTGGACAATTGTGATTTAATAAATTTGAAGCCAAAAATGACTTGAAATAAAAGTCTGGGTACCAATTAGGGTTGGCAATCCAAATCCGCACAATTTTTAGCTAATTTTGGAATCCGAATCCGTTTTTTAAAAGCGGATTCGGATTCTTAATTGGTAGGCTAAAATTAGCGTCTTAAGTTTTTTCTTTCAACTCCGCCTTTTTGAAGGCAAAGATTATCATCATTATAGGTATATAATATCTTTCAAAATCTGGTTCGATTCTCGGAAGTGAATTATAGAGAACACCAAGAACATTAATTTTAAAGACATATGTAGCATTTAAATTTTTTAATTTAAAAAAAAAGCATTTTAAAATATTGCTAGAACCCGAAATCCGCAAAAATAAGAATTCGGAATCAGCGATTTTTTGGACGGATTCTTGTAAGAATCCGAATCCGTTCCAAAACTTTGACGGATTGCCATCCCTAGTACCAATATAATTTTCAGTGCAATGTCCTCTTTCTCCATGCAATCAAACCCCACTCCATTTTACTAAAGTATGAAAACAAAACAACAAGGATGACAACATCCATAAAAGCGAAGCACTGAAACGGTAGGACAAACGGACATTAACACTTGTATAGTGTTAGAACTTAATTATCATAATATAAATTTATAAGAGTCAAAGCAAAATTGTAAGTAAATTTGTTGTAAAACTGCTTGATACAGGATAATTTTTATGGACATACTTACATTTTTAGGACTTGATTATAGAGTTGCTTCGCTTATTACATTATACTTTGTTGTCCCAGGAATCAATATACCAAAAATCAGATCAATCCGATGATTTGATCACGTAAAAATTTGTTGTTAAAAAAGTAAAAAAATCAACATGTTTAAAATGGACGTACAGACATTTTGGTAATGATTAAAGAGTTGCTACGCTTTCTAAATCGTACCTAACTACTAAAGGAATCACCATGCAAAATTTGAAATCGATAGGACAATTCTAACATGCCTAAATTAACGGAAAAAGCTATCCGTTACGGACGGACGGACGGACGTACGGACGGACCGACCCTAATTATAGAAAAGCTTCGCTTTTAAAAATCCTACCTCCAATTTTCATTTTCCAGACCAAACATAAGCTCCATATTTTCCAACTTGATGGAATACTTGTCATAAGCCTAATGGAAAAAAATCATAATTAAAAACAATTGTAATTATGCTTATTTAATATGACTTCAATTACATTTTTTATAAAGTTAGAAATTAAGTTAGAGGAACGTAAACCACGTAATAATGTCAGCTAGGCGTTCAGAGTAGAGGGAATTCCTTGGTCCAAAACAGACGCAAATCTTCCTATGTTGATATCGAGCATTCCCTTAGTTATTATTAAATATCCACCGTCGTTTTCCTGTCGAGCCCCGGCTGGCAGCTGCCAAGTACAGCTTCCGCTGCTGAAATTTATGTTTTGAGATTCCTAACATAAAATTTACACACACAAAAACATTTTCTGAAAAATTGGTCTTTTAGCTTCAAAATTACAACCGTTTAAAATTGTTATGTGAAAAAGGACCTAAAAACAGAGGATTTATATTAGTTAAGAGATAATAAACCTCAGTTACCTATAGGATCATTTAATAATAAAAGTACTCCTCAATGCCATTAAAATTTAAAAGGAGATATCTTTACATTGAATGTGGAAATACCAATAACTTTCAAAAAAGGTACAACAATCTGAACTGAAGAACTACTTTCTTCTGGAAACATTTCTAAAAAAAGTTTGCCGTATTTTCACAGTAGCATTTGATAAGTTATTTTAGGTTAGGTAAGTGGTAATGATTGCCCCGCAGGGTTAGAGCCCCCCGCAGGGGCTAGAAATAGGATAAAAGATGCTGTGAAAATGCGATAAAACCCACTACTTCGCTTTCTTTTCATGATCTAAAAAAATCAGTTCGTTTTAATTACCTAAAATATTGAAGATTTATCTGACATACAAATAAATAGTGGAAAATAGTAGGTATGCAGTTTTTGGAAAATAGTGGAAATAGTATGCAGTTTTGGACAATAGTGGAAATAGCATGCAAAAATAGTGGAAATAGTGGAAATAGCATGTTTGTGGCCAGCCTGTATTAATGGAGTTATGGTGTAAGTATAATAATCTAATTAACTGTGAGTTATCCCTACATTGAATAAAACGTTTATACCTGTTCAAAATGGTCATTATCAGGGTCATCCTCCCCCTTATCTTGAGCAGAATCATCTCCTTGTCCTTGCTCCCCCACAGCAAGACCTAAGATATTAGTATGTATTATATAAAATTGAACCTGAATTTAGCTGTCATAACTTCTAGAATAATTTATACCTACCTATTACACTTAACCTACTTAATTTCTTAATGTTTGACTACCAAGAGAACTCACTTAAAATATTCTTTTTAAAAAGCTTCGTATAGTTATGGACAATTTTAGTCTTTTTCCTATAAAAAAATAATAGTTTGTTATTTATCGCATCGTTGAAGGCACGGGCTAAAAAAACCTGGTTTTTATCTTAATGGTTGTACATTTTTATATTCGTAAAAAACACGATAAAATATGATGCTATACATAATTTTTTTGCATGGCTGAGAACCGGTTCTAATCCACCGGATATCAATCGGTTTCGAAGCAATTCAGGAAAAGAAGTTTATCTCACCTTGACCCTTTTTACTTCTGAGCATGCGCATAGTCTCTGTCACCTCTTCAGATTTTATTCGGATGCTACCAAGATTGGCTACAAGGCAGGGACACCCCTAGATATCATTTTAATTATATATATTGAACAGATTTGAGAAAAAATAGTAGTAGAACGATAATATTCACTAAATATGTGTATTTCTTATTGAAAAGAACTATAGACAAATTTTTTTTTTAAAGGTTAACATAAATAATATTTCCATCGTTCTACTACTGTTTTTAACTTATAACACATAAAAACTGTTCAAAATTTTGACCCAATTTATATAGGTATGTATATGAAATGTTAAAAATTAAGAACAATTTGACTTAATAAGCGCATTTGACTAAACTTAAACACAACTAACACACAACGGATAATTCACGAAAAAAATGACCCTTTTTTTAGGGAGGGAAGGGAATTGGTGCAGTTTTTTATTAACACGTTCTCTCATTCGTTGGCTCAAAAAATAGTCAACTTATCGTCTATTGTCAATTCCCTTAAGGTCCATGATATAACATAACTTAATCTGACTTAAAAGACGGACGGCCATTCATACAAACCATAGTTGTATGAAACTTTGCTGCTAAAACTATTACCTCCTTATATTCGCCCTTATAGGGAATGACAATATATGAGCTCTGTAGCTGAATATCAATATCTCTGAACTTGTGATTCTCAATGACAAACTCCCAGCCAAGTTTGGACATCTTAACCTCTCTGTACTCCCGGATTTGTTGAATAGCTGAGTCCTGAAATATTAAGAATGTAATTTAATCATAAATTACCTAATTTCTATGACTTCTAAGTTCTATCCTTTCTAAATGCAAAAGTGGGCTCTGCAAATGATTGTATCACATACGTGGATGTTATGACAAGGGAAAAATTGTCGTCAATTTAGTTGGCTAACATGGGACTCGTTTATGGTCATTTCGTTCATCCAGTAGGACGGTTGGAGATGTTGCAAGGAAGGGTGGAAGGGGGAATCGTTATTTTAGCCCGCTGCAAGTTTAAATTTATTAAAGAACACGATTATCTTGCATGGTGTAAGATCTAAATAATAATATTATCCAATGCTTTGTGCAGCCAATAATCTATTTAGTTAAAGGTACTATAATTGGTAATTGGCGAAAGGAATATAAACCCCGTCTCTATTCAAAGACTTAACACATAACCCTAAAATAGTCTATTTAAGCATAATCATATATGTACAACGACAAAAAAAAACTTTTATGTACAAAATGGTGAACTTGTCAAATGAAATACTTGAACTTCTAGGTTTGATATGAACCCACCTGAAGGTAAGAAATCTGAATTTCCTCCGGGGCTTTGAAAATTTCCGCCACATGGTTGAAAGTTTTCATGTGGTAGATAATCTCAAGAGGGGAGGAGTTGATGTGGAGCCGACGGTCATACACAGACCCAGGGTCGTTGTCCAGGTCATCTGAATGTATAGATAAATAAACAGGGAGTTAGGGGACATTGAACTTTTAAATATTCTAGAGTACCCAACAGTTTTCTAAACGCATTCTCTCATTAGTAAGCTTTAAATTTGGGTACTTAATCTTGACTGGTTGATTTTAACTTTAAGCAGGGTTGTCATTTTGGGCGGGCGCTTTTGGGCGGGCAGTTTTGGGCGGGCGGTTTTGGGCCGCCCAATATAAGGTCCTTTTGGGCAGTTTTGGGCACCCCCCTTTTAGGGGGAGAGAAAAAGGGGAGGGGGTTAAAAAAGAGGGGGGGCGGGCTTATTTTTTTGGGTGATATCCTTATCTATAATACAAAGTAGAACGATGTCTGTCTCTTTGTTTGTCTGTGTGTCTTTTTGTAGCGAAGGATCTCGCTAACCACTGAACCGATTTGGTTCTCCTTTACAAGGTAGCTTCTCATAGGTCCCGGGAAGGTTTATAACTATTTTCATGGGGGGTGGGACATCCCCAACCCACCAAAAAAATAAAAATGCCCCGCCCCCTCCCCAAAAAAATTTCTTTTTAAAACTAAAATTAAAATAGTGGGGACGAATAACCCCCCCCATGAAAAAAAATCTCCCCCCCCCAAGAGAAAATTTTTAAAAAATCTAAATTACGAAAAATTGGTTTGATCAAACCTCTTGGGGCAAAGCCGAGGCTAGGGGCGAAGCCGCTAGTACTAAAGTAAGTTATTGAAACTAACAATAAAAATGGGGGAAGGAAACCCACCCGCCCCCCCCCAAAAAAAAAAAAAAATTATTCCTCCCCTCCAATTTTTTTTTACTTTTTCTTTTCAAATCTAATATAATAATTGGATTATCATATTTGAATCTCCCCTCCTCAAGTGCCCCTAGAGGCCTCTAGGGCCGTAGCCTCTAGTTATCTATATAAATTAGTAAGCTTTTTTTGTATCTAGAGAAGGATTTCGCTATCTGCTGAACCGATATGGTTCTCCTTTCCAGTGGAGCTTTTATAGGTCCTGAGATAGTTTTAGGCTTTTTTATTTCTAATAATAAGTCTAGGTATGGTTTTAGGCTATTTTATATCCTTTTTATATGCTTTAACGACATTTGCCCAAAAAGGGTGCCCAAAACCACTTTTGGGCGCCCAAAACCCTTTTGGGCAATTGGGCCGCCCAATATCAAAAAAAGTGCCCAATTCGACAACCCTGACTTTAAGTAAACAAACTTTTCCACCAATGATTTAAACTAAACAAGAGATAATTTTGTCTTTTTTAATAAAGCAAGCAACTTAAGTTTCAATGTACATAAATGTTTTATTAATACCTGAGTTCAATGGGGGATTTATCTCATATTGAAGGTTAAGTAAAACTTTTTGTTCATCTGTTGAAATAGTTGTGATAACCTTTGGCTGGGGATTTTCTCCTGCGTCAACACCTAAATTATAACAAAATCAACAATATCTCCCAACTGATTTCTGTGCCCATGGCATCTATTTGAAGGGAAGGGTGGTAAAACAGGATAAAACCATCACCATACCTGTAACTGTTAGAGACTGCATGGTAAGGTTGACCAGCATATTGCTAGCAGCTGGTCTCTGGGCCATCATCATGTTCACCTTATCCAGTTGGAGCACCATTACACTGCGGTCCTGAAAGCACAATATTGGGTTATGGAAAAATACAAGGATGATAACACTCAGTTGCAACACAGAATAATACGTATGTAGGTAAAATAGACTGACATACAACGTAAATTGAATAACTAAATAAATCTAATTTATCCTATTCGACATTTAAACATTCTTATCCAATTGCCCAAGGGTTCTCAAAAGATAGGGCAATGGACGATAAATGAAAATGAATTGGCTCTTCTGTAAATTTAAAAATTGGTTGAAAAGTTTGGACACGGATAGTTAGAACCAACCAATCAAGATTTAATAAAAAAGTGTCCAAAGTTCAAAGCTAACGAATAAGAGAAAGTAAATAGGTATAGAACTTTGGTTAACTGTATAATTTAAAATCCAATGCCCCTTCCCTTCCTACTTTTCCTTAAAACGTAATATGTAGATTGTAGACACACAAACACGGAGACAAAAAAAAGGTTATAGAGACGATACTATATATCAGAAGGATCTTCACAGGATATTTCAGAATCGAATCTCAGAGATAAGAGAGTAAAATGAAACATGCCTTCAAATCTTCGTCACTCATAGCAATTCTGAAACCAGCGAGATAGAAATTCATCCGATACTTGACAAAACTCCTGAATTAAAGTTAGATTTGATTAAATGTAACATCTGTCATAAGATTAGGTCATAATAAGCAAGCTTTAGTAATGAACAAGAAATAAAAGTTTAGACAACGATAGTTTTTGACAATCAATGAAATTTAATAAAAAGTACCCAAAATATGAGAAAACATATTTATAAAACTTTGGGTACCGGTAAACTTCAGTCCCCCATCTCCTTGCACTTTAAATGATGAATAAAGATATAAAAAAAATCTTACTTTCTGGGATATTCCAGAATTCCTTCCTCTGCCCCCTCCTGGTAGCCAATGGCTTCATACAACTTTGCTTTCTCCTCCATGGTCAGAGCGTTGTTCAGCTTGCTGATGTCGGACGCCTCTTCCGCCAATTCAACCTGGAAAGAACGCTCATGTAAATATCTTGATGAGTTATAGCCCACAGTGACCCCTTATAAATTATTTAAGCAATATAATCAAGAAAAAAAAGATTTTAGCGGTAAAATAAAATAAATAAACCTAATTGAGTAATAAGATTTAATTGTAAGTAATTGGAAAAGGAAAAGGGTTTCCAAATCTGTAAATAACTTGAATGGATCATAGGACAAACGCAGGAGTGACAAACGTCAGAGTGGACACTTAACCTAACCTATTTTAAACCATCTTATAGGTTTTTAAATGCATAACCACTGCGGAGGGCTTATTTGTATAATCATATTTCAACCTAACCTATATAGAAATACTTAATTAACTTAATATTTTAGCCACTCCTGGGTTTGTCCAATCCGACGATTGTCACTCCTGCGTTATTTCTGGAACCCTTAAAATCCCTGTGAATGGCTAGATTTTAAAAGATAAGCGCACATTCAAACAGCCTACCTCTATAATGTAAGAATGATCTATCTTGTAATGTATTTACTTCAGTAAACCTATCTAGACTGATTTACCTTTTTGCTACCCCAAATCCAGGACAAGAAGCCGCCAGACGCCTTCTCAGCCGCATCCGCTTCCCGCTTAGCCTTAGCCGCAGACTCCGCCAAGTCTCTGCGGTTTTGGTGTTCAGAAAATAAAGCAAATAATAACCGGTAGAAATTTTAAAGGGAATTCTATACATATTTTATGAATATTAACCTACAAGCTATAAACATTTTAAAATTTATTGCCATTATAATTTTGAACTTCATTATTTCATGAACACCATTCCTGTTCATTGTAATATTGAAAACATCTAAAATTGTTTCTAATTCTTTCAATCTTCCCTCAAAATCAGTACTTTTGCTTCCAAGCAGTTTCTCCTGGAAATAATAGTAAAAAATTTTAATCATTTAAAAAGAAAACGAAGTAGCGGGTTTCGTCGTATTTTCTTTGTAGCCTTGATAGGTTATTTTGGGTTAGGTTAGGTAAATGTTAATGATTGCCCCGCAGTGTTAGGAGATAAGCCCCGGTGGGTTAGAGCCCCCCGCAGGGGATAAAAATAGGAGAAAAGCTACTTTAAAAATACGACGAAACCCGCTACTTTCTTTCCATGATCCAAAATTTTTCTAAATACCTAATGACTCTATTTTAAGGAAGAGAAAAAAATGTCGATTAACTTCCTAGAGGTATTCTATGTACAAATATTTCTTTCTCCAAATAATCATAAGGTACCATTTGCAGAATTCAAATAGAGATTTGGAGTTCTCGTCAATAACCTTGGGATGTTTTTAGGCTATTTCATGGCTCATTTTTACTCCTTTCAATATAGATAGCAAAACAATATGAACCTACCTTATATAGTTCTCTATATTCTCTACAGTTAGCTGTGTGGGTCATAATATTTTCCAAGTTCCACATTTTTAGCTTTGGCCGCACTTCTTCCTCTAGAAATTGAAACACAGATTTACTTTTGTATATTTGCACTTGTACCTATAGTTTTTTTATTAGACTAGCTTTCTACTCTATAAATTAACTGTTAAATATTAGGAATATTAAAATTTAAATTCGTTATTTTCTTGTACTACTTTTGGACCTTGACATGATATCAATATATTGTTCAATTAAGTTACTTGAATAAATTCATAGGTACCTTAAGTTTTATTTTTGGTATTCAATGTTGCCTTTACTTCATGTAACATTATACAATGAAGTCAATTCTGACTGTTTCACTAAACATAGATGTTTAGGATATATCAGGACAAGGTTTATCAAAGAGTTGCTTCGCTACCAAGAAAAAACTAATTAGATTTTACCTAGTATCGTATTGATGACAAACTGCCAGAGTTGTTTCGACTTGCCCATGTAATTGGGCAATCCTTCCAATCCAGCCGCTACTTTGTATTTTCTATATTTGGCTCCTAAATAAATAATTTACATCAAGGAATCCTAAAAGCTATGGAATATGAACAAAATTGCCCCTACTGTAGATTAAATTATTATTGCTAGAAGAGATTTGAAACAAAATGGTACAGACATAACCACTAATCATGCAGTCCAATGTTCCCTCCCTCCCTACATATTCTTTCCTTTGTCTATAGATCACCTACCCCCTTGTCAGTAACTTAAAATCAACGTAACGCCAGTCTGAGTCTCAACTCCTTAATACTTACCTAGTTTCATAGAGTTGAAGGAGTGAAGTAACATGGCAAAGTCATGATACTGGTACTTTGTTATACTCAGTCTCAACTCCTGAATTTCAGGGACAAAAGAATTATAAATGGGTATCTAATATATTTCAGTATGCCTTGTAAACAAACTAGATATTTCGGTGAATAAAATTTTTAGCCTCATCTCCCTTAATGAACTATAAATATTAAGATAGAAGATTGATTTATGCAGGCCCTATAGCTGCAGTGACCTAACACTGCGGGGCACCTCTTTACCCTTTTTAATCTAACCTAAAATAAACTAAAACTAGTACACAAAACAAGAGGGGGGAGGGTTATTTCCTAGACGAGGCACTTTTAGGGACCCCGCCAATTATCCTTTTATATCCTTCCTTCATGTCAATGCTAAGTTCTATGAGGGATCTGGTGTAGTTTGTCCTTTCTGGATCTGGGCACCAACGCAGGTCTGCACCAAGTGTTACTGGTCCTGAGCGATTGTGTTCATGTATTATAGGATGAAAATGGAAAAAAAACATGATAAAAATTATATATACCTACCTACCTAAAAAAGAAAATAAAGAAATAAGTAAGTCACAATGTAAGACTTAATTGAATAAAAAATATTGTAGAGAGAAAATTACCTATAATATGTGGGTATGATAAAAAGCTATTAAAAAGGTTAAATCAAATCAAGTATTTTAATCAAATTGTACAAAATTCATTGATTACTTAAACTTTATATGAACAGACCTAGGAGATATTTCATATTCTTGATTCCCTCTTGATTTCGGGCAATCTTTCCACTAAATTGAGAGTCTCGCACTTCGTCAGTTAAATTGGTTTGCTCTGTAACAGTAATAGTGTATTTATAGTATATGTCTTACAGTTCCATAAAACAAAATTAGTTTATATCATATGATATTAACTCACCCCTTCAAATCTAAAAAGGCTGACTTCATGTATGTTGTTGTATAACCAATATAAAAACGACAAGCAGTAGATGTATTTATCATTTTCAAATGCAAAAAAATGCCTATGAAAAGCAAAATTCTTTCAGTGGATAAACAGGCAAACGCACAAACAGAATCCTTTTTGCATATCACCGTTTTAGAGACCTTTAAAGTCTGGAGCCATTCAAAAATAGAAATAAACAATTTATATAAATGTCTATCCTCTAAGATCTTGGTAATTATCTACCTGAATAAATATTCTTCTCATGGGGCTGCCAATATACTGCTAAACTTGAAATGTCCATTTTCTTGCTGAAATATTTCTCTTTGCTGTGCTCTTCCTAAAATGTAGAAAATTGAAAATTTCTTGATTTTTTGCCATCAGTTTTATAACATTACAAAAAAAGTTAGGTATTTTCACAATACTATCCAACTTTTTCAAACTCATTTTAATAATCTTAAAAATTTAACTTTATTTTAAGTTGTATGGATAAGGTATTTTTTCTGACAGTCTTTCAGTCTTTCTGACAGGGTGATGTATGATATCTGTTTTTAAGAAAAAGATTATTTATCATAGACTAGGTATCTAATGAAAAATAAAAGATAAAGACATTGACATTGTACCTAATTACTTTTTGTCTAATTTTTTTAATTGTTCAACTATTTATTCTCAAAAATTTTGTCCTTAATATTTAACATTAATATTCCTCTTCATTCGCACATATTGTAGAAAAAAAATAGACAAATATTCTACCTAACTTTCTTGAAACTTTGCTTACCCTATCCTGTTTATTGGTAGAGATATCCAGTTTGTCCAGAGTAACACCTGCCCCGAATGGATAACCCTTGTTGGTTCTGTTATCCTCTATTCTTATGTGGACATCCCTTAAAAGAGAAATATTATATTGCAAACCTTCTAAAATTTTACACTTGAGATACTTTGTGAATTGAATATGAACTTACTGAATAGTAATCTGCAGGTTTTCCATAATCTTGGCTGTCAGCTTCTGAATGAATGAATCACCATCCTCACTATGGTTGTTGGCCTCTATTAGTTTGTTCCGCTGTTTGGCCTCCTCGATGGAGGCTATTTTGGCCATCTTGGCCTCCTGTTCAGCTTTGGCTTCTTTTTCCTACGTTAGAAAAATATTTAGTATAATGGAGCACTGAAAACACTACCCTCCCCTAATTTTAAAATAAAATCTTTATAGTAATTAGAATTAAAAGAAATCTTAATAGTAATTTGAATTAATACAAAACAAACTTTGCTTTAATAAATCCCAAATTTTTACAAACTAAATTGATATGATAAAAAAGTAGAAAAATTAGCATTTTAACACAATTTTAAATAAAACTTTGAATGTGATTTCAATCCATTTAAGAAAATGTGTGCAATACCTAAAAAACGTTTTATGCATCATATGGAAAGAAAAAAAGAAAAAATCATGCAAATAGTAGGTATCTTTCATTTTTTTCAGCATTGGTCTTCAAAAAAATAATTTGCCCCATTGTGAAATTATAAAACCGAACTTCGAGTGCTTACACTATCCAATATGTCACAAATAAAACAATACCAATATTCAAACCAATTACTAAACCTTTATTTTGGCCAAAACTTTTCCAAGTTTACTCTTTTTATTTCCTTTATATCCGAGCCCCTAAAAGTTTAGTATTTACTTTCATTTAAAACTTAATATTTACTTTGAAACCCTTCATCTAGATTCTTAAATTCAGGAAGCGAGGGGATATTGTGCATTAAAGGGGGGAGGCGGATGTGCCACTTTTTGAAACAAAAAGTAAAACGTGCATGATCTCAGCCCATAAAAAGTTACAGCTCTAAAATTCGGCACAGCAGTTGCTATTGTGGAGAACAATATAACACTGTGAAGAAACGGCGGCGGAACCGCCGCTCCCGCTGAAAACCGCCGTTTCCCGACGAATTTTTTTTTGCCTTTTCTCGCCATAATAGACAATTTTTAATCATCTGAGATAAACTTTTTTTTCATAAAAATTTCGCTTATAATTTCACGTGACGTACCTAATATTTAAAACATGTCGATATTAAAAAAAAAATTGCAAGTGTAAAATCTTACAAGTGTCAAGTGAAAATATAAGCGAAATTTTTAAGAAAAAAAAGTTTATCTCAGATGATTGAGAACTGTCTAATTTGGCGAAAAAAGGCAAAAAAAATTCGGCGGTAAACGGCGCTTTTCGGCGAGAGAGGCGGTTCCGCCGTCGTTTCTTCACAGTTCCATAATGTTCTCCACAAAAGTAACTGCTGTGCCGAATTTTAGAGCTGTAACTCTTTTATGGGCTGAGATCATGCACGTTTTACTTTTTGTTTCAAAAAGTGGCACATCCGCCTCCCCCCTTTTTACTGGTACCCAAAGTTTTATAAACATATTTACGATGGTTAGGACAAACTACTTGAACAGTAATTTTTTGGGGGGGTACATTAGTTTTTGGTCCATTTTCTTATTCCTAAAACTCCCTGAACTTAATAATACCTCATCATATGGCACTGAAGTGGAGGGCACAATTAACATATACAGTCCACTTATTCTTATCTAAACAAATAAAATTATATGGTTTATAAAGAAAACTGATCAAGGGAAAAGTTGGTTGCGGGTAAAATCCGTAAAGGTGAGTGTTTTTAAGGCTTAAAAACAGTAGTAGAACGATAATATTCACTAAATTTGTGTGTTACTTATTGAAGAGAACTATAGACAAAAAAAATTCAGTTAACAATACCTGAAAATTGTTAATAAAACCTGAAAAATTCACCAAAAGCTTTGCTAATGACAAGCTGACAAAAAATATTTTTTTTACTAAGTTAAAAATTTTTTTTTTACTACAGTCTTTTTCAATAAGGAATACACATATTGATTGAATATTATATATCATTATTATACTGCTGTTTTTAAGCCTTAAAACACACACCTTTACGGATTTTACCCGCATCCTACTTTTCCCTTTCTGTGTTAGCAAGTTACATTTATATACCTAACAATATTTCAAAAATTCATAATTTAAATTGTACGTTTCATCAATTGAATGAAAATATGTAAAAAAAAAAAAAAAACTAAATATTATTAAATAGAAATGATACATAATTCTACTAATTATTAGGGACAGATGATACCCATGTGATATTTGTTTTTACTTCTAGTATTTCACTTTTGAAACTTATTAACTTCCATTTGTTTTTGACCCTTTTATGGCATGGCAAATAATAATAAAAAAAAATTCTAGATATATAGAAAATGGCATTTACTAGGTATAACACTGATTGGGAGGAACGTAAAACCAATTTTGAGCGATTATTCCCTGATAACTTTGATTATTAACTTACCACTGTAGGATTTGTGTAGATGCTCATCCATGGAATTGAAATTTCTAGACGTTGGATCTTTCCATAGACACATCTGGAAATTAAGCACAGTAGTTTTTTAATTTTAAGATAGATCCAACATTTACTCAAGCACACTTGTAGCTAGGATAACTTATGTAAAGAGTCATAGACAATGACAAATTGCTATTGTGTATTCAAAGGCTCTTCTAATAATACTGAAAATATTACATCTACTTTCCTAATAATTAAAACCCTTTTATATATTAATGTATTATGTATTAAAAACTAGTCGTGGCTACGCTACTACAAAATATCTAATGTGTCATAAATACTATCACATCTAGAAATACAATACCTTAAGGGCAATCCGGCGTCCCTCAGAGCGCTTTCTTTGAGCTTCACATTTTTTAGCACAATTTCTCGACCAAATGCAACATTAACCTTCATATGTAAATCATTATAGATTAAATATTAAGTTGCTTTTTATTAAAGACAACAAATCTTGAAATGAAAAATTTTCCCCATCCTTTTGCCAGAAATTAATATCATAAACTTGTACAGGGGGGGGGGGGCGGGGGGGGCATTGACATCTAAATTATACTGTCAAGTGTTATTTTTTTCTAAATAATCATACCCCCAAAAGACAATCGTGTATTTCATTTTAACTGTGTTTTATATTACACTGTTTATTATACTTCATTGGTATGACGTGGATACGAATTTCAAAACCATCAACCAAATCTTATTAACACCAATGATGTAAAGATGGCCATTAAACCGTGGGTCAAAACGTATTTAGTTGTTAGGATCTATAGGTAATTAAAACTAACTAAAACAGCTGATTATAATTAATCTATAAAGTATTATATGCCTCAAGGTCTTGAGTGTCCAGGTATTGGCCCAGCCTTGACCTCAAGATTGAGGCCAAAGCCTCGCCGAGCATTCTTCTATCTGAAATTAAATTCAAAATTTTACAAAAGAAACTAGAATCAGAAATTGACCAAATTGAGCAAAATAGCAAAATAGTGCTTAAGAAAAAAAAGGATAAACTGACTCTAATCGCCTAAGGATTCAACATGACAGCCCTTTAACCTTTAACTAAAATTTTTTTTTCATTGTTACCTAACCTTCTTAATCTAAATCTTATGCTTATTTTTTCCCTTTAGTTTAACATTTCTTCAAATAAAAGCTAATTTTAGGCTTCTTGAAATAGAGAATTTTTTTTACAACAACATACATTTAAAAATAAGAAATATCACAATTCAGGTACATATACATATATATTAATTACATTCTTAGCAACTAAAAAACATTTTAATCCACAAAATTAAAGTTTGTAATGATTTGTTAATATTCATATTATCTTCTATCTATTTGTTGACAAAGTCATATAGGTAATGTTTGCTAAAACTTTGGGGACTTTTTTTAATCTTGATTTGATTTTACAAACCTTCAGTGTCCAAATATCTATTTATCGTGCATTGTCTTATCCCTTAAGTAATAACCCTGATGTAAACAAACAAAACAATGTGCTAAACTAACAAACAAACGTTCTTCTTTAACAATCAAACTAAAAATGTATTTAATAACATATACAAACATAAAAATTAATCTAATTACAAGTGTTTAATTTGTCATTGCTCACTAAATTCTTGTTTCATATAATAATTCCTTTATGTCACATATGTTAATTAACAAAAAATAATACTAAAGATTATTATCTTTGTTAAAGATAAGAAATGAGGTTAGATAGTACTATGAGAGTTAAAATAAAATTTCGTGGATTTTTAAAATTTAGACTCCCTGATTTTTTAACGGTGTCATTTTTATTTTTTATAAAAAATTTCTGTTCCCTCAGTTCATTGTTTTTTTCGAGGATTTTTAGGGATATGACAATGATTGATAATTAAGTACAACCTCACTTAAACTAAACAAAATTGCCCCTTCTATTATTAAAATTATTGGTTGAAAAGTTTAAATATTTATGCTAGTTTGACCCAACCAATCAAGATTTAATAAAAGTACACTTTTTTTGTAAACCAACGAATTGAGAACGTTTTAAAGGAAACTTTGGACGCTATAATTTACAGCTAAATGATGTTTTTAAAATATCTCCGTATAAAAATTAAATGTTTAGTTTCATTATTATTCGTTCCATATTTAAGCTGTAGACTGTATGGTTTGGTATTATTTCTTTCTCTTCTTTCAATACCTTAATTAAAAAAGCGTTAATTTAATAATTGTTTTCAAAAAAAACTTTAACATGTAATGTTAGAGAGAAAGAGGAAAGGATCTACTGCAGTTCACGGTAAAATATTGCTGGTAACGAATATTGCCAAAAATCTATGAATTTTAAAGGCCGCTAGCTGCCAAACGGCTGAACGTACAGATAATACCCGCACACGATTTTAAGCGTCATAAAAAGGCCTACAAATAATCTGTAATAGCCAAGATCCAATGATGCTCAGGGAAAGCTTTACTGAAGAAAAACCGCGTAAAATAGGTCTTTTTCGCGCACTTCTCTGCACTGCGAGATAATTATGCATTATTGATTTATGGCTATTCCAGATTATTTGTAGGCCTTCTTATGCCGCTTCAAACAGTGTGCGGGCATGATCTGTACGTTCAACCGTTTGGCAGCTAGCAGCCTTTAAAATTCATAGATTTTTGGCAATATTCGTTGCCAACAATATTTTACCGTGAACTGCAGTAAATCCAGAGGAAGAGACAGATTATTTTTTATTACAGACAGACAGATGAGATACCTATCCGAGTTATTGCGCTAATAAAAGAGAATTACTTTTATTATAAAGAATGGTTCTTTACCTATCCACAAAAAAAATATTAGGTACCTTTTTATAAAAAAAAAATAATGAAAATATCCATGATACAAAAAATCACGACTGGACTATCTTAGACAGTGAATTATAGAACAAATGTTCAGTGTTTCCTATCGTTCCAGTATAGAGTAGCTTTGCTAATAAAAACTTAAGATAAAGGTACTAACTTTAAGAAGATCGAAAAGGTTAATGGGTTGTCTGTTTTGTGGCATCTGTGATAGGCCAAGGGCCGCCTCATACATCGCCTCTGCCTCGCCGATATCCGCCTCAACTCGCGGGGCCGGTGCTAGACCCGCCTCATTTAACAGTGTAGCCTCTGTTTCATAACAAAACATATTTAATAAGTTTTAACAGTATATTAAATTATTAATATTTTGTACATGTAAATAAAGCATTAAACCCCTTTTTTCTGTAAGTCCTAGCGTGCATTGAACTGAGCTGGACCTAATTTTGGGACAAGGCATTCCCACCTACTCTTCTATTTTCCACAGTTCACTTGAATGATGTAGAAGCAGTAAAAATAATATTTCACCTCTTTAGATATAACGTGACTTGGAAGACGTACTACACAGTTTCTTTGCCAATCCTTTTAATTATTTTTGTCGTCCGTTAAGATCTTGCTAACCGCGGATACGAATGAGTTCTCAATTCAAGGGAAGCTTTATAAAGATCCTTGGGATGGTATTAGCCATTTTCTATGTCTTGTTTTCCTGTGACAGCATTCTGTTTGGATACTTGTTTTCTTCGGTGCTGAGTGCTTTTCAGCCAGGGGTTGGGGATGGGGGCGCCTAGGCTGTGTATAGCACCTTCACGCAGGAATATTGGGATAATTAAGGAAGGAAATAGTTTATAACTCAATAAATCTTAGTTGCTACAGGCAATACATATCTATAAATGCAATATTAAAGTACGAAGGTATTATACCCAGCTTATACCAACAATGAAATTAATTCGGGGGGAAATCACGAAACCTATACGTGTTTTTCAGCTGTCGTTGGGGCGCAACACATCGTAAAATTGACGACCTCTCCATTTGCCCCCCAAATATTATTTCATATTTATTTCGCTTGTTGGTTATACCTTATACCTGTATTATACCTATTCTGAATAAAAATAACTTTATTGAGTAGAATTAAGGAAACTCCCTATATTTTTTAATATTTTATTCTCACGAATCTTTAGAAAAGACAATAAACGACAAATTGATGTACATCCCCAATAAATAGGATCGAAACTTCTGTTGATTAAATTATAAGTTGAAAAGTTTCGACCTTCCTAGTTTGAACCAAGTAAAAAAGATATTTTTAAGACAGTGAATAAAAGAACGTGATTATAAATCTTTGGGTACACTAGTCTAATTGAAAGTACTGTGTCCCCTTCCTCCCTGAAGTAAAAAAAACATTTGGGTACCAGTTTAATTAACAGTTCAATTGTCCAACCCCTCCCTGGTGATTACGAAATAATTTCAAGTCTCGCCTAACAGTATGCGTACCTCTTTTCTACCATTAACACAAGCCGCGCAAATTGAATTTTAAAAATCTACGCATTATTTTGCACACCCTTTAGTTAAATTACTTATCCCATACCTTCACGTGTCCGCCAAGGATTCCGGGACATCAGAATACAGGTTATCATGTTCTTTAGGAAATGTTGCACTGAAAGAATAAATGTTACATCATACAATTTTTAGAACTTAAAAACCCTAGAACATCATTAAACAAGAAAAGTACATATGATATAGAATATAAAAATCTTATTTACTAAGTATATTCGCGATAACTTTTATTTAATGAAATCTTCCAATTTTTAACCTGTACAAAACGGCCTGCTTAATTGCTTCAAGATCCATGTCAGATCTATATAGGAAATAAATGTCTATAAACGAGCTCAAGTTTTCCAAGGACTATTCGTTGAAAACTCATAGTGCTCCAATAATCCATAATAAACTCTCATTGCCCAGAACGATAAGACCCATTATTTTACTTTATTAAAAACAAATTCATTTTTTTCATTTCATGTTGCTATTTACATTATAATGAAGTATTTAATTTCTAATCATAAAAAAGAAAATTTAAATTTATGATATAATAAATTTAAGAAAACTCTGTTTTAAAAGAATTCGATTGTGGCGACACTTTGTGTGTTCAAATATTGAACTAAAATTGTAATCATATAATAAACCCTTTGGTGATGGTAATGTAAAGAAAAAAATATAATTTAAAAGATCTTTTTAAGATCATTTAAATTATTAAATATTTACTTCCGTTTAAATAATAATGCCGGGTGAGGAAAATAGATTTATTGAGAAATATATATGCATATTGAAAACTAGCCAATAGGGAGATAGTTATATCGAGCCAACTCTAGTTGCTTTATATAAAGGATTTTATTAAAAAGATTGTAACCTGCAACCATTGTTAGTTTAACAGCCTCGTCTTCACAGCCTCCATCTAATCCTTCAATTGAATAATATAAACGGATTTTTAAAATATGGCTGAGTCTCAAGCTGGGTTGTCTAGTGGGTGATAATAATATTCTTTGAAATTTTTTAAAAATCTATATACAGTTTTAAAAAAAAATAATAAAAATCCTCACAAATCATGCAACCTCCAAAGCCAAAGTAATTTTGCATTGTGACATAAGGATATGCACTTATTATTGAAAAGCTGCGCTTCCAAAAACTAAATACCTGATTCCCAAGCTTGGACTATTAAACGGCCATGCACCAGAGCAAGATCAGGCAATGTACCTAAAAAGTCATTTTAACAGGAAATGTAAGGGATGAGATAATGGATGATAAATTGATTTACATATCTAATGATGATACACAGACATAGGACATTTCTAGTTGGAACCAATCAAACAAGTTTCAATTATAGTACCCAAAGATTTTGACCTAACGAATGTGAGAACGTGTTTATATAACATTGAGTACCTACCAGTATTATATTATTATAATATACTTCCTCTCTGTATTTGATAGATATTTTTCATTGAGAAAAGTTTTATGGTAGAAAAATGCATTAAGTTTTCACCTTCATCTGCACAGAAGCGCAACTTTCTTTCCTCCGAATGAATGACAGTATCAGAAATTTTAGGCGCCATATCCAGGGGTGTGAAGGTTTGAAACCTCTGGTCCAGCGAGGATTTGTTGGACTTGTTTTTCTTTTTCACTTTGGTCTTCTTGGGTTCTCGTTGAGGCGATTCTGAGGTTAGCTGGTTCATGTCTAATGTGAGTCTAAATAAATAATAAGAATTCAAGTTAAACGATGTCTATCTACTACCTATCTTTATTTGTGAATTCAATAACCATAGAACCTAGTCAGTATCAACGGAAAACAAAAAATAAAAATGACAGACAATTATCTACTGTAGTGGAAAATATTGCCGACGACAAGAAACATAACATTTTCTATCTAAATCTCCATGTTATATTCTATCAATGACACGCATTTCAACCCACATTATTAATCAAAATCAGGGAAAAGGGAAGGTGATTCTGAAAAACAAATCTAAGTGAAAATTTCCCCACAACCCTCTTCCCTTATATCTCCTCTTCTTACCCAAATAAAAAAAAGTTTAAAGCCAACAAAATATTTAATTTTCGATAATTTCAAATGGAATTGAAAGGCCGAATGGCAGCCCTTCATCATAATATTATGGCATAATTGATCTACCTGTATTCTGGCTTGCTAGGCGTGGCAGTGAGGGTAACCAAGCTTTGGCATTTTGTGAGAATAGCTAGGAAGAACTGATTGTGTAGCTGGATATATTCCGTAGGCATCATTCTTCTAGCCTAAGTGATAAATTATAAATGTGAAAGATTGTTATAGATTTATCAAAGATTATATCATCCACAATTACGTATTAAAATCTATGTAACAGCAAAAAATGTATGAAAAATGTGAATTTACAGTTGGATATTCATAAACAAGAATAATCATTACAATAATAAACAGTTATCTTTACATCTATGTATAAGTAAAACCAGTCATGAATTTCGAGTTACTTAAAGTAACAGACGTGACGGAATGATACTTTTCGAATTAATTTGTACCATCTAAACTAGAAATAATTTAAACTTTAGGTTAAAAACAAAAGAGGGGTATTATTGTTATACCTTACTAGAATATGACCCTATTTAAAGAAAATGGGACCAAGATGTTTGTTTGATCTTACAAAATAAAACATTGTAATGAGGTAAAATACAAAGAATTAAATTGGCTTTGATCTTTGTAAAATTAAACCAAGAAATCGAAAGCAAACCTGAAAATCAAACTCCTCTTTCGTACACTTTTTGGTGAACCAATTTCTAAGATGTTGAAAATAAAGGGTAGCATTGTCTCCAAGAACCTCGGTGAGTCGTTTGCGCACTTGGTTCAGCTCAATAGAATCTCCAGACATTTTAATGATTTAGTTGTTTCTGAAAGCTATATATGATTCTTTAATATAATGTAACATGATTTCTAGCTATCAGTATGTATGCACAATAAAATCTCTTAACAGCATTCCATAATTTTAAGGAAAGTTTAGTATTGGTCCAGGTCGGATTGCACGTTATTTACATATGTCCCATACCAAACAACAAATAAAATATTTAACATTTTATCAACAACAAAAGTGTGATACGATACTCTCCACAATGCTCTTTGGGCAAAATTAGAGCATATATATATGGTTAAGAATCATCCTAGAGTGTTAGTGTACGTCTGTTTTTGTGACCTGAAGATCCCGTAACAGCTTGACCATAATTTTTAAAGGTCCAATGAATGTTTTGGGCTAGTAAGTAGGACTATGAGATATTCCTCCAAACTCATCTAACTTGAAACCACACATTTAAATTTTGTTTTCAAAATAATAATATTTGTCCAAGTATCTATCAAACTTCCTGTAGAAAATCTAAACCTTTAATCGTTAAATATTAATAATCTAAGCGCATATGGGGAGGGAAAGGACATTAGATTGTAAACTATACCAGTCTACAAATTTTTGTAACAATGTTATCAGTTTTTAAAAAAAATATTGATTAACTGAAACTTTAGCAATGTCAAAACTTTTTTTTTTTAATTCTTAATCTCAAAATGGGTAATAAATATACTTGCCATCCAATTATCTTATCCCTAAAGATCCCTGCTAAATCTTGGTAAATAGATGACGCATGAAATATTTCGTCATGTAATAAAGTACAAAGATAATGAAAATGCGCCATATATGATTCAGTAAAATGATTATTAAACTCGAATAAACATTTGTTATTAACATTTAGAGACAAAAAACTGAAAGTCTATAAAAAAAAATATAATAAATTAAAATTTTTTTTATCTTAACATATTGCGCGCATATAAACAATAAAAATCGAGAATATATTTATTATATTTCTACAATATTAAACAAATAATGTTAAAGTCTCTTAATATTGTATAAAAATTAACATAAAAAAAACTTATTATAAAACCATGCATTAATTGTCAAATACGCTTTAACTACTTTTTATCAATAACTTTTGTTATTATTATCATCATAGTGCAGAAATTTTCTTTCCCTCCTTCTTATTATTTTCTCGTCTGCCTCCCCTTGTGATTATTATTGATGAAATAACGGCATTCGCGCACACAAACAGGGGTGCCATTTTTTATATCAACAGAGGTGCCATCTTTGCACAATTTATTATGTAAAATATGTAATAGAGTCTAAATGCGCAGTCGTAGATTTATTTAGAATATAATATTGCTAAAAAAAAGTAACCAAAATATACTATTAGATTCTTCAAAAACGTTTGCAAAAAAAGAAAAAAGACGACATTCTGTGCTCAAATGCCGCGAAAAATTGCGTTAATGATCCCATTTTGCAGACAATTGTTTACATTCCATTACAACGGTCATAGAGAAATTAGAACTTAGAAGGTCAAGGAAACAGCAACAAAAAAATCCTCTTGCATGAAACGTTGAAGGATTTTTTTTATGTTAAAATAGAATTTTTTTTCGATAAATAAGAAATTTTTGTTGTCTCTGCCTCTTGAAAAAGGATACAATTTTGAATTGTGAAGAATTAAACTGAAAATCAATATACTTAATTTAAATTTAAACAAAAAAACATGGCCAAATCACTGACACTAGTTTTGTGGACTTTTTCAGTTTTGTTTAGCAATTATGTGGAGTGTGGGAATACTCGAGGCCCCGCTAAAGCGTATGAATGTGCCGGAATTTATGAATTTTTTGGCGGCTGTACAAAACTGGTCGTACACTCCAAAGGGGAATGGGCGGGTATGCCTAAACATTTTGCCACGGCCATGAATCCACTTGGCGGCGGGGAATTTGTTAATCCAGCAATCTATGGCGGTTATGGTTCTGTTTTATCAAGCTTTAGAAGATTTTATTGGAAAGATAATGTGCCTTACAACTTCACTACTCCAGGATATGGAACCAACTTCGGGACAAGGTTTCCAGGTGGTATAGGCGCGTATGGTGGAGAAGGGTTTTCACATAAACGCCTTGGACTTGGGGCGACGGAGGGATTCCTTGGAGAGGCTATGACCAGCCCGGTTGTGATGAGTGTCTATCACAGATACATGATGTACAAACATTTGATGTCCATAAAGCGGAAGGGGACTCAATCTAGTGCTCAACTTTTATACAGCGAGGGTGCTGAATGTGTGCAAGGTTGCCCGGAGCATTCACACTGTCAGTTTGGTTACTGTGAATGTGACCAGGGGATCAATAAAACTCCGGGGGGTTGTACACCACCCAAACAAATAACATCTACAAGAAACTTGGATATGGTTTTTAAAACCTGCAATTCGGGGAATGACTGTCATGAAATTGATTTAAACATGGTGTGCCTTGATCAAACCGATAATGGGGGTGCGGGTACGTGCGCCTGCCGGAAAAATTTCCAATGGAATGCAGAGAAAAGCGAGTGCGAGTTTTATCTGGATGTTGACTGTTCTAATGTTACATATAAGACTCCAGTCTCCTTTGTTGTTGATTCTGCGGCTAATAATTCACTTGCTAAATTAAATCAGTCAGGTGAAAGTCCCATCACTCTTGAAGACCTACAGAACGAAAGAAATTTTACAGCTGGTGAGATTCTTGCGACAAGCATGCTAACTAACATTAATCCTCAGGAGGCAACAGAGCCTGAAATTAAAGAGGCTTTCTGCAGGGATGTTGATACCTTCAGCTGGGAATTTGGTGAATATGAAGATTTGCAACGAAAAAGTGAGGAAATTATTTTGACAGTTATTGCTTTGGTATGCGCTGCAATATTTTTACTATTTCTCTATTATTTAAGAAAAAGGCGAATAGCGAATAATAATAGAGATGATAGTGTTAATAATGATATTAATATGGAATAAGTTAGAGAAACTGTTTGTTTTGTTGAAACAGCTTAAGGAGTAACAGAATATTATTAATAGGACCTTAGTCTCAGTAAAAATAAAAGTACCCAAAGTCTCCACTAAAATTTAAAGTAAATTTTTTAACACCATGCCTTCTTTTTATAAACAATTAAAATGTACAAAAAAAATCTTCCAATATTTTTTACAGGTAAAAATATTTGTATTTTGATAAGAAAAAATATTGCAGGAAAAAAGATAAGATACCTAGAAATAAATTCTTTTATAATTGTAATAAAAAGTGTTTATTTTTCACCATTTTTACGATTCATTTATGATGTTAACATGGGTGTATTTTTTTTCTAAAGCATCCTCCCACTCTTGTCTTCCCACCCTAGGAGGAAGTTAAGTGGTGGGGGAGGGGGGTGATAGGAAAGAAAATTTAAAGTAAGAAGGATATATACAATAGATTATAAAACATAAAATTGGAAGTAATTAGAGGGGGAGAAACTAATGTTGTTAGGGAAAAATACACTCCTGAATAATAATAAATTGCTTTCTATATTCATTAGTCATCACAATATGTACAAAATAGTTATTTTATAACAATGAATCTCAGAAATTAACTACTGGACTGCCATTTGCTTATTTATTTTGTTCGTTACTTAATACTATTTCTCTTATGTAAATATTGACTAACTAATTTTCTTTCTAACTAAATAAATATTACTTTATGCTTTATGTTAAAGCATTGTTGTTTTGCTATTTGAAAAACTATTGTCTTGTATTTTACTAACATTTGCTAACCTATTTTTATAGATTTAAAAGCAGAAAATGTCTGATCCCCGTATTAAGCAGATTACAGTCAAGACCGGAGTTCTGAGGAGGGTTGGCAAAGAAAAACTGTCATACAGGTAAATTAAATATACTGATTTACAAGCGGCGTTTTCAGTAGTTGAATGGCGTCAGTCCAAATTCCTATTTTACTAACGAATATTAAAAGCCTAAACAAAGTCCTTGAATTATTAACAGTTATCAACTTTAATGTTATATCTATAATACAAAGTAGAACGATGTCTGTCCCCCGTACGTCTGAAGCTTAAGATCTTGGTAACCGCTGAAACGATTAGGCTCTACCCATCATGAAAATATAGCTACTGATCTATGGTAGATTTAAGTTATTTTGTTGGAGGGTGGACAACCCTACCCCCCCCCCCCCCCAACGAAAAAAATCACCATCTCTTGAGTCGAAGCTACTAAGGTAGAATATGTACGAACTACTAGTGTCCAAACATTTCCACTATTGATTTAAATATACAGACAGGATGATTTTGTTACTTATAATTAGGGGTTTTACATCAATTTATCATCCATTGCCTTGTCCTTTAAGATCCCTGACACTATATAATACTTACAGGACAGAGGCAGACCAGCAGAAAGTAACGCTGCAGAAGATGAAGGATGATGGAATAAAGGATGAATATGATATCAGGAAGATGAACGAAGTTCTACAGGAATAAGATTTATTATTATTTTTCATCATCGCCTCATTTTTTAATGTTCTTGTTGGAATATGTTTTGTTTTAGAGAATTAATTCTACTTCTAATTAAATTCATGTGATAATTAATTTTTATTCGGTAACAATGTATTTTTTAATACCTAGTTTACTTAAAAGAATTGAAAATTCAATGTTCAGATATTTCAAGAAATATGTAAAAATTTATGTTGAGCGCCTGACATAGCAGCAGAAGGTACCATCTAGCGATTAATGTCTCTAATTATAATAAGATGTTGTGTGGTCTAGTCTCCAACCCGACTCCTCCTTGAATGCAAACTGATATCAATGTAATTTTATTCTTCTTTACTGGTAATTTAAATTTTTCAAATTAAGAATAATCTTATGCGAGCAGGAAACTTTGATGATGATTCCAGACTGTCACAGACGGTTAGTAGCCGCGCATGCTGACCTCAAGAACGTTCTTGCATCAGAGGTTAGAGTAGTAATACTTGTTTAAAGTTGCGTTGTAATTTATCTAGATTAACTAAAGGATTGGTGCTTGCTTACATGTGAAGACCGGAGCACCGAAACCCCCCCCCCCCCCCCCGCTTAGTTTTGACAAAAATCAAAAATAAGGGGGGGGGTAGTTTTTTAACCCCCCGCTTAGTTTTGACAAAATCAAAAATAAGGGGGGGGTAGTTTTTACCCCCCCCCCCTTAATTTTGAAGAAAATCAAAAATAAGGGGGGGGTAGTTTTTTCACTGTACAACACGCCAGAAAGTTGAGTGAGGTAAATCAAGTAAATCCAGTATACCAGAGGGGAAACCTTATTACAGGGATATTCATGTTTTGGGGCATAATTTCCTTATTTATTGACTTTGGCCAGTAAAAGGTTTTAATTTTGAGTAGTAATACTTGTTTAAAGTTGCGTTGTAATTTATCTAGATTAACTAAAGGATTGGTGCTTGCTTACATGTGAAGACCGGAGCACCGAACCCCCCCCCCCCCCCCCGCTTAGTTTTGACAAAAATCAAAAATAAGGGGGGGGGTAGTTTTTTAACCCCCCGCTTAGTTTTGACAAAAATCAAAATTAAGGGGGGGGTTAAGTCTTTGCCTTGCTGAGCACTTTTCCTCCTTGCCGTTTTCCAGACATTAAAAAACTACCCCCCCCTTATTTTTGATTTTTGTCAAAACTAAGCGGGGGGGGGGGGGGGTTTCGGTGCTCCAGTCTACAACATGTAAGCAAGTACCAAAGGATTTTTTTTTAATTAAAAGATTTTAAAAAATGTGTGACTCTTTGATTTTGTAAATCTTAATACCTAAGTATAGAGATAATGAAATGGCCATAGACTAGATATTTGTGCACATTTTAGGTGTGTGGGTCCCTGATGCTAGGGGCGAAGAGCTAAAAAGAATCGATTTGTTAATTTTCGCTAACCATAAAACAAATTGATTTCTTCATTTTAGGAGGGAAAGTTTATGTAGCTCTAGGGATGGTTTTATACTATGTTGCATCTCCCTCCTTCATTCCCCCCCCCCCCTGCCCATGAAATTCACAACTAGATACTAGGGCTGAAGCCATTAGTATTCAAGATAACAACATTATTTAATTGCATATCTTAATTCTAGGCTGACCTCGCAGAGGACGAGAAGTATATTGCTGCCCTGGCACAAATCACAGAGGCTGAAGAACAAATGAAAATTGAATAGTAATTGAATTAAGAACATGGAATGGAATTTTTAAAAATGAATAGAAGATCATGACAAGTTTTTATTAAGAAAGAACTAATTTAATTTCCAAGATGTTCCCTATTCTTTTTTTAAATACATTACCTGCCTCCTTTAAAGTTTGATACTGATTTTATAATATAAATTTTACCTACATTCTATTTCATTAAGAAATAACTTAATTTTAAACTAAACCTTATCAATTGGTAATAATTTTTTAAAACTGCTTCTTTATCCGGATTCATTATTTTTGTAATCTAATTTTTCTCTCAAAGAGAACTATTGTCATGTTGTGATACATAAAATCATAAATACAGCACTTCAGCACTAATATGTGATTAGAAATTTTGCATTTGCCTTATAATTAACTTTTAAATCTGGTACAGTTTATGGTAAATATTGCTGGAATACAACATTTCTAAAAAGAATTAAGGATGTAAAAGGTTGCTAGGTTGCTAAAATTACTCTTTTTTCGCCCATTTACATAGGCTGCGAAAAATCTTTTCATTGTTGATCAATTGATTTTTAAGATTATTTGTATGCTTTCTTTTTCATGGTTTTAACAATAAATAAAATTTGGTCATTAACGTGTACTGTAAGTAAATTCGTTTAGACTTCAACAGCTTTTAAAGTTCTTAATTTTGTTGTTGAAAATGTTTTGTTTCAGAAACACTTTACCTTGAACTATACCAGATTCTAACTTTTTAATGATACTATTATAATCCTAAAACTAGAATCTAAAACTTTTTACTCAAATCTATTTTAGTAAATAATTTTTATTTGCACTGCTTAAATTTTTAGAATAATAGAATGCCGGATGAAAGAATATCCGTGGCTGAGTTAAAATCAGAATTGGGAGATCTTATTTATAATGCTCAAGACATATTTACAATTGCAAGCGATGAAGGTATAGTTGATTTTCTAAAGCAAAGCGTTTCTATGGTTAGGATCTTGACCTAACCCTTAAAGTTGTTAAAGTTCTTGTTGATTCGAGTATTCTCATCCATGTCTTCAATATCCTCTATCTATGAAAATAGATGACAACATCAATAAGTACTAAAGTAGTGAAGCACAAACAAAGGACAAACAAACAAAATGAATGGTAGAGAAGAAGTTCAGTCAATAAATATGCAATAATGATTAGAAATCACGGAACCTGTCTGAAATAACAAAGAAATATAAATGTACATTGCTACTTTTGGATGTAGTAGTTCTTGTTTCTTTCTAAATAATATTCTTTTTAGAAAGCAAACTAACTGCAGAAACTTGGTTGCAGTGGTGTAAACAAAATAAAAAGTAAGTAAAGAATTGGATTGTTGAAAATATTCACGTTTTGCTAGGTACCTAGTGAAAAATTGATATTACTAGTAAAATAATACCTACTTGTTAAATATGTTTGTCCTTTACAATTGCCTTTATGTGAAACTTTAGGTTAGATTTAATTGTAGAAAATTCAAATAAGAAGAAATAAATAATTAAGGGTTATTTTGAACTAAAAAAGAATTTTTAAAAATTTTCACACAATCATTTAATGAAATTTTTTATGTTCAGTGTAAAGGTGATAGAATATGACATACCTGGCGGGATTTTACCATCCCATCTTTCTGGAAAACTCTATGATGCAAAGGTAGGTATTTTTTAAGCTTCCAAAAAAAATTTAATCTATTTCATAATCTGAATAAAAATCTTCAGATTGTTTTGGTCATTTATCGGTGCAGAAAAAATAGCATGGTAAAAACAGTAATAACACATGACACTAAGCACACAAATATGATAATATTACTAACAAATTTTAACTACAAACAAATAACGCACAGAAAATTAGTAGTACGGTAGAACAGATATGCTTTTGACAAGTAAGAAATAAATATTGTATTATTTGTTTTTAGGTAGATACTAGAGGACCTGACGATGCCCTATACAACAGAGACACTGAAATTAGGAAAAAGGTAGATTTTAAACATAAATTTTTACACAAAGGTATGATATTTAGAACATATATGAATTTTTACATGTTTTTACCCCCAATTTTTTTAACAAATTATGTGTTAGGTACCTAAAGCTTATTCGCTAATCATTTTAACCTATATTCAGGTGGCACGTGGAAATACATTGTTAAGCTTGCGCAATGCCTCGTCCAAAGAGAACAGCCTAGTGTTTGTCGTCTTTGCTTTGAGAAAATTTACTGGAGGTTAGATAATTCTTCTTTATGTATATATGAGGATTGGTCCCTTAGTGACATCCATCTCTTTTTAAAAATACTTTATTATATTTTATTTTCCAAAATATCAGAAATCACGTTCATCCCTATATTTATCTATCTTTTTATTGTAAATCTGTCTCTTTTATTCCAGCTGTCGATTTTGCATATATTTACTTGATATATCGAGTTATCTTTCTACATATATACCTTATTCCAGGTATGGGGGATGAGGACGAAAATCAGCCCGAGGATGATACTGTGTGGAAAAGATACTTTCTTAAACCTTTTGAGGTAAACCATATGAAACTGGATAGGTTTCATAGGTTTCTTAAATCATTCCTAAGCTAAGGGTTTCTCACTTGTAGTCATTAAGGGGGGGGGGGGGTTTTAATGCAACCATCTCGTAATCAGTGAGCAAATGGCACTTAGAATTCGAATTTCGATCTGAAATTTTGCATGAGTAATCCTTGATAGGTCTATTTTCCCTAAATCGAACAAAAAGTTGGAAAAGTAACGGCTGGCGGCTGGCAGCTCAGCCGTTTAGCCGTTTTTTGCCTATTTTTAGGGCAAATTCATCATTAATTACGTAGGAATCAACTTTTTAAAACATATTTCTGGTTTAATTCATGTTAAATGATAACAATAACCAATTTTAAAATTTTTAGTACCAGCTGCTAAACGGCTAGAACCGGCTGAAAACGGCTGGGAGCCGCCAAGAGTATAAAGGGTAGATAGGGCTTGTGACATGTCTAGGGGTAGGTTTCTATGGGTGCTGAGCTCAAAAATGCACCTAAAAATAGTGACGGCCAATCCATATGGCAGCTGGGTAACAGCTGCAGCTCAGCTGCGAGCGGCCAAGAGTAGAATGAGTAGATAGGGCTTGTGACGTGTCTAGGGGTAGGTTTTTATAGGTGCTGAGCTCAAAAATTCTAACAAAAATAGTGGAGGCCCATCCACATGGCAGCTGGGTAATGGACGCAGCTCAGCTGGGTAACGGCCGCAGCTCAGCTGGGTAACGGCCGCAGCTCAGACGAGATAGGCCAAGAGTAGAATGAGTACATGAGGCATGTGACGTGTCCAGGATTAGGTTTTTATGGGTGCTGAACTCAAAAATGCTTCTAAAAATAGTTTCGGCCAATCCCTATGGAAGTTAAATAATAGCTGCTGCTCAGCTGCGAGCGGCTAAGAGTAGAATGATTAGATAGAGCTTGTGACATGTCTAGAGGTAGGTTTTTATGGGTGCTGAGCTCAAAAATGGTACCAAAAATAGTGGCAGCCCATCCATATGGCAGCTGGGCAACGGCCGAAGCTCAGCTGGTAGAGGCCAAGAGTAGAATGAGTACATAGGGCATGTGACATGTCTAGGGGTAGGTTTTCATGGGTGCTGAGCTCAAAAATGTTAGCAAAAATAGTGGCGACCCATCCATATGGCAGCTGAGTAACAGCTGCAGCTCAGCTGCGAGTGGCCAAGAGTAGAATGAGTAGATAAGGCTTGTGATGTGTCTAGGGGTAGGTTTTCATGGGTGCTGAGCTCAAAAATGGTACCAAAAATAGTGGCGACCAATCCACATTGCAGCTGGGTAACAGCTGCAGCTCAGCTGCGTGCCACCAAGAGTATAATGAGAAGATAGAACTTGTGACGTGTCTCGGGGTAGGTTTTTATGGGTGTTGAGCTCAAATATGCTACTAAAACTAGTGGCGACCAATCCATATATGGCAGCTGAGTAACAGCTACAGCTCAGCTAGGAGCGGCCAAGAGTAGATAGGGCTTGTGATGTGTCTTAGGGTAGGTTTTTATGAGTGCTGAGCTCAAAATGCTACCAAAAATAGTGGTGACCCATCCATATGGCAGCTGGGTAACGGCGGCAGCTCAGCTAGGAGCGGCCGAAAGTAGAATGAGTACATAGGGCTTGTGACATGTCCAGGGGTATGTATTTATGTTTATGAGTGCTGAGCTCAAAATACTACCAATAATGGAGGCGGCTCATCCATATGGCAGCTGGGTAACAGCTACAGCCCACAAGCCCATCTACTCATTCTACTCTTAGCCTCCCCCAAATGAGCTGCAGCTGATACCCAGCTGCCATTTGGATGGGTCGCCACTATTTTTGAGAGCATTTTTGAGCTCAGTACCCATAAAAACTTACCCCAAGACACGTCACAAGCCCTATGTACTCATTTTACTCTTGGCCGCTCCTATCTGAGCTGCAGCTTTTGCTCAGATGCCATATAGATTGGCCGCCACTATTTTTGGTAGTATTTTTGAGCTCAGCACCCATAAAAACCTAACCCTGGACATGTCACATGCCCTATGTACTCATTCTACTCTTGGCCTTTCCCAGCTGAGCTGCCGCCGTTACCCAGCTGCCACATGGATGGGCCGCCACTATTTTTGGTAGCATTTTTGGGCTCAGCACCCATAAAAACCTACCCCTAGACACGTCACAAGCCCTATCTACTCATTCTACTCTTGGCCGCTCGCAGCTGAGCTGCAGCTATTACTCAACTGCCATATAGATTGGCCGCCACTATTTTTGGTAGTATTTTTGAGCTCAGCACCCATAAAAACCTACCCCTAGACACGTCATAAGCCCTATCTACTCATTCTACTCTTGGCCTCTCACAGCTGAGCAGCAGCTATTACTCAACTGCCACATGGATTGGCCATCACTATTTTTGTAGTATTTTTGAGCTCAGCACCCATAAAAACCTAACCCTGGACATGTCACATGCCCTATGTACTCATTCTATTCTTGGCCTCTCCCAGCTGAGCTGCCGCCGTTACCCAGCTGCCACATGGATGGGCCGCCACTATTTTTGGTAGCATCTTTGAGCTCAGCACCCATAAAAACCTACCCCTAGACACGTCATAAGCCCTATCTACTCATTCTACTCTTGGCCGCTCGCAGCTGAGCTGCAGCTGTTACCCAGCTGCCAAATGGATTGGCCGTCACTATTTTTAGTAGTATTTTTGAGCTCAGCACCCATAAAAACCTACCCCTAGACATGTCACAAGCCCTATCTACTCTTCATACTCTTGGCCGCTCCAAGCCGTTTTCAGCCGGTTCTAGCCGTTTAGCAGCTGGTACTAGAAATTTAAAAAATGGTTATTGCTATCATTTAATATGAATTAAACCAAAACTATGTTTTAAAAAGTCGATTCCTATGTAAATAATGATGAATTTGCCCTAAAAATAGGCCAAAAACGGCTAAACGGCTGAGCTGCAGCCGCCAGCCGTTACTTTTCCAACTTTTTGTTCGATTTAGGGAAAATAGACCTACCAAGGATTACCCATGCAAAATTTCAGCTCGAAATTCGAATTCTAAGTGCCATTTGCTCACTGATTACGAGATGGTTGCATTAAAAACCCCCCCCTTATCTGCTTGATTTAATAATTTTAATTAGGTTACATACTAAGCAGTATTTTTAATTTTGTAACTTTTTTGCTCAATATGTTTCTTTGTGCGTGTTATGGCCGTACACAACCTTATTTTTCATGATGGTTTATTTTAGGAATCTAAAAGTATTGTGGTTCTAGAGAAAGAGAATGGAGAAGCAGCGCATTTAAGTGTTAGGTAACTTTTCATATTTATACATATAAACATCTGTTGTACCACATTTTTTAATTAACCCATCACCTCTACTGAGCACCACTAGGTATAGTGATTAAATATGTCCCCTTTCCACTGAATGCAGTTAAAACTTATAACTAATTGGGGGGGGGGGGGGGGGGAATATATCTACCCTCCGTTGGAAAAAAATTGATATCTATGTTATGGCGTTCTGCAGGCTGTATTTCCTCAATCATTAAAATAATTCTTATAGTCAATAAATAATTTAGGTATATTGAAGGAACTTTCTACCTCATTGGTGGCTCAAAGGTATCACATTTTTAGAATTTTGATGTTTATTTATGGATACCTATAGAATTTTATTTTGTTTCTTTTCATTGCATCTTTGCGAGTTATGAACATTTTCAGTAGGGTTGGGCCGGATATCCGGTGTGGCCGGATATCCGGCCATTTTCAATATCCGGCCGGATACCGGATATTGAAACTATCCGGCCGGATATCCGGCTCTATAATTTTTTATACTTTACACCAAAAATCTCTGCTTTTTAAAATTTTAAATGGTTATAATTTTCTTATTATTGAAGCTAGAAGAACATTTTTTCTGAACAAGTTTAACTTTATGTAAATTAATATAAGATTTTTTGAAGAATTTTTTTTGCTACTTTAGTATCTGGTAATTTGGCCGGTTATCCGGCTGGATATCCGGTAATTTGGCCGGATAACCGGATATTTGCCGGATATCCGGCGTTTGAAATCAGCCGGATATCCGGTATCCGGCCCAACCCTAATTTTCAGTCTAGTTTTTCAATTGATTTTTTAGCCTTTCTAAAACTTTATTCATAACTAATTTTGAAATTTAATGAAAGGCAGTACCTAAATAGGTTCTATTTGTAAGATTATTAAGCTTTTTTTTGAGATAGGTGTTTTCTAAAATAAGTGTTTTCTGAGATAAGCGTTTTTTGAGGTGACCCAGATTATGAAGCTGTTTATATTACATTATTAATTTTCCTTTATTTTTCAGAATGTTCATTTAATTTTCCGCAACCATGAAGATATAGAAAAATATACAGAATCTAGATTTCAGATTGCCAAGGTATTTTTTTATAAAAGTGGGTGATTTTTTCGCGTATTTTCTGTAAAGTTGTTTGTTTCCATTTAGTTAAATGCGCTCATTAAGAAAAGTTTGACTTAACTAGCGTATTCGACTAATACGATAACACACAACTTTACGGAAAATACGCGCAAAAAAATTACCCCCTTTTTCAGTAATGATTAAAATCAACCCTTTTTGTAAAGGATGTGCATAAAAATGATCCTGTTTGGCGTTCTTAAAAAAAGGCAATTTTTTTTTACCTTTTTAAATAAACTAGTTGCTTCGCCCCTAGCCTATAGGGAGAGCGGGAGATGTCAGGAAAATAGCCTTAAACTTCTTGACATGTAAATATAAAGCTTCCTTAAAAAGTACGTCTTATTCGGACCTTCAATTTCTGAGATCTTTAGCTACAGACATAAATAACCTTACTACTTTATATTATAGGATTACTTCTAGTATCAGCAAAAAAAACGCTTCGCATACCATTGGATTATTTCAAGCTCTGATTTCATAGTACAAATATTTAAAAATATTCATCATGAATTTTTTAAGGTGATTTGTAAATCAATTGTGGATTCTCTCAACTCAATGGACCTGGAAAAGAAGCTACTATTATTAAGGTATTTATAAAACTTTAAAATTCTTTTCAAAATTAAAAAAAAAAAATTAATACAATATAGCTTGTGATCGTTTGAAAAAATAAAATTCACCAAAAAATAAATTTCAGTCTTCTAAGTTGGACCAAAATGACTGTAATAATGGAGGTTTTACAGCCGGATTATCAACACGTTGTGGATCTCAGGTAAGAGCAGAAATATTTCGCGGATTTTACAGAAAAAAGACAGACATATTTTTTCTGTTGTATGCAATGGCTAGTTTTGTGCAATAATAATTTAATCAAAATTTGAGCTGTATATAGTATGACTTCAGCCTTTTTGAACCCACTTTAACCTATCCTAACTAGACCTAAGTAAAAAAAACACCCTTATTTCTTAGGGCGGGTTTCTGTGCTCGACTATGCACTTGTAGGGAAATTTTCACAATCACATCCATTTTAAATATACAAAACTGTTTTAGTTATCTGAGCAAGCCTGAACTGAAATTCCTGTGCTTTACCGAACCTTACACTGAGAAAGAAAATCACATATCCCTCACGTCCCTGCCACCCAATGTTGCATTAGGTAAAAAAAGACTCTTTATTCGATCTTTGATCTTTTATTGTTAGGTACTGTTATAAGGATCAAGGGAGGGGGAGATTATGATATGATCCTGTAAAATCCAGTGCTTAGTACTTTTACAAGTATTCCAGACAGTTTAAGTTTGATTTATAGCTTTTCAAAAAATGTTCTAGTAGGAAGCTCAATGAAATTTTTTTTGTTTTGGGGGGGTTGCTGTTGAAATTTTACAATTTATCGCTATTTGTAATGATTATAATGTAAAAAAAAAATACTCTGTTTTCTCATGAACCTTGTCTCAATCTCTTCAAAAGTTATCAATTAAATCAAAGATCAGGTTATATTATAGAAAAAAATATATTTCATAAAATAGTTTATGAATTGAAAAAATAATGATTTACTTTTAAATGTTTATATGTCGTAAAATCAATATATACCTAAACTTCAAAGCACAACAAAATACAGTCTTTTTAAGAGGTAATATTTACCTTAAATATCTGAATTAACCTTAATTTTAAGAAAGGAAAAAATTGGTATCACACCCCTCAACAAAAAGATATGATTTTATATGAAAAGTGACGAATGGTTCTTATATAGAAATTGGAAGAAAATTTGGACTGAATCCTACAAAATATGAAATCATATCAGTTGATCAATTTGATGAAGAAATGAAAAAAGTTAGGTTAGTCAAATACTGAAATACACTAAGGGGGGGGGGGGAAGTTTGTACAGTTATAGGAAATGAAAATTCGGTACCAAATTTTGCCCTGGCCGTTTGGACTTGTTTTTATAGTTATCAACCTAATTCTTTTTGTAAGCTCTCTTATATGATTGGATCTACCTGTAAAATTTAGTAAATTGAATTTTGGGACTTTCCCTCTAGGGGCTAGTGGGGCAAAAGACCCCCCGAAACACTAAAATTTTAAGTTAAGAGCTTATTTTTAAAGATATCGAGCTGATTTTTTAAATGGAACCTTTTATTACATAGATGAGTTGATTAGCCACCCCATATTTCATTTTTGCACTTTACTTCTAGGGGCTTTTGGAGTAAAACAACCCCCCCAAATACAAAATTTATAAGTTTTGAGCTTACATGCCTCTAGAGGTAAGGTGCAAAAATGAAATATGGGATGGCTAATCAACTAATTTATGCAATAAAAGCTTCCATTTAAAAAATCAGCTCGATATCTTTAAAAATAAGCTCATAACTTAAAATTTTAGTGTTTGGGGGGGGGGGTCTTTTGCACCACTAGCCCCTAAAAGGAAAGTCCCAAAATTCAATTTTCAAAGTTTTACAGGTAGATCCAATCATATAAGAGAGTTTACAAAAAGAATTAGGTTGATAACTATAAAAACAATTTCATACGGCCAGGCCAAAATTTTATACTGAATTTTCATTTCCTATAACCGTACAAACTTCCGCCCCCCCCCCCCCCCTTATAATTTATGCAGCTAATCTTTATTTATGTCTGTAAGACTGTCACATCATTAGGTATATGAAATGAATTTTTTTTTTACTTTTTTTCTTCCTCGTTTATTGATGAATAAAACATAAATTGATTTAAAACAATAGAGCCTCCCAAAAATTTGATTTTTATTGTTTTATTGACAATGCATGACACAGTTTACTGTAGTAAGTTTGTTGTTGCTTTGCTGTGCATATTTGAACTTGTTTTGCCTATTTAGAAAAGAAATGTTAAGAAAAATCGTTTTTGTATCTTAGATTGGGTAGAGGATATGAAGGCGCTGTTTTTTACTTTCTTGACCAAGGTAAAAATTAATATTCGGTAGGTAATATTATTTTCAATTTTTCAAATTTGTATGAGATCGATCTTCTAAAATATATGAAATGGCAAAGTTGAAAACCAAAGATATTTTGCCAAATAATTAGAATTGTCAACAAAAAGATTATTATCTATCTACAATAACTCTATATTATATGTATTTATCTAAGTTTTACTCATAAAATAGCTGGCTTTAATTTTAGATAAGAATACGATTGGACTGTTAAAAAAGAAGACAATATGGTATATTTTACTACGAGCCATCAGAGAAAAGATTTCATACGCTGTTGCAGATTGTAAGAAAAATCCAAGAGGTAATATTTGCCTTTTTTCTCATGTTTCTTTTTCTTATTATCATATTATATAGGTCAGCGATCTTTAGTCTGTAGATTAAAATATTTGCTTGTTTGAACTAACCAATTAATATGCAATTAAAGTTTATAAAGTTTTAAAGCGAAAGAGTGAGAGATAACGTGTTTTTAATCTGTGGGAACCTGAATAATTCATAGCCCTCTCCCTTTCTGGGTTGTAAATAATTCCTGCACATTTTAATTTTATTATGTTTAGATAATGTATAATGTCGCGATATGTTTCTTGTATTTAAGGATTTAGAGAAACAGAAAAGTTAAAATGCACTAAGAAAATTGAAAAGAGAATAGGTATAATTATCTTAACAATTCTTGATTACTTCGATATTTTAGCACCATGTATTAGGCTAAAATCTCTATAATAAAGTCTAAATTTCAGTACGCCAATATAAAATATCTTGTATGTATTTAAGCTCTTTTATTAATAATTTTGTATGTTTTTTATTTAGATGAGATACAAAAATGGCTAGGACTAACTCCAGTTGAAACCAAGAATTGGAAATCTCTTGGAATCAAATACCTTTTGTGGATAATGGATAAAGTACGTTTTTAGTAAAAGTTTTGCAATTTCTTTTTGCTTTAAATGGACTCTTTAAATTTTTAAGTGCTATTAGTGGTTTTATATTTGATTACTCTGAAATCTACTCCTTTTTAAAGAGGGATTATAATTCAAAAAAAAATTAACCACACTAAGGGTAGTTTTTGGGAGGGGGTGGGGTGTAATTGCCACCAACCATTGTAAAACGTTTATTCAACCAGCCCCCCCCCAAAAAAAATGAGGGTTACTGTGACATTTCAATTTATGTGTATTTTTTAGGGGGAGGGTTGCTAAATCTGACCTTATTATTGCCACCACCTCCCCCCATTGGACTTTCTGTGGTCACACACTCACGCACATCCTACTACTTTTTTTAATAAAGGATTTATCTGACTAGGTAGGCCGTGGACCTGAATACGGGGACAGAGCCAAGTTTCCTGTTCATTGGAATCAATTTCTAGCCGAGAATAACTTGTCAGATGGCCATAAGGAAGCTTCTAATACTGAAGCAAATGATAATGGCGGTAATATAGTTGAAGGTGAGCAAAATTACTTATTGCAGTACTCATTAAAAAGTGGAGACTCGATGAATCAATAATCCTGCCAATCCTGGATCTTTAGAGATAAGACAAAAGACAATGTATTGATAGTATAAGAGATTGGTCAATAAAGCTTTGGGAACTAGAGTAATTTACTGTCCAATGTCCTCTATCTCACTGGCATAAATTAAACTAGGAATAAAGGGATAATTCATTGACGATAAATTAATGTACCTCCCATGCCAATTATGATAAATAAAGTTAGAGTTGTAGAGTAAAATTGTTGGTGAAAAAGTTTGGAAACTGTTAATTTGTACAAATCAATCATGATTCAACCCTTTAACTTTTCAAGCTAAGGAATACAGAACGTGGACAATGGACATACTTATTAAACTTTAGAGACCAGTATGATTCACGTTTTAATGGCTCCTACCTCCATAAACAAACTAAGATTTTTAATTTATTAAATTAATTTTAATTTTCTCCCTTTTTTTCTTTTTCTCGCTCTCCTTTGTTTTGAACTTATGTGCATAGTAGTATTTTTATTTAATTTCATATTATTTATTTACCTTGAGAAATGGAAGAGGACACACCAGTAAAGATATTGGAGCATCAGTCAACCAGTCCTATCATCAAGGTTGTCAACTCAACCAATGAAAACAGCGTTGACAACCAAAGAAATACAGTTGTTGGTTGTATCTTTAGGTAAAATTTAAAAAGTTTTTTAATTATATACACATTTAATAGAAGCATATCATTTAATACTCCAGAAGACGTTTTGAAGTAAATTATAAATAAGTTTAAAGATATTGAAAAAAAATCTTTTGAGGTAGGTCAGTAAAAAATATTTGAATAAAAAATGGCGGCAGTACCGCCGCTCCCGCCTTCCACCGCCGTTTTCCGCCGCCGCCAAATAAAATTTTTTATTGCATTTCTCGCCAAATTAGGCATTTTTGGAATCATATGAGACCAGGTTAATTTTTTCAAAAAAATTTTCCCTTACAAGCAACCCTGTGGGGGGGACTTCCAAAACTTGGGGTAATTAGTGACCCAGCCCAAAAGATTTTACCCAATTATCTTTAAAACTAAGGGAGTAGCACCCAAAATAAAATTGCTGGTATGTTGTGGCACGAGTCACCACATTCCCCCCCTCCCTTTTTTTTAAATTAAGTGCTACATATGTCCTAAAAATCAATGTTCTTGGTGTTCTCTATAATTCACTTCCGAGAATCGAACCAGATTTTAAAAGATATTATATATAATGATGAAAACCTTTGCCTTCAAATAGGAGGAGTTGAAAGAAAAAACTCAAAACGCTAATTTTAGCCTACCAAATAAGAATCCGGAATCCGCTATTAAAAAACGGATTCCGGATTCGGATTCCAAAATTGGCCAAAAATTGGGCGGATTCCGGATTCCAGATCCGGATTCCGGATCCGTATTGCCAACCCTAGAACTTTAAATTTACAATTAAATATAATTTATCTCCTAGGAATGTGGATTTAGTTGGAAAGAATTTAAAGAAGTTTAACTCCATTATAGATAGAATAAACAGCAAGGAATATTATCTCTTTAATTTAATTTGATTATTCTTAGTTATTTTAAAGATTTTAATTTTTGTAAAGTCCATCAGAAAAAGAAAAAGTTCCTAAAGTTTTCAAGCCTGCAACGAACTAGAGAACTTGCTCATAAAACTTAGTGTACCAGTATAATTTACAGTTAAGTGACTCCTTCTTTACCAAATTGATAGAAATTGTTCCACTTTATAACAAACTAGCGGCTTCACCCCTAGCCTCTAGGGGCTTTGCCCCATGAGGTAATAAAAAAAAAATTCTGATGCTGCTGACCATAATTTATTTTTATTTTTGGGGGGGAGGGGGAGAATTTTTATTTTTAGGGGGGTTGGATAGGTAAAGAAAATAGCTTAAAACCACCAATAGGTATATACCCTGAAGAATATAATCCAACCGGTTCAATGGTTACCTAGATCGTAAGGGACGGACGGACATCATTCTACTTTGTATTATAGATATCTTAACTAGTTAGGTAATAAAATCCTTTAAAACTCATCATAATTAAAGAATGATAAAATTTTGCAGTTACTAAAAAGTAAAAAGAAAGGATACGTTGCCATATTTGACTTGGACAAAATACATTCAAATATTGTGGTAGGTTTTGTAAATACTTTTTGATTCAGCATAGCTTTTCTGTAAGTCTATATGTGTCAGTGAGTTGTTCAAATGATGATTCATAGAATTATTAAAACATGGAGGACAACATCAATATGAAGCAAAGCACAAAAACGTATATAAATAAACGGACAAATTGAGTTTTAGAGAAGATGTTCAGTTATCATAGAAAGAGAGAGAGAGAGAAAGAAAAAAGGATATGATACATAGTATAAATTCTCGAAATCTTTATAAAATAATGTTATGTCTTATAGCGTTACCGACGGACCAACGTACCAAGTTAGTTATTTACTAGAAGATAATATAGAAAAAGGAGATCTTCATAAAAGATCAGCATTATATGTTAGTAGCAGCTGAGAAAATCTCCTATCCATCATCACAGCATTACGGACTGATGGACGGACAGACAGACGGACGGACGGACAGACAAATTGAATTAATAATTTAAACTAAGCAAAGATTCATCTACATATTACTTAAGGTAAAGCAAGAAAGTGTTGATGTCTCCGAAAGATCCAGGTATTATTCAAAACAAGGATTATACTTCCAATAGTGGCGACACTTACAAAACAACTATTTTTATATAAGTTTTTGGATCTAGTGCAGTTCACGGTAAATGTTCCTGGTAACGATTATCTCCTAAAATCCATGAACTTTAAAGGCTGCCAAGCAGCTGGACGTACATATCGGTTAAATTTCTGTGCGAGCATAATCTAAACGTGCTAACGTTTGGTCGTCAGCAGCCTCTTCAATTAATAGATTTTTGGAGATGATTTTTTTGTTCCGAATTTCTAAAATTCCTTTATTATATATACGTACAATATATTCTGAAATATAAATAGTAATGGGGATGCTCAGACTGCAGAAAACCTGGTACCTGTTATCTATGCTCAAAATAAGGTAAGTTATTGATAAATATATTAAATTTTTTTTGTAGATTTAATTTCAATGATATAGTTTTTTTAACGTTAAGTAAACAATTAAAGGAAAACTAAAGCTTAAGAAAATATCATCCTATGTTTAAGACGTGAATCGACTCTATAAATGATTCTGTATGTTCGTCCTTTTGTGTGTTTCATTGTGTTAGTAAGCTATATTGTTCACTCATCAGCCTGAAAGACCATTATCTTATCATACAACTGAATTAAGTAAAAAGAAATTTTTTTGTGGGGGGGGGGGTGGGGACTGGATCGGTTAAAGGTTTTAGAGAGCTGTAAGTGCCCCCCCCCCCCCCCAGAAATTTTTTTCTCTTAAAAAGAAATATCTTTTCAGGTAATTGGAGCACCAACAATGCAATGTCATGATACCGATGTGGTTGAAGATACCATCAACGTTCTCGCCATTGATGTAACTCCAGCTTTTGAAAAAGGTAAAAATTTTGACAAATTTACAATAGGTTGAAATCTTTGGGCCAATACAAATCTTTATTTGGTTTACAAATTAGTTTGTTTGAACTTTTTTACCAATAATTTTACTATACCTACAGAAGTGGCAACTTAAGGGGAGGGGGGGGGGGGGAAGTTTGTACAGTTATAGGAAATGAAATTCAGTATAAAAGTTTGGGAGGGCCGTGTGGGCTTGTTTTTATAGTTATCAACCTAATTCTTTTTGTAGGCTCTCTTATATGACTGAATGTACACATAAACTTTATAAATTGAATTTCGGTACTTTCCTTCTTGGGGCTTGTGGAGCACAAAACCCCCCCAAACGCTAAAAATATGCGTTCTGAGCTTATTTTTAAAGATATCAACCTGATTTTGTTTTAAATAATACTTTTTTAACATAACTGAATCAACAAACCATTACAGATTTCATTTTGGGACTTTCCTTCTAGGGGCTTGTGGAGCAAAAGACCCCCAAAAACACTAAAAATATGCGTTCTGAGCTTATTTTTAAAGATACCAAACTGATTTTGTTTTAAATAATACTTTTTTAACATAACTGAATCAACGAACCATTACAGATTTCATTTTGGGACTTTCCTTCTAGGGGCTTGTGGAGCAAAAGACCCCCCAAAACACTAAAAATATTAGGGATGGGAATCCGTCGAATTTTTGGGCCGGATTCGGATTCCGGATTCTGAAGGAATCCGTCAAAAAAAGTAACGGATTCTTGCGGATTCCGGATTCTTATTTTTGGCGGATTCCGGATTCGGATTCCGGATTCTAGCAGTATTTTAAAAGGCCGTCCGTCACAGAGGGATAGCTTTTTCGTTAATTTATCACTATGTTACTTGGTTGAAGCCTTGATTTGTTTAAAGTGTTGACTTCCAGCATAACTAAAACATTTACATCACATTAGTAAATTTAAAAATTTAAGTGCTACGTATGTCCTAAAAATGTGCTTGGTATTTTCTAACCTATTTAAATTAAATTTAGCCTACCAATTTAGAATCCGGAATCCGCTATAAAAAACGGATTCCGGATCCGGATTCGGATTCCAAAATTGGCCGAAAATTGGGCGGATTCCGGATTCCGGATTCGGATTCCGGATTCGGATTCCCATCACTAAAAAATATGATTTCTGATCTTATTTTTAAAGATATCAACCTAATTTTTTTTTATGGAAACTTTTTGAACATAGCCGAACTAAGAACCATTACAGATTTAATTTTAGGACTTTCCTTTTAAGGGCTTGTGGAGCAAAATACCCCCAAAAACACTAAAAATATGAGTTCTGAGCTTATTTTTAAAGATATCAACCTGATTTTTTAAAGAAAACTTTTTGAACATAACAAACTAGGGAACCATTACAGATTTTATTTTGGGACTTTGCTTCTAGGGGCTTGTGGAGCAAAAGAACCACACAACACTAAAAATATGAGTTCTGAGCTTATTTTTAAAGATATCAACCTGATTTTTTAAAGAAAACTTTTTGAACATAACCAAACTAGGGAACCATTACAGATTTCATTTTGGGACTTTCCTTCTAGGGGCTTGTGGAGCAAAAGAACCACTAAACACTAAAAATATTAGTTCTGAGCTTATTTTTAAAGACATCAACCTGATTTTTTAAAATATACTTCTTTAACATAACCGAACTAAGAAACCATTACAGATTTCATTTTCGAACTTTCCTTCTAGGGTCTACTGGAGCAAAAGACCCCCAAAACACTAAAAATATTGGGACTTTCCTTCTAGGGGCTTGTGGAGCAAAAGAACCACAAAACACTTAAAATATTAGTTCTGACCTTATTTTTAAAGATATCAACCTGATTTTTTTTAAGAACACTTTTTCAACATAACCGAACTTGGTAACTTTTACAGATTTCATTTAGGGACTATCCTTCTAGAAGCTAGTGGGGCAAAAGACTCCCAAAAAGTATTATGTTAAATAAGTATTATTTTTAATAATCTGGTTGATATATTTAAAAATAAGCTCAGAACTCATACTTTTAGTGTTTTTGGGGGTCTTTTGCTCCACAAATCACAAGAATGAAAGTCCCAAAAAGAAATCTGTAATGGTTCGTTGATTCGGTTATGTTAAAAAAGTATCATTTAAAAAAATCAGGTTGATATCTTTAAAAATAAGCTCAGAACTCATATTTTTAGTGTTTTTGGGGGTCTCTTGCTCCACTAGACCCTAAAAGGAAAGTCCAAAATGAAATCTGTAATGGTTCCTTAATTCAGGTATGTTTAGAAAGTTTTCTTTAAAAAAAATCAGGTTGACATCTTTAAAATAAGCTCAGAACTCATATTTTTAGTGGTTTTGGGGTCTTTTGCTCCACAAGCCCCTAGAAGGAAAGTCCCAAAATGAAATCTGTAATGGTTCGTTGATTCGGTTATGTTAAAAAAGTATTATTGAAAAAAAAATCAGGTTGATATCTTTAAAAATAAGCTCAGAACGCATATTTTTAGTGTTTTTGGGGGTCTTTTGCTCCACAAGCCCCTAGAAGGAAAGTCCAAAATGAAATCTGTAATGGTTCGTTGATTCAGTTATGTTAAAAAAGTATTATTTAAAAAAATCAGGTTGGTATCTTTAAAAATAAGCTCAGAACTCATATTTTTAGTGTTTGGGGGTTTTTGTGCTCCACAAGCCCCAAGAAGGAAAGTCCCAAAATGAAATCTGTAATGGTTCGTTGATTCAGTTATGTTAAAAAAGTATTATTTTTAAAAAATCAGGTTGATATCTTTAAAAATAAGCTCAGAACTCATATTTTTAGTGTTTTTGGGGGTCTCTTGCTCCACTAGACCCTAAAAGGAAAGTCCAAAATGAAATCTGTAATGGTTCCTTAATTCAGGTATGTTAAGAAAGTTTTCTTTAAAAAAAATCAGGTTGACATCTTTAAAATAAGCTCAGAACTCATATTTTTAGTGGTTTATAAAAATATTGGGACTTTCCTTCTAGGGGCTTGTGGAGCAAAAGAACCACAAAACACTTAAAATATTAGTTTTGACCTTATTTTTAAAGATATCAACCTGATTTTTTTTAAGAACACTTTTTCAACATAACCGAACTTGGTAACTTTTACAGATTTCATTTAGGGACTATCCTTCTAGAAGCTAGTGGGGCAAAAGACTCCCAAAAAGTATTATGTTAAATAAGTATTATTTTTAATAATCTGGTTGATATATTTAAAAATAAGCTCAGAACTCATATTTTTTGTGTTTGGGGTTTTTTGTGCTCCACAAGCCCCAAGAAGGAAAGTACCGAAATTCAATTTTCAAAGTTTTATGTGTACATCCAGTCATATAAGAGAGCCTACAAAAATAATTAGGTTGATAACTATAAAAACAAGCCCACACGGCCCTCCCAAACTTTTATACTGAATTTCATTTCCTATAACTGTACAAACTTCCCCCCCCCCCCTTGGTATGTACATTAATATACCTATTAAATTAACAAATTTTGATGATAAGTAATAATAAGTATCACCCAGGTGAAAACCACTTTTATTTGAGCTTGGCTTAATGACTACCTAACAGAAAACTATGAGGATAAATTGATAATGACAGATAAACAAACGCACAAGCATATAAATAAATATTTAGAAGCCGGATATCTATGTTTTTCAAAACTTATTTTCCTTTGACAGAAAAGAAACTGCTGGAGACCCTGATCCTGCAAGTTTATCATTCTGGAGTTGGTTCCAGGTCAGCAAGGAAAGGGATCACTATTGAAAAGGTAAAACCTTTATAAGTAGCGCAGCTACTCTATCATGCATTAAGGTTTGTCTGTTCGTCCATATTTCACAATAGCATTGTTGTGCTACTGTTTACCTTTTATAATTTGGTGTTTTATTCTTGTAAAATTATTTTTTTCTATTTGCTTGTTCTTATTTAGCTATTTTTATTAAATCTTGAATGGTTGATTTAATCTAACAGTGCCCAATTGTTTAAACCAATAAGATTAATCTAAAGAAGGTGATTTATTTGTGATGGTGATGTACATTTATTTTTATTTTATTTTCTTATTCTTTAAGATCCTTAGGTACTGTTGAAAAATTCAAATACAGTACCTATTGATTGCTGGTATCTAAAAAGATAAGACTATGGCCGATAAATCAATGTACATTCCCAATGATAATACACATAATTACCCCTTCTGTATATTAAAATTTGTGGTTGAAACGTTTGAACACTTAACTTATTTAACCAACCAATCAAAAGTCCCCAAAGTTCCTAAGCCAACGAATAAGAAATCGTTACTATAAAGCTTCAGGTACTAATATAATTAACAGCCCCTTGTCCCCTTTCTCTCTGAAATTGATTGGCTGTTTTAAAGAAAAATTTTCTACCTTTATATTAATTTAGGGAAAGATTGAGTCTGAAAATGGGGATGTAGAGTTCTACCCTGAAAATCTAAATCTACCATTTTCATAATAATTTTGGCATTTATCTTTCACTATTTAGATGTGATTTGTTAACAACACTGTGATTGAAGCCTCTGTGATTTATTTTTTTTTAATAAATTTTCATCATTAGTTTTTGTATTTTATAGCAAACTTAATCTACTCTATAATTAACCTATGTTTGTCTGTTGTTATAAAGGCTTTTCACTTCCACAAATTCAAAAAGAATCATTGCTTCCTCGACATGTCATTTGTATGTCCATTCACTGCGAATTTTAAAAGAAAAAAAGTTGACCCTTAAAATTCCACCTTGAAGTGATACTTTTCTAATAGTTTATAGTCCACTAAGTCGTAAGCAGTAAAAATTAAAATCCATTAAGTCCCTTCTAACGAGATATTGGCAACTTTTTGCACACATTTTCGCAAACGGCAATTATTTCCTTTATTTGGAGTTTTGGTTAATAACATTTTCATAAAAGTTTTCAGTAATAATTATTTAAGATCCATTGTTGAGAAGAAATGACTGAAAAAGTGTGTTTCCATGCAAAATAAGCTTAAAATCTAATGATTTTAAAAATGAGCGATTTAATAGTAAAAAAAAAATATTTTTAACTTTTTGATAGCCTGAATATGTTTAATTTAGTTTTTTTATATAATCTATTCTTTAAAAAGACAGGCATATTCTTTCAGATTTGAAAAAAATTAAAAAAATTAAAAATCGGAATTAATCAAAATTAATCTATAGCCTTTAAAAAATACTTTTTATATTTTTAACCTATATAATCAATAAAATCAATGGAAAATAAAATATTTTTATAAAACAAACTTTTGGAAAAGGTTTAAGATAACTTCATAAAAGTAGCATTTAAGTAGAATATTTTTCTTGTCTTTTTAAAAAATGCAAATTAAACATAGTTAATGACTATTTAATTAGCAAGAATGGTAATAAAATATTTCAATAACTGCTTAAACCTTTTTGTGGCCATGTTATTCACTTAAACAGAAATTCTATTTTGTCAGAATTATAAAAATAATGAAGTATTTTCAAAAAAGCTTGCAAAATAAACGTAATTTTATCAAACTTCCTCACAGTTTATAGAGGGTATTGTTGTAAAATGTTAATTATCAAAATAAAATCTTCAATTTACAATGTTTAAAACACCTAAAAGTAAATTCTAAGCAAAATTAGATTTATTTCCTAGATTTAGAGTAGCTGCGCTACTTAAAAAAACATCTAGTATTAAAACCAATCAGCTGATCAAATTGCTATAGACATTATTTGTTGGGTTGTTATTAACTGAAACATTTATTTTCTTTTTAATTCTAAAACGATGCTTGCCATGCAAAAAACGCTACGCCCCCAGCAATCATTATGGGCACTAGAATTTAATCACCTCTATTTTTTAATTTAAGTTTTACAAAAAAAACAAGGACCACATCTGTTCAGCGGATAACGAGTTCCTTTGCTAGAGACAGATATACATACATCCCGTTATTTCCATATAAGGACTAGCGGTTACGTACCCTTAAATCCTCTAGGGACACTTGGGGATAGGAAGGGGAGGGAGGGGGGGGGGGTGGGGTGGAGAGTATTTTTATATTGTGGAGGTACCCTTTCCCAAAATAGTTATAAACATGGCCAGGACATATGTATATAAAGCTTTAATGTAAAGAAAAACCATATCTGTCTAGCAGTTAGCGAGATCCTTTGAGACAAATAGATAAATAGACATCATGTTACTGTTATATAAGGATAAAAATCAAAGACACCCAAGCTTTTTTGGGATTCAAATAAAAAAAAGAGTTATGCGACAGGTTTGTGGGTAAAATGATGCACGGAGTATCAAAATGCAGTTTCACACTAACTTGAAACTTATATTGTGGGATCAGAACAAAAATTTTAGTATTATTTTTTTATGAACATTCTTCTTATTAATATTTTTGACAAACTGAATTTGTGATATATTTTTATTCATGAAAGTACCCCCTTGCAAAAATTTCAGAACAAACTAACATGCTAAAATTTATTGGGTTATACTTTGATCATTGTCAAAATAAAACATTTATGACAACAACCATTAGTAGCAAAGCACAACAAATCTTGTAATGGTCAAATGCACAAAGTGAGAGCAGATGATAAGTTTTCTTAACAAATACAAATGAGAGGAGAGAATATGTAATATGTCTTTTGAAGCATGACCAACAGACAGACAAAAAGGCATTGTAAAGAATGAATGTCAAAAGAATCTTCACTGAATATTTCAGCTGTCTCCAATAAGACCTAAGAAAATTACATTTTCCCCTTAGTGTTACGGACTAACTAACACACAGATAAGTGAATTATAGAGTAGCTTCACCACTAAAGATTTGATTCTGAATAGTATTAGCTCAAACACCCCCTCACTCCTAAACAAAGCAGCTTCACATTGCTGAAATCTAATATGAATTATCATAAACATTAACAGTCCTTTTAAAGAAGATTGTAATTATAAAGTAGCAGCACTTAACTACTTAACTATAATTAAAGAAGAAAGTTATTTGTAGATACAAATTTATTTAAATATGCTCTGATGAAAATTCAATTGTAGCTCTCAGTAGAAAATAAAATAAAGGCAGCCGTTAGTAATATTTAAGTAAAAAAGGACCTAAAAACAAAGGTTGTTAAATAAAAGGATGAAGAAAGCGAAAATTTACTTTGACTCACTTATAGTCGGAAATTTATTATCAAACAGGGGACATACACAGAAATTTTAAGACCTATAGCTCTAATGTGGCTCAGATAATAGGGGAGGGGGCGTCGAGTACCACCCCCTCACCCCCGACCGATAAAGATGCGGCAAGGGGCCCGACTGTTAAGAATTAAGTAAATTATACAATATGACATTTAGTCAAATTTCAAACAAATATTTTTTCATTAATTCATTTATAAAAATCAATATTATAAATATGAACTCACAAAGAGACGTTGTATGTTATCATAATACATTTAGTCTGCTATGTAAAACAAAACAAATTTTTTTCTTCTTTCATTGCAGGGATGATTCTGGTACAAAAAAAAAAACAAAAAAAATAAATGATTTTTAATTTAATTTGATATTACCGTACAATATTTTTTTATATACATAATTTAAGAAATATATTCATTACATCTTCACCTGTCATAAAGACGACATATAAAATCAACATCCTGATAAGGATATCAAAGTTTATGTTAAAAATTTTCAAATTTATTTTATGCTTAAGAAGGAACGAGAAGGAATTGAATCTCAACATTAACTTGTTATTTTGCTTGTATATTTATCATATTTGTTTACAGTTTATTGGTAAAGTTTGGTAATACTTTATTTCGAGTCTATCATGCAGTGCATTGTCCATTGGAACATCTAAAACAACGGTCTCCAAATAGTCTGTCATTCCATCCTCCCTTCCTCATGTTTAAAACCGTTTATTTTTAGCTTCCCGTTTCTTGTTTTTGTTAATTTCTTAAATTTCTTAAAGACTGACTTTGATTAATAATTGAGTAGCTTCGTTAGTTACTTTAAATACCTTTATGAGGAAGAAAGCTAATAGTTCCTTTAGGCAATAAATATAAAAATTCTAGATAAACAATCCCTTAATTGTACCAATAGTAACACAGTCTGTCAATAATTGTTGCATTTCTTTTAACCCGCTACCGTGGCTTGTAGTCGAAGAGGTGATGGTTTCGAATCTTGGCTTAACACCGCGTTATAACTAAAAACGTTTAGAATAGTTCCTCCTGCTGCTATGACAGGTGCGCAAGATTTATAGTTTTTAGTAGGAACAATGCCTTGGTCCAAAACAGGCGCATCCAATACCATACACACTTGGAACTTCCAATCAAAGATCGTGCAATCAATGAGTTCATTCCCTAATTTGTGTTACTTAACCTCATACCCAGAAAAATGGACAGAAAATTAGAGTTATCCTGGCTTTTTGAACCCATGACTTCAGAGTGTAACCTCGCCCGTATAGGTAATTGATTTGGGATAAAGCATTGCTTGAAGAAGCTACAATATTGTCAAAACATTATGTCACTTGTATATGGGATAATTGATTTATTTTTACTTGGATATTGCACCAATAAAGTGAAACTTATAGCTGGCCTCATACACCCCCCTTTACCCCCTCTCCTCCTACGGGATGAACGAACTGACAATAAATGATGTTCATTTTATCAATTTAATTGTTCCACTGACATAATATCCACGTAAATTTTATATCCATTAATGGGATGGATTCTGATGGAATCATATTTGACTAAATATGAATAAAAATCATTACCTGCTAAAAATACTTTCAAGTTGTAGGATAATTGTGTCTGTTTGGCCATCTAGGATAATAGATCTATTTATTTGGACTTTCCTTTTCATCAACAAGAATATCATGCAATTTTATCATTAATAAACTTTACAATGCATTTTATAAATAGTTTATTACAAAAATTAAAGGTACAAAAGGAAAAGGTTTCATTTGTGAATATGGTAGCGTGTTCGGGTTTTGTCGAGTGCTAAACTGGTTTAAATCGTGTCATACTAGAGAAGTTAACCATAGTATTTTCTGAAGCTTTGGTAAGCGCAATTCATCACAATGAATTTAATAATTTTTTTATTAGCATGGCTTCTCTAGTTTCAAATGTCTGTCTATTTAAGATAAACGGCTAAAGTTTCTCGTCAACCTCCCCATAAATATTGAGCATATAAAAGAATAAAATATCCTTGGTAGTCAGACAGCTATTAAACAGCCTTTAAGCTGCTTTTGTATGAAATATTAATACCTTTATACTTTACATTTCTTTCCTTTCTACGTTTGTATTTACAGTGGATTGTAAAGAATAAAATACTAGATGCTAGCAGCTGATATTACATTTGCAAATGTTTTTATGAATTCAGCAATAGAAGGACAATAGAAGTTAAAGCCACTAGTTTTTACTACGTTAAGAGCACTAAATACACAAGAGGAAAGATTAAATTATCTTCAATTGAACTATCTCCTTTTTACTGCTGCCAACACTTTCCAGCCAATAATTTTAATCTATGGAAGGGCTAATTTGTTTTATCATAATTGGGAGTGTTCATCAACTTATCCCCCCCTAATTTGTAGGTAATAGGTTAGTTGTATTATTACAAACTAAATTGTACACAACTTAAATGAATTAGAACATTGTGTTATTAATAGAATTATAAGAAATAAAACCACAAACTAGGTTTGTTGTCAATTAGCCTTGTCCTTCTTAATTTCTTATAACACTTTCTAGCTTTTTACTTAGGTTTTTTCTAGAAGATTTTCTTTTCATTTACTTGAATTGAAGTGGCTTTAATCCACTTAAGGCCTAACTTAGCTCATTGTTACAGATATCACCGATTCACCATACTAAGTTTGAAATTGATATGACAATTCTAGCATGGCTAAATTAACAATAGGAGCTTATTGTGCCGGACGGACGTACAGACCCTAATTAAAAAAGGCTTTGCTTTAAAAAAATTATGTAAAGCTTTATCAAAATTGAATACTCGTAGCGAAATCTTATCTGCGCTACGTATGAAAAAATATCCTTGTTAAAATACATTTTCGTCCCTGAAACAATTAATTTTTGCATTCCTGTGCAATTTATTGCAATTTTATTTCAGATTTTACAACATTTAATAATTAAAAAGATTATTTCTTTTTACAATTATTAATAAAAGCACGCAACCTCTACTAAGCTTTTCTATAGTTAACTCTTTCATTAAGAGGTAATGAATTAACCTATAAATATATGTAACGTTCTAATAGTTTTATATGAATGGATATAGGACATAAGTGGATATAGTGACAGGGAAAATTTGTCATCAATTTAGCTTGCTAATATAAACCTCATTTATTGGTCAGTTCGTTTATCCAGTAGGAGGGGATAGAGGGTATCGTTTTTTAGCCTGCTGCAAGTGCATGAAAACCTGGTGCAACAGACAAGTATTAATATATCAATAATTTCATGTCCTATCATTTGGGATATACTTTAATTTATCTTTTAGCTGCAGTTTACTATAATATTAAACCTAAATATATGTAGAAAAGCATTACTCGTGAACAGTATAAGTAATAAATCATAATGTAACCATTAACATAACAAGGTTATGAGATCTTTTGTCATATATTATAAAATTTTATTATTAATTTACAAGGTTGATTATTTACAAAGGAATGTGTAAATTATCTATTATTATACCTCTGATTAATAAATACCTCTCGTCAGGGACGACAAGCTTTTATTTTGAGAAGGGTAAAATGAGTTTTTTCAAAGTTTGAGGAAGGTAAACACCCCTTAACCCCCGCTCCTAGACGTCTCTTCCACTCGTGAAAGTTGTTAATAAAGTAGAGACAGCAATTTATGGAAAGTCCCAAGGCACTAACATCTCAACTATGAAAAACAATTAATCCTTTGATTGCAGCATCTCTGTCTGGAAGTCCTAACTTCATAATAAGCTGTACCTGCTGGGGTCAAGGCATTCCATCTAACGCCACTATTAATGTCGCGCATCTGACATAGCAGCAGTATGTTCGACTTTTATTTTCTATAGTTATGACAAGTTTATTGGCCGAGAATCGGGCCCGTTAAAAGTTTGGATATACATTAAACCAGAAACACGGCAAAGAACGCCTCTAAATGAAAGAGTAGCTTCGCTCAAACTCATTCTAATGACCTCGTCCAGGCAAGGTTAGAAAATCCACTAAATGAAAAGGGTTATGGAAGTTTCAGATATCTTAAGGGCCGGACAATGGACGACAAATTTATGTTTGTTGTATAATACCCCAAAATTACCCCTTCTGTAGATTAAAATCAGTTCTGGAAAATTAGGGGCACTGCAAGCTTCTACCAAACAATGAACGATTCGATAAAAGTTCTCAAAGGTTTTTAGGACAACACATTAGAGAACTTGAGAACCAGCATAATTAACAGTCTAATGTCCCTTCCCTCCCTGTATGCATAGAAAGTGAATATAGCGACAGCAACGACAAAAATATTCGTAGGTAGCTCAGGTAAAACATATTAGTTAATTTTCAAATTGAAGAATGATAGTAAACTTTCGATAGATCTCGTTAACCGCCAAACCGATATGGTTCTCCTTCACAATTTAGTTTCTCATATGTCCTGGGACGGCTTATATCTATTTTGGGGGAGGGAACCAACACCTTACAAGATAAATCTCCCTGAGAAAAAAAATTAATGAAGTATAGCCTCCCCCCTCCAAAAAAAGAATTATTTTTCTCTCTTAAAACTAAAATAAAGAAATTCTAATTCAGCCCCCCAACTATAGTGCAAATAAAGGTCTCTAGGGGAACTAAATGAAAAGGTCGGACATACAAATCCTACTTATAGAGTGGTTGAGGCATAAAAAAGCAACATTTAGAGGGTTTTCCATTAATTTATCGCAGTAAAAAAACAGTAAGGTTGCAATCAAGCTATCTTTAATAATATACTATTATAGCAAGATTTGGAAAAGTAGAGAAACCGGCCATTTTGTGCTCCATGATGAATAGATTATGCATTAATAGACTGAGAAGTAAATTTTTTATGAGAAAATTTCATATTGTAAAATTTGTTGTAAAACTACTAAAATACAGGATACTGTATACAAACTACTATATTCAGGACTTGATTCTGAAGACACTTCGCTTATTACATTTTACTTTGTTGTCCTAGGAATCAGTATTCCAAAAATCAAATGAATAGAATAATTATATTTTAAAAAATTTTGTCAAAAAAGTTTTAAATCAACATGTTTTAATGGACATACGGTCATTCTTATAAGTTTAAAATCAACATGTTTTAATGGACGTACGGTCATTCTTATAACTATTATAGAGTTGCTACGTTTTCTAAATTGTACCTAACTACTACAGAAATCACCATGCAAAACTATTCAAGATTGGATGTTGACACACTGCTTCCAGGTTTTGCAAAAAGGATAAAAAATTATATTCAGTCCTTTTATTAAACATTATTGTTCCAAAAGAATGGAAAGGGATGTAAATATTTGGTATTCAGTCCTTTTATTAAACATTAATGTCCCCATGGTGTGAAAAAGGGATATAAAAGCATTCATACGATGACAATACTTTATGCTGGACACATTCGCTTTAATAGATATGGACAAATGGTTTTATGATATTAGTTTATACGTCTGTTCGACCGTCCGTCGCACAAAGATCATTATTTGCTGTATACTACTCCTGTGATATACATGTAAGAAATGTTTTGACTGTTTGTCTGCTAAGATCTCGCTAACCACTGAACCGATTTATATAGGGAAGATTTAGAAGAAGGGTTTTAGTATATTTTGCTTTTAAGTTTAATTATTAGGGTGACTTTAGGCTATTTTCTTCCCCCCCCCCCCTCAACAGAAAGCCCAAAGATGCTGGGGGCGCAGCTACTATCCAGAATAAGATTAAAGTAGTAATATATGAGTCAGTCACAAGGTTGACGTGAATATCAGTTTAATCTGCCCTTTTTTCTTACAATGTCATCGTTTTTATTGAAAGTGTTATCGATGTCATAAATAATAGAATGGCAAGTAGACATAATAGTGAGAATCACGAACGAAGATAAGTGTTCCTAATGGTATTTTCTTATGTCAGGCTTATGTAAGCTTTTAGTTAAGTATCTCTATGAAGTTTCTAAGTTATTGTTAAGTATTCCTAAATGTAGTAATGTTAAGTAAGACTTAGGGAAGCTTTAAGGTACCTTATTAAGTTTACTAGGGGTTCCTATTTTGTTCTTAGTTACATTAAGTTAGGTCAAGAAAAATCAGGTTTGATACACGAGTACCTTTTTGGTTATGTCTTAAAACAGCCAATTGTTTTTCTAACTAAAGATTTTTAAAAAATATTTCTATCTTTTTTAAGTTTTTGAGCACGGTTCCTTGTAAATTCTGCCACATACATCCTATCTGTGTTATACATAATAGCAATTAACCATCTAAGGCCTCTTTAAAGATATTTTTTTATTTTCATAATTATAAAGAATGGTTACTTCAAAATATTTTTTATAGGGTGATTTTTTTAGTAGAAAATATGGTAAATTAACCTCCCCAATATATATAAAAAACACAAATCATATTCAAATATTGGAAATGGGCAGGTGTGCTTAACATTTGCAAATTATTTTTTTTCGTTAAAATGAATGAACAACAAAATAGATGTAATTATTTGGTTCTACATTTAAAGAGCTATAATTCAAATTTTATTACAATGAGTACACTTTTAGTTATTTATAATGTTTCTTTTTTTCTATTTATGTAGACGAAAAAAACTTTACTCTAATTAAGACTTATCTTTCATATTTATTAATTTTATTTTTTAATTATTTAATTAGGGTTACATAAAATTACTTAGGTATACTTAACATATAAAAGGTATCTTATCTAGTTAAGTCAGGTAGAAAGCAAGTACAAATTCTCATACAATCCAGGGAGGGAGGGATCATTGGGCTTTCTAAAATATTACATTAGTCCCCAAATTTGTATTATAACGTTTTCTTATTCAATAGCTTAATAACTTTTTGGACTTTTTTTCGAAATTTAATTGGTATGTTCATTAATCTTAATATCCAGCAGTTTCAACCACTAATTGTACAGTACAAGGACATCCAAGCCTTTTTTATATGGGGGGGAGGTAGATCAAAATTCAAAAATTTTGCCTAAGCATCCTAAAATTCAATTTGGGTGGGGTATCAATTTATCTACTATTGTCTTATCCCTTTAGATCCCTGATTTCATCTACATTTAACTGATTGATATATTCATTTGTGTTCCTTCAGATGCGCTAAAATCCGTATACTAAAGTAGCAGGATGTTTGTTTGTCTGTGTGTCTGTCTGTGTGTCTGTACCAAAGGATCTCGCTAAACGCTGAACCGATCGGGTTCTCCTTAATATGTAGATTCTAATGGTTTCTGGGAAGGTTTATGACTATTTTGGGAGAGGGTACAACCAACCTCCCAAGAGAAATGACAAAAAATCGAAATATTTAAAATATATGGGAGACTTCATTGTAACATAAAGAGAATTATCGTAAAATAAAGAAGTAATGTAGAGACTTTAACAAATAAAACATCTAAAGTGCCACTAGAGGCCTCTAGGGGCGTAGCTGCTATTTTAGAAATAAAGTAAAAGTGAAGGTAAATACAATGGTCATAAAAAAGAGATATAATGAAGGATGTTTAAAATATCTTGCTAGCTTCTGGAATGAATAGGTTTCTTTTCATGGAAGCTTCTTATATGCCATTAGTTATATTTAAAAAAAAGGAAACTTATTCTTGCTTTAAAAAACTTTTAAAGATACTAAAAACTGTTTTCATGCATAGTTCTTAGACCAATCCTACACACACAGACAGACATACACCATATCTTTTGGCTACCCCTCTAAAGATATTAGATTTATATGAATTGCTTCAAAATGTTTTGTACAGGATGATTTTTAAAAGCGAGGCTTTTCTATAATTAGGGTCGGTCCGTCCAAGATAGATAGCTTTTATTTGTTAATTTAGGCATGTTAGAATTGTCCTATTGATTTCAAACTTTGCATGATGATTCCTGTAGTAGTTAGGTACGATTTAGAAAGCATAGCAACTCTATAATCATCACCAGAATGTCCGTACGTCCATTTTAAACATGTTGATTTTTCTACTTTTTTAACAACAATTTTTTATGTGATCTAATTATCCCTTTGATCTGCTTTTTGGTATATTGATTCCTGGGACAACAAAGAACAATATTATAAGCAAAGCAACTCTATCAAGTCCTTAAAATGTAAGTATGTCCATAAACATTATTCTGTATCAAGCAGTTTTTCAACAAATTTACTTACAATTTTGCTTCGACTCGTATACATTTATATTCTGATTATTCAGTTCTGACACTATACTAGTGTTAATGTTTGTGATTTTTTCAAATTAATTTCGTTATTGGTATAAGCTGGTAATAAATAGCCCATTGTCCCCTCTTTCTCTATTAAAATAAAACATGTGATGTTTTATTAGCAATTTTCTTAGCACAGTAAAAAATGTTTTCAGTGTTCTCTTTTCCCTAAATCAACACTTCATAATAGATAGGCGAAGCATTGCCGTAAAAAAATGTAATCAAAAATAAGTCATTTAAAGTGTTCACGAAGCTGGAAAAAAGCTGATATATGTCACTTATTAATGTTTTTTAAGAGTACTATTTTAAGAATTAAGTCTTAAATACTTCCCATTTAAAAATAAATCAAACTTTAAAAAAACGAATTTATTCCCTTGAAAACATCGTTGTAGTTTGTGTTTAATTATACATATCTAAAAACCTATCAAAATCGACAAATAACAATCTTTTAGTTGAAGTTTACTTGCAAATTTATAGTAAAATAAATGCTTTTGTTACGTACCCTATTAAACTAACTAAAAAATCTTGAAATTGCTATCTACGGATAGATTAAAAATTTTCTTCCGATGGTCACAGAAATAAAGCCATATAAGGTAAAGAATATTACTGATAATGGTACCTGGATATTCATTTTTTCCTTTATTTAAAAATTTATATAAATATCTACATATCTACATGGCTTTAGATATGTGACGTTAAAAATCATTTGAAATCATTTAATTGCTTTGTATATGTATGATAAAATGTAATATAACCATTGAACAGGATACATACAGGCAATTGATAATATTATAATTGAAAATATAAAATTAAGCTATTCTCGGGACCATCAATAATGTATCATCTTATTTAACGCCTATCTCAAAAAATGCTTATCTCAGAAAATGCTTTTTTAAAATACATTTTAAAAAGCAAAGCATTGTTTTATATCTAGCAATCAATATATTAATAAGAATATATTTTGATATCATTAATATGACTTAATTATATTCATTTTGTATAAAGACACATTCATGTATTAAAAATTGTTAAGATAAAGTCCAAGCTTTTTATCTTTAACTAGTGGCTATGCCCCTAGAGGCCTCTAGTGGCACTTTAAATGTTTTTTTTATATTTGAAATATGTTTATGTTGCATTTGATATTTATGTTTCATTGAATGCTCTTTGTTAAATCAAGAACCATAATTTTTTTTTGATTTCTTGTGATTTCTCTTAGAAAGGTGGTGGTACCCTCCATAGGCGTCCAAGGGGGGGGGTAATGGGCCATTTGGCACCCCCAAACGATTTTGCCTACAGCACCCCCAAAATTTTGTGAACAATACCCCCCCCAAAAAAAAATTACCCCGTCCTTGGGGGTGCCGTAGGCACCCCCAACGATTTTGGGGGGGGTATTTACCCCCCTCCAAACCATTTTGGGGGGGTAAATACTCCCCCCAAAATAGAAAATCTCTAACAAAAAAAATTTTTGCGCGCTTCGCGCGCATTTTTAATACTAAATTTTTTATAAAATTTAAATTACCCCCCCCAAAAATTTTACCCCGGGGGTAAATTTTGGGGGGGGTAAACAAATTTTACCCCTGCCAACAGATTTCAGGGGGGGTAATTACCCCCCCCAAGCAAATTTTACCCCCGGGGTAAAAATTTTGGGGGGGGGTAAAAAAAATTTGCGGCGCGCTTCGCGCGCCATTTTACCCCCCCCCAAAACCAAATTACCCCCCCCATAAAAAAATTTTACCCCCCCCAAAATAAAAAGCTTGGACGCCCCTGGTACCCTCCCCCAAAATAGTTATAAATCTTCCCTGGACTTATGAGAATCTACCATGTTAAGGAGAACCTGATCGGTTCAGCAGTTAGCGAGATCCTTTGGTACAAATATACAGACACACAAACACAAAAACACACAGACAAACATCCTGTTACTTTATTATAAGTATATTAGCTGAGAAAACAGGTTGGAGCATTTTTTGAGTACCTTCAGGTTGAATTAAACACACACACACATACACACAACATACAGAGTACGGACCCCACAGAACTTGACTGTATTAAAGTTTATTCTTCAAAACATGGAATAGGATAAAGAGCACACAAATTCTATTCTTTTATAATAGATTTATATAAAAATCTGTTATTTATGGATGTACAATCAGAAGAGATATTGAATCAAGCCAGTCAGTAATTAATATATACAAAAATGGGAATAAAATAACATGTTTTTTCAGTTATGGGAATACAATTATTTACTTATCATAGTTATTGAAATTGTCCTATATTGGTCCAAACTTACAACTTAAAATACACTGAAGGGACTGCAACTTTTACAATATTCAAAAATGTTTGGTTTCTATATTTCAACTTGACAAAATCCGTTGGTACCATTTGTACAATGACAGGTAAGAGAGGGGACGAAGAAAGAAAGAGGGAAACACAAACGGCTAATATAAGTTGGGTTTATAAACAAAATCTGTATGATTATAAATCTATAAATTAATAAACTTGTTTAACCACTTTGTCGAGATTTTACATAATATCACCAGGGACGTCCTAGGGGGTGGAGGATAAAGCGGTAGGCATCCCCAAAATTTTTAATTTTTAACCCCCTTAAAATAAAAAAGCTTAGACGTCACTAACTATATGATATAAAGATTTCTTCCTCCAAAATGAACTTGGTGGTGCTGTAGGCATCCCAGAAATTGTAATTTTCAATTCTCCCCCCCCCCCAATAAAAATTCTTGGACGTCCTTGAAAAGCATGTTCTATGTTATTAAGATTTTCAATGATTAACAACCTTTTTGTTTTAAAGACCCAACTCTGTGTGAATGAAACAGTCATATTACTGGATAAAAATTAATTAAAATCAACTTATATATTATCCAGATTTTATTTTATTGATGACCTTTTCATTTCAAATCCCCAACTCGGTTTTTGAAAACAGACATATTTCCTTACAATAATGGGCCCTGATAGTTTATTTTATATAAATTTTTCATTTAAAATGAATGTTTAGTCAAAAAATATGTATGATGATTATAGGAATACAAATTTAAGGCTTTTAAAAAATTTAAATAAAAAACTAAATTTGGATATCTAGGGTTTAAAAATAGGCAGGTATTTATTGAAATATGGCTCTTTTGCGATCATTTAGAGAAAAACAAAAATGCCTATGTTTATGGAAATACTTTAGCAAGACTGCTTAATTTTTTGCTGGATATATATAGCAAATACTATCTATTTACTCTTTTTGCCCAATTTTATTCTTAAATGATGTAATTTCTGAAGATTTCAACAATTTTTCATATGTAAGTGTACCTGCATAGATATATCAATATTTGGTAACTAATTTTACGAAATTAACACAGGTTTTATATTTTATTGTAAATCAAGTTTGAAAATTTATTTCAAAAGAAATGTAGTACAACAAAATTTTTGTAGTATAAATTTCATTTTTTTTATGTGTAAGCAAAGAAAAGGGTGATTTTTCCTTAGTCTTATAAGTGCACAGATTGTTGTGTTATTTTTGTGAGAAATGGATCTCGGCATCCTTAATTAATTTATTTCTAACTTAGTGGAATTTTTAAGGCATTATACTATGAAAATTACTTAAAAAATAAGAAAAAGGAAATAAAAATGCAATTTGAAAAAATTGCTTCGCGATCACTTTAAAGCTGTCATTCAAGATTTGAAGAAATAAAGAAACACCAATAAAGAAATTATCAAGTAAGAATTATTAAAAGGTATAATCTAGATACATACTCCCAAATTCAGCCAATAGGAATACAGGGGAGGATCAATCTACCATATATTGGTTAGAAAGTAAACAAAATTTGGTTAGAAAGAGCAATTATCCTTTGATATCATTCGCAAAATGAATCATCTATAAATAGTCTTTCATAGGATAAGCCTTTGCTTTGGTCATATGGTTAAAAAATTTCTTCCCTCGCATGATTAAAAGCATATATGACATAACATATATAAGAAGTCATCTTTAAATAGTTAACTTTCTTGGGATAAAGTTACCTCTTTGGATATTTCTTATTAAGTTTCACAACTTATTGGGCCCGATTTACCATCTAGATCTACTATATCTATTGGTTCATTATACTATACTTTTGTACTTTCTTGGTAGAATATTTTTTAAAGGTTATCATTTAAAACAGCTAACTGTTCTTTTAGCTAAAAAATCATAAAAATTATATAACTTTCATTAGTTTTTAAGTAGTTTCTATTCAAGTCCTGTCTGTGTTATACTTAATAGCTACAACCCCTCTAAGCTTTAAAGTTGTTAGATTTATAAAGAAAGGTTAAAAAAAACGTCTTGTAGAGAGTGATTTCTTAGCTTGGTAAAGGCACCATGTAAAATATAGGTAAAACACATGACATATAATCAAATATTAGAAATAGGCAAGTGTTGAACCTATGATACTTTTTTGTTAAAATGTATGAACATCTATATAGATGTTAAAATTAAAATCTACAAAGAGCCACATGTTAACAAATTTTATATGTTTATTACAAAGAGTAGCTTTTAGTTCTATATGATCTATCCTTATAGTTTGTTTTTCTATTATAGTAAAATTAAAAATAATCCACACAAAGTTTTGTTGAAAAAACATCAAATTGTCATCCTAAGAAAGAATTTTATTTCTTATTATTTTTAAAATTAGTTAAGGTACCTTTTTTTTGATAAGATACCCTAGGATTTTTGATGGAGAAGTGGATCAAAAGGGATGATTCATATAAGGTAGGGGCATCGAAAATAGGGAGGGGATTAAGCTACCTTTACATAAATAGTTAGGGATTCCTAAACCTTTCTTTGCAAAGAAAGCAGGTAGAAATTAATAGGGAAGGGTGGTGGGGGGGGGGGGGGGGGGGGTTTATAAAGGTTACTTTCAAATTTATGTAAGCTTTTTTAGTACAACTTTAAGGTAGGCTTACATTAAAGTTAGCGATGCCTAAGGGTTCTTAATTCAAAAGAAAGCAGGTAGAGGTGGGAAGAGCTTTGACATCCAATGAATAGATATATAAGATCTAGATGGTCTATCTAGCACCAAATTCTGTCATACATATAGAGGTGTAAGACAAACCCTTTTGTTTATTTGTAACTGTATAAGTTTCATTTTGATAATTTCAGCAACAAAATGTTTAGATGATATAAATTTCTGAAATGCTTTTGATTATTTAGACGTATTTGTTTAAATTCAATAATTTGGGCAACAAAATTTTTAGATGATATATTTTTTCCTGATTCTTTAGCTTTAAATACTCTAGGAAGTAGTCCTATAGCCAAAAACCTGCTAAAAAGCACTCCAATTACCATGGATGTTTCCCTTAGAGCAATAAGAAATTAACCCTTACAGATTGGGGGGGCTAAATTAGCCGCCCCCCTCTAGTTTTTTCAATGCCACTTGCCTTCATTACATCATGACTTTTTAAGTTTAGTAATTATACATTTTTATATAAGCCGGTGCTTTTATTAAGTAGTAGATGTAAAATTTTTCATAGAATTCAGTTATGCAATTTTTAAAATAATTAAGTTTGTTTTTTTAAAATTAAGTTGATCTTAAGGTACCAAAACGCAACAAATAAAAGGAAGAAAATGGGCATTATGAACAAAAATAGTAAGATCTTTAATTTGACACCTTACTTTTTGAATTTTGTCAGGTAATTATTGAAAAAATAGATTTTTTTAAACCCACGAGAATAAAAACTTTGAACTTAATTTTATCATTACACAGGTATAAAAAATATGGGTTCATATATACCTTTAGAATCAGAAAAATATTACGAATCCATTATAAGCAAAATTGAAAAAAAGTAGAAAAATAAAAAATGGCCTAATATATTATTTTGTACAAGCAACACTTTCTTCATCCCCTCTTTACCCCCTCTTTACCCCCTTCCCATTTTTATTCTCAAAATAAGAAATAAGATGGTTGCCTGTATAATATAACATAATATTTTTATATAATTCCTTTTATTGTAGTTTATATACTATAGTGTAAACTTTTTATTTCAATTTTGCTTAGAATGGATTTGTAATATTTTTCTCATTCTAACAGTATATATAACGCCTATTTCTTATGCCTGGGTAATGATAAAATTAAGTTCAAAGTTTTTATTCTTGTGGGTTTAAAAAAATCGATTTTTTCAATAATTACCTGACAGAATTTAAAAAGTTAGGTGTCAAATTAAAGATTTTACCATTTTTGTTCATAATGGCCATTTTCTTTCTTTTTTTTGTTGCATTTTAGTACCTTAAAATTGACTTAATTTAAAAAAAAAACTTACATTACTTTAAAAATAAGAGGTCTACAAAAAAAAACGATTGCATATCTGAATTCTATGGAAAAATTTACATCTACTACTTACTAAAAGCACCGGCTAGCTATAAAAATAAAAGTAAATACACCTTCTTTGGTGCCACCTAACTGACTTTGACCGGACGCCATGACCGACACAGACTAGATATCCTTATAAGATCAACTCTTGCCGACATATAATTACTAAACTTAAAAAGTCATGAAGTCACAACTCTCTATCTTACCTACAAAAAAATGACATTGAAAAAAATAGAGGGGGGGGGTCAATATGACCCCCCCCCCCTGATCTGTAAGGGTTAATAGATAATTATACTTCTTAATATGAGAGTGTTGACAAAAAGTTACTGCTGTATATCTTGAATAGGAGATGAGATAATCATATTCTCTACATTTTTGTCTTTGAAGGACAAACTGACCGATAGACAAACATTTGGATCTAAAGAGTAGCTTCACTACTAAAAATTATTTACCCCTTCATCAAATGTTGGTAAAGATTTTATTGTGAGGGTAATAAAAAAAAATTTTTTTCAAAGCATTTTTAGGAAGATAAACAACCATCCCTCCCCCCCCCTTCCCCACATATTTTGACGTCCTCACTTTTGTACAAAAATCTGCACAATTTTTAACCAATAATATGGCCGAATTATTGCTACATTGTTTTCCTATTGGCTGCATTAGAAAATGTGTATCTAAATGTCCTATATCTATTCAATTAAGGCAGGTTCCTAAAATCTAAAATTTTAAAAATAACAATACTAATAAGATTGGGAACATAAATGTAATTACATAACAAATTTAATTGAGAGAATGCAACTTTGTACTTCTCTTTTTAAAAGCGAAGCTTTTCTATAATAAGGGTAAGTCCGTCCATCTGTATCTGATAGCTCATATCATTAATTTAGGCATATAAGAATTATCCTATCAATTTCAAATAATGTTTCCTGTAATAGTTAGATACGATTTAGCAACTCTATAATCGTTGTCCAAATGCCCACATGTTAATTTTAAACATACTGATTTTTAAAACTTTTTTTTATAAAAACTTTAGTTAATTATTTAGTTATCCTATTCATCTTGATCTTATATTTGAAATAATGATTCCTAAAAAATGTGTGTATGTCATTATCCTGCATTTAATCAATTTTACATTATAATTGTTTACAAATTTAGAGCTTCGCTTTTATTGATGTTGTCATTCTTGTTTAGCAACTCTCTAATAAGAAAGGAAAAATGCAAAGAGTACATCCAATAGACAAATTCATGCAAATAGATTGTTAATTTTTTTCTGTTGTAGTAAAGTTAAATTTAATCTACAATATGTTTTGTTAAAAAAATGTATCAAATTGTCTAGCTAAGAAAGAATTTCATTCATTATTATTTAAATAAAATAAGGAAAGCCTTATTTATTCTTAGGGTATCCTATCTTTTACAGAAAAGATAGGAAGAGTTTTTATAAATCAGCTAAACAAATGTTATCTTTAAAGTATTAAAAACAAGATTAAGGGAGAAAAGAAATAAAATGCTATCTTTAAAGTAGCAAAAACTAGATTAAGATTAATGGGAAAAAAGGAAAAAAAACGTAAGATACAAATGTACAGCCTCAATCATGATAACTTTTAAACCCAAAATGAAGAACACTAAGGGGGGGGAGGTGGGGGGAGGATTGGCCTAGTGAGTGTTAACACAAAATTAAGGTACACTTATTGGGGGGAATCGGTTGAAAAGGGTAGATATAAACAATTGGGGGGAAAAGAGAAGCAGTAAGTAAAGTAAAAGAGAGAGGGGAAAAATACATTGGTGGTCCAGCCTTATAATGTCATGAGGAAAACTAATAAGAGTTAAGACAACATCTTTTCCAATATCATTTTTAAGCATATTTTCATTTAATGTTGAAATTAAAATGAAGATAAAAGATAAAATAAATTGTTTTCAAATCAATCAGAACCTTTTCTATTAAAAGCAATTGAACCAAAATGGCTTTCTCAAATATTAAATTTCCCCTAAATGTTTCAGATGGGCAGACATAAATTCATATTATATAGTAACTTTGCTAATAAAAATCTTTTAAATCCACGATATTAGTAGAAAAAGGTTTAAAATATTTTTTAACAATTTAATATCAAAATTTTATAACAAAAGTTAATTAATCTTCTTTAAATTCTTTTAGTTTGGAAAGAGGTGCAACAACAATATGGTTTAGCACAGCAAAAATGGCCAGGCCTACTGATTTTGTCCATTCTTAAATTCCCTTGATTCCCCTCTTTTACTTTTTTCTCTTTGCCTTTATGAACTTTTAATCATACAAAGAGTTCATTTCTACAATTCTATTCTTACAAATAATGCAAAGAGAACTGTAATTTATTTATGAAATACTTTTTTTTTAAATCCACGTTATTTTACATAAACAAATACATAAAGGATAAGTTAAGAAAGATTTTAAATTATTCCTATTTTTTATTGCAAGTTGATGTAATAAAGAAGGTTTCGTACAGGCTTATGTACACTTGTTTATGAGAGGTTTATGTAAGGCTAAAGTATGCCTATCAAAATCTTTACTTAAGCTTGACATTACTAAATTTAAGGGTAGCCTATCTCCCCCAAACTAAAGTAAAGCTTAAGATACCCTTATTTTTAAAGGGTCCCTAATAAACCGTTTGTGATTAGCTCTAATGATTCTAACAGGAGAAGCAAACACGCTTGCAGTAGATAACCTTATGTTAAATTACAAAAATCACAAAATCGTTTTTAGTTGAAGCAGGAATTGTCCTAATAAATTATGCATAGAAGCAACACAAAGCTTCCCTGAATAGAACAGGTAATTACCCCAAAATTTTTAATTTCTAATTTTGATACCCTCCCTCCCCCTCTCCACCCAAATAAAAAAAGCTTGGACGTCCTTGTTGCACATACATCCATTATGTTCTAATTTTGATTGTTGTATGCCTGAAGGTCTTTTATTATATGCAACAACCATTACCAAAGAATTACAAGGTCATTTGACTGCCAGCTTTTCTATAAATAAACCTTGCTGTACCTCTCTACTTGCTTCAAAGTTATCATTAAAAGGGGTTATATCAATATTTGAGATACACAAACAATTATAATAAACAAAATTACCATTCTGTAGATTAAAATTACTGGTTTAAAACTTTGGACCAAACATTTAATAAAAGTAACCAAAGTTTTAAACCCAATAAATGACAGAGAGCGCGTTCAAACATTTTTGGGTACTAGTATAATCTACCAAAATGTCCATTTACTTCATTTTAAGAACAGAATTTGTTTTAAAAAGGATACTTTATTTCCTTATTTTCAACGAAATCAAATATGAATGTCCTTGTTATTATTCTATTGCTTATTACATTAGGTATTGTAAAAAGTTATTACACTTTTTATCATAAATAAATAAACACTTCTTTCACTTTTTTTTGATAAAAAGAAATGATAGTTATTTCTCGCATCGTACTATAAACAGCTTTCCGCGGATATAGAATGTACAATTATAAGATTAAAATTAGTTTTTTTAGCCCTGAGGTGCCGAAGGCACGGGCTAAAAAACTGGTTTGAATTTTATGATTGTACATTTTTATATTCGTAGAAAGCTGGATATAATACGATGCTAGACATAGTTTTTTCGTATGGATGAGAACCGGTTCCTATCCACCGGATTCGAATGAATACGAGAATAAATATTATTTAATTTTGCAAATTATACCTAATGTATAAATTTTCCAATTGTGAATAAAATATTTTTCTAAAATTGTTAAAAAAATTTGAATGTAGCTACTCTTTAATCCTATTTTCCCGTCTGTACTCAGTGTGATTAACTTGGTTAGACTGTTGATTCCATGGGCTAAACAGTACTTTCCTTACAACGTGCATGGTCCGTCTAAAAAATACTCTGGATAACAACGAATTGTCCGGATGTATGGCATTATGCTGTATTGGAAATTCGTGAGAGAAATATTTAGCTGCTATTATAGATAAATGTATGAATTAGTAATAAATCATTTGGCCAAAAATCAACTAGCTTGTTCATTTCATACGTGGAACCCTATTAGAAAGAATTTGTGTGAGTGTTTAACCCTCCCTGGATTTTTTTTTTTAAAACTATCTTAGGGCTGTTAATGACACTTGTACAATCTTCTTCACCACCACCCCTCCCCATGTAGACGCCCCTACTCCCAGACATGTAAGGAAGTTGCTACTAAGTGTTAAAGTTCAATCCTATTTAACTTTAAAGATGGCGTTTTAGTATTAACACAAAAGAAATTGCTAAATAAGGACGAAAAAAATTAGATAGTATATGTCCATATCGCAAAGCACGGAATTGGACAAACACTTATTTAATATTTATAATATTTTTTAAAAATAACTAAATTGAAATGAAATGTACATACTTACCATTTAATGCATTAACTATAGAGATGCTCTGCTTAAAAATTTTCTCTTATCGCCCAAGAAACATCCATGCCAAAATTCAAGTTAAAATTTGATCTTAAAATATAATTAAATCAAATTTTGGGTATAGTCCCTTTCGTGACATCGCACCTTGAGGGGCGATTCTTCGTATTTTTCACGGTAGGTTTTCTCTTATTTCTAGCCCCTGCGGTGGGCTCCAACCCTGCGGGGCCAATTACCTAACACTGTGGGACAATCACCTAACCCAATAAAACCTAACCTATATAAATTCATTTTAAAAATACGACGAATCGCCCCTTATGAGGCGATGTTACGAAAGGGACTATTCCCAAAATTTCCTTTTATCGTCCAAGAAACATCCATGTCAAAATTCATTTTAAAATTTGATATAATAATACCATAAAGTCAATTATGTCCTTTTTGTTGTCGATTATAGAGTAGCTTTGAATACTCTACTTAT